>NC_091836.1:31408872-31755245 GCF_037783145.1 Equus przewalskii
TCTCCTGCTTCAGGCAACACCTGAATTTTTCTATCCTTCTAATATATGTTTTATTTGTGTAAAAATTATTAATTTATTTGTTTATTGAAAATTAACACATGGTTCCAAAACTTTAAAAGCTCCAACATGTAGAAAAAAGAAAAATATCTGTATTAAGATTCTGCAGAGAAATAGAACCAATAGTATTTATTTATTGATTCATTATGAAGAATTGGCTCATATGATTATGGAGGCTGCAAAGTCCCTTGGTCTGTCATCTGCAGGCTGGAGATCCAGGAAAACGAGTGGTCTAGTCCAAGTCTGAAGCCCTGAGAATCTGGGCAGTGGATGGTCTAAATCCCAGTTCAAGGACAGAAGAAGACTGATGTTCCAGCTCAAATAAGCAGTCAGGAAGGTGACAAATTCTTCCTCACTCTGCTTTTTGCTCTATTAGACCCACAATGAATTGATGATACCCAACCACATTGGGGAGGGCAATATACTTTACTGAGTCCACCGATTCAAATGCTAATCTTATCTGGTAACCCTCTCACAGACACACCCAGAAATAATGTTGAATGGGCACCCCTGTGGCCCAGTCAACTTCACACGTAAAATTAACTATGACAATACCCACAATCTCACTCTTCAACATACAATTACTTAACTATGTTGTACAATGTATTTTCTTCCAGTGTTGTCTAGTGTATTTTCTTCTTAAAATGACTTTTTAAGTGTCCATGATCATGGTTAAGCTTTTTTTCTTGAAAGTACTGCTACTAGAGATTAAAATGTATATTTCAATATTAAAGGTCTTTTTCATCATTTTATCTCCACTACTTAATTCAATGCTATAGCTATAGCAGAATAAACATTCTTGAGTTTAATAAATGGGCAAAATAAATTTCCAGGATCATCCAGAGTATAGTCTTGCCTAATTCAGTTGTATCACTTGCTGCATAAACAAGATGAGACGTGTTTTCCCAAACAAGTAAAATGACATACTGCATTTTTTATATATTCTTCTAAAACCAGGTGATGACTCTGAATTCTATTTTACATCAGGAGGACATATAACATATATTTCTGCACATGAAGAAACTATATAATTACTAATAGAGAGAGAATAACATTTTATTTGTGGGTCATATATAGTATTCTCTTATTTAACGTATTGTTTCAAGCTCCTATCTTTTACATTGATTGTATGGTTATATGATGGCCATTTTTTATTTTTACAAGATCTGTACTTGGAATGGCTAAAGAAACCTAAAACAGGTTAAGAGTAAAAAATTATTAATTACTTAAAATTTTATAACTGGAAAAAGCTTATATGTTGTCATTTTCAACATCACCATCTTAACAAAGGGAGAGGAGGCTTATTTGCTGCCAAATGCTGAAAAAGAGAAAGCATGATAATGAATGGATCCCTAGCTAACTTTAAACAACATCCTTAGTGTTGGCCAGTAATCCTAGAAAATAAGGATTTTTTTTTAATAAAGGATTTTTAAAGTTCACAGAAAAAACATGCACCTCTGAAATGTACACCACACGTGCACACACACAAACACAGCTACTTTTTAGTACATTTCAAGAATGAAGCAAATAGTCAAATATGGTTGTACCGCCCTGTTATGAATTTGTCACGTTCACTTTATTAAGCGGAGTTCAGGGTGCCAGATGGTGAGCTGTGGTTCAACAACAGGCCACAAGAAGAACTGAAATAGAGAAATTTATTGCTCACAGATCCTGGAGGAAGTACCTGGCATGCCTTGAGGAGACACATGGGAGGTCAAGGCAGAGTACAGACAGAGAGAGGCAGGACCTGGGATACATGCCTTCATTAAGGTCCATTGGTGGAGTGTTTTGGGATTCCAGATTGGTCAATTCAAACAAAAAGACTGAGGGTTTTTTAAGTTACATGGAGGCCTTATCTAAGGGGTGCATAAGAGGAAGGCGCTGTGAAGTGGGGGAAACATGAGTACTAAGGCTGTTGGGGAAGTCATATCAGAAATTCACATTTGATTCTGCAGGTTGCTATCTAGAGCACGTGTTTGAAGGACTAGTGTCAGTTTAAGGCCCCTGCAGACTGCTTGGCCAAATAAAATGGAAGTCATGGCAGGAATACTATGGAGCAGCTTACCTAAATTCTTGACACACTCAAAATGACGGAAAAAAAGACACACAGATCAATGGAATAGAATTGAAAGCCCAGAAATAAAACCACACATGTATGGCCAGCTAATCTTTGACAAATGAGCCAAGAATATACAGTGGAGAAAGGAAAGTCTCTTTAAAAAATGGTGTTGGGAAAACTGGACAGCCATGTGTAAAAGAATGAAAGTGGACTGTTATCTTATACCATAAGCAAAAGTTAACTCAAAATGGGTTGAAGAATTGAATGTAAGACCTGAAACCATAAAACTCCTAGAAGAAAATATAGGCAGTGCCCTCTTTGACATCAATCTTTGCAGCATCTATTTGAATACCATGTCTAGTCATGGAAGGGAAACAAAGGAAAAAATAAACAAATAGGACTACATCAGACTAAAGAGCTTCTGCCAGGCAAAGGAAACCATGGACAAAACGAAAAGACAACCCACCAACTGGGAGAAAATATTGGCAAATCGAGTGTCTGACAAGCAGTTAATTTCCAAAATATATAAAGAACTCATACAATTCAACAACAAAAAAATGAACAACTTGATCAAAAAATGGGCAGAGAGTATGAACATTTTTCCAGAAAAGATACACAGATGGGCAGCAGGCACATGAAAAGAAGTTCAATATCACTAGTTATTAGAGAAATGCAAATCAAAACTACAATGAGATATCACCTCACACTCATCAGAATGGCTGTAATTAGCAAGCCAAGAAATAACAAATGTTGGAGAGGATATGGAGAAAAGGGAACCTTCATACACTACTGGTGGGGATGCAAACTGGTGCAACCACTATGGAAAGCAGTATGAAGATTTCTCAGAAAATTAAAAATATAAATACCATACAATCTAGTTATCTCACTACTGGGTATTTATCCGAACAACATGAAATCAACAATTCAAAGTCATAGCATTATTCACAATAGCCAAGATGTAGAAGCAACCCAAGTGCCCATCAGCAGAAGAACGAACAAAGAAGATGTGGTACATATACATACAGTGGAATAATAATTGGCCATAAAAAAGACAAAACTGTGCCATTTGTGACAACACGGATGGACTTTGAGGGTATTATGCTAAGAGAAATAAGTGAAATAAGCCAGACAGAGAAAGATGAACACCATATGATTTCACTTACATATGGAAGATAAACAAACACATGGACAAAGAGAACACATTAGTGGCTAGCAGAGTGGAATGGGGTGGGGAGACAGTGAAACAGATAAAGGAGCACCTTTGTGTGATAATAGGTAGAAACCAGCATATTAATGGTGAACACAATGCAGTCTATACAAAAACTGAAATATGATAACATACATCTGAAATTTACACAATGTTATAAGCCAATATGATCTCAATAAAAATAAATAAATAAATAAATAATTTGGTATATTTCGTTGCAGTCCTCGAGAGCTTGTGATGCAATTGGGATGTATGTTTATAGTTGTTTCTACTGAATAATTTATTACAACTGAAGGAGAAAGAAGGAATATGTGAGAATTAGCTGGTAAGTGGAAGGATCAATGAACTCATTACATAAAACAGTGGTTCCCTGGTTGGGATAGCCTTCATCCATAGTTGGAAGGATATAACTTATCTAGCAAGTGTATATTGTTCAAAATTTCTACACGCTATTTTGAAATGCTCCCCCTTTCCATCCCCCATATTGAAAAACAGTAGTTTAAAACATCTAGTCATAGTTGAGTACAGGAAAAGTAAAAAGTAAAGGATTTTCCAGGTGTCCCATAATTTGTGACAAGTAGTTCCCATTTTCCAAGTAACTCAATTAATTAGAATCAATGTAGAAACAAACGTTATGATCTGCTATTATGACAATGTTGAACAGAATAATAATAACAATCAATTTCAAAGTAAAACCTTATATTTACATTATTTTTCAGAGTTTATGAAGTCTTTTTATATTTTCAGTTTCAAGACTGGTTCAGCCTGGGGCCACCCCTACTTGAGTACCCAAATCATGTTTAAGTTATTTGTTTAGGAATTTTTTTTCTGTATTAATGATACCAGAATGGGGCTTTTGAGTAACATGAGAATTCATTAAAAAATTAAAACAGCAGAAAGTGACAGCTATATTCATCTTTACCTAATAAGGATTTAAATGAAAACAATAATAACTAATTAAAATATATATTTCCCAAATATTTTGCTGCTTTTCATCAGTCCTTCATATTCCAGGACTTACAAATTCTTCTAATTGCAAATGATGAAAGATAGAGTTTAGGATTTAGTATTGGCTTTAAAAAAAACCTACTGTGTCCTGTTCTTTATTTTTACTTTCTTGGATCATTAACTCCACCAATGTAGCTTTGTTAAGCACAACAATGGGACTGAAAGATGTCCACATCCTAATTCCCAGAATCTGTGAATATGTTACTTTACTTGGCAAAAGGGACTTTGCAGATGTAATTCAGGATATTGACCCAAGTTGATGATATTATCCTAGATTATTTGGACAGGCCCAATCCAACCAAATGAGTGTTCCTTAAAAGGGAAGAACTTTTTCCAGTTGAGTCAGAGAGGAGATGAAAGGAGAAGGAGGAGAGATTTGAAACACAGAGAGACTTGCCCACTGTTGTTAGCTTTGAAGGCGGAGGAAGGGTGGCCAAGAGCCAAGGACAGCAGCACCTTCTAGAAACTGGAACCGGCCTTTGGCTGATAGCCAGCAATAAAATAGGACCTTGGTCATACAACTTCAAGGAAGTGAACTCTGTCAACAACCCTAATGAGCAGGAAGTGGATTTTCCCCTAGAGTCTCTAAAAAGGAAAGCAGCCTGATGATTTTAGCCTGCTAAGACCTGTGTTGGGTTTCTGACCTAAAGATCTATAAAATAATAAGTTTATATTGTTTTAAGATGCTAAATTTGCTATGGTAGAATAGGGAACTTGTAACTTTCCACCTTAATTAGTGTCTGATGATGAGTACAGAGAGGAAAATTACATGACCGATTCATCCCTGCTGATATTCTTCTATCTTATTTTGACCTTTAAACATTTGTCCACTGCATTATCTTATGATGGACTATGCCTTTATATAATATTCTGAATCTATTCTTAAGATAGCGCTTTCTCTACCTGCTCTCCCACAATAGATTCCATGCCTGTTCTTAAGGTCTCCATCTTTGTCCATGTAACTAGAAGGTCATTGACCACATTAACAATACATTTTTTTGATCTCAGAGATGCCTATTGTCTTCTCTCTGTTCCTACGCTCTCTTTTTAGAGTGCTTTTCTTTACAGCACCTGCTCAGTAGCTGTTTACCTTTTTTTGTTTTATTTGCTTTATTGCTCAGAGGGCAATTTACCTCCTTGCCAAACTTTTCCTCTTACAAATAAGTGAATCAGAAGAGGAATCTCACTCCAGTCGGACAAATCAGAGCCTCCTTCCAGGAATTTGGATTTTGAACTCAGATAATTTTAAATATATATCTATATAAATTTCATATATATCAGTATATTTAAATATTGAATATATATCTATGATTGAATACATATATATATATATATATATATAGTGACTGATTGAAGCAGCCATTATCTTCCATGTGCACTGAGAAGTGGAGAGAAATAACCTGCAGAGAAAGAAACACGAATCAGGTATCTATTAGTTTGCTGTGGCTGTTATAACAAATTACCACAAACTTGATGGTTTAAAATGACACTAATGTATTCTATTACAGTTCTGGAGGCCAGAAATCCAAAATCAGTTCCACTGGGCCTAACCCTAGGTGTCAACCAGGCTGTGCCAGAGGCTTTAGGGGAGAAAGAATCCATTTTCTTGCCTTTTCAAGCTTTTAGAGGTGCATTCCTTGGCTTATGGCCCCTTCTTCTATTTTCAAAGCTAGCAGCACAGCATCTTCAATCCTTCTCTGCTTCCATCATCACATTATCTTCCTTTGTATGGTAAAATCTCCCTCTACCTCTCTCAAATAATGACACTTGGGTTTACAATTAGGACTCACTTGGATAATCCAAGATAATCTTCCTATCCCAAGATCTTTAACTTAATCACACCTGCAAAATCCCTTTCCCATATTATGTTACTTACATTCATAGGTTTCAGGGATTAGGACCTGGATGTCTTTGGGGGTCATAATTCAGCCTAACACAAGATATATGGATAAAAAGAGTAATGCAGAGACTGTATGACCCTAGAGAGAGCTGGAGAGAGATGAGATTCAGAAGGAAGACAGTGCATGCCTTGATTCCTTAAGAATTTCTCCTTCTTGATTCTAGTTCCTCTGAAGATCTTGTTGTTTCTTATTTTCTGGCATTCCATGTAGCACTCTTGATTATTATTATAATAAGTACTCATTTTACATAAGCTAGCTTGATTAGTTTTCTGCTTTTATTTTCCTCCAACCAAATAAATCCTAGGATACTTATTCTTCTGTATGTGATGGTCACATTGGCCAGTTGCCACAGATGATCAGTCTAGACTCATGGTCAGTTATGGCCTCTGAATAATTGGTTTTCCTTTCAAACCAATTGCCTCTCACAGTCTATTCTGAGTGCATCCCAGTCTGCCCTGATCTGCAGGTCTTCCAGAATGTTAGGGCAGGCATGGAACACTTCTGGTTTCAGAAAAAGTAGATAACTTTCAGGTTAACTTCTGTTTCCCCTCTTAAGTTTTTTCCCATTCTACACTTCATGATAAAGTGAGGTGCTAAAATAGACTAGAGTTCACCTATTCTAAATTTCTGCCACTCACCAGTGGTGTAGTTTGGGGTAAGATGCTTAACTTCTGTGAATCTCCATTTTCTCATCTGTAAAATGGAGATATCATCAGCTAATCAAGCTTGTCAAGAGGATTAAGTGAGATATATATGTAAATATTTAAGTACATTGTACAAACTCTGAATATGTTACTCCTCTTCCCTGTTTTTCTTCTTCTTCTCCTCCTCTTCCTTCCTCTTCTTCTTTTTCTTCCTCTCCTCCTTTTACTTCTTCCTCTCCTCCTCCTCCTCCTTATTCTTCTTATCCACAATATTTAGCTGTCAGGAATGAAGCCAGTCATCTTGCAACAACTAAAAAGACCCAGTAAGATGTGTTCACTCTTAATTACATGTGGTTGCATTTCTTAGATTATCTTGGTTAAGCCTACAAAAACAAAAAGAAAAAAAGAAAGCACAAACTATATTCCCCATTTTACCAATGAGAAAACTAGCATTCAGATAGGCTAAGTGTAACCTGATAAGAAAGAAAGTGATAGAGCCAGGATTAAAATTCAAGTTTTCTGGCTTTAGTATTTTTCATTTATCTATGATATTTTTTTTGTGTGAGACAGTCTAGTAATAGAGTTCAGAACATGTCGTTTTTACTATGGCTGAATTGTCTCCTCTGGACCTTGACTAGAAAGGTCTGAAGTGGCATGAAGCCTTTCATATCTTCCTACATATCTTTGATTTTTGATCTTCAAGCGTGCCTTTCTCCACATTGAATCCAAGAGTGGAAAATAATCATTCTTAGAAACAAACTTTCAAGTTCTCTTGTGCAATAAGGACACAATTTTGTTGACTGCGTCTCTCAAAACTTCCTTTACCTTTTCATTCCTGAGACTATAAATGAAGGGGTTCAGAAGAGGGGTCACCATTATGGTGAGTACAGCCGTTACTTTGTCAAAATCCAGGGAATGACTCTGACTGGGCCTCACATACATGAAGATGTTGCTCCCATAGGCAATGGAGACAACAGTGATGTGAGAAGCACAGGTGGAAAAGGCCTTCTGACGTCCTTGGACTGAAGGGATGCTCAAGATGGTAGAAACGATGTAGGTGTAGGATACGGTAGTGAACACCAGTGAACTCAGGAGGATGAAGGAAGACAAGAGGAAGCTTATCATCTCAATGAAATGAGTGTCTATGCAGGCTACGTGAAGCAGAGGGGCGAGGTCACAGAAGAAGTGACTAATTTCCTTATAACAGAAAGGCAATCTGGACACCACAATAACTGGGCAGATCACTGACAGGAAGGCCCCCACCCAGCAGCCCAGAACCAGCAGGAGACAGACCCTGCTGTTCATGATGATGGTGTAGCGGAGGGGGTTACAGATGGCCACGTAGCGGTCAAAGGACATCACTGCCAAGAGGATAAACTCTACTGTCCCCAGGAAAAAAAAGAAGGATATTTGGGTGATGCAGCCAGCAAAAGATATGGTCTTCTTCTCCTCTAGGAGACAGGCTAACAGTTTTGGGGTAACTGAGGTAGTGTATAAAATGTCCAAAAATGACAAATTGCTGAGGAAGAAGTACATGGGGGTTTGGAGGCGATTATCAGCCCATATTAGGGAAATGATGACAATATTTCCTGTTAGAGTAAGCATGTAAGTAAACAAGAGGACCACAAAGAGGGAAATCTGAAGCTTCTGGAGAACTGGGAAGGCAGTCAGGGTAAATTCAGTCACTGTGGTCTGATTTTGCATATTCATTGCATGCAATGTCTAGTGGGCAGCACGTGTCTGAAAAAATAGAGATGAAAATCAGCCTATAAGTTTTCAACTGTCAATATCAGTGATAAAAACAAGTAGGAAAAGCTTTGAATGAAGAGACAAGAGTGATTTGTTTTCACCCTGTCTCTGACCCTAATAAATGTAGGACCTTGCATAAATTACATGACTTCGTCTAATCTCAGTATTCTCAGACTGTATTTAAAATTTTCGGTTGACTGAAATTATCTTCATGGTTCCATGGAACTGTAATCTTTGTGATTTTATTCTCTTTTACCCCATGCTCCTTCCTTTCTCTCTTTCACTCTTCCTGATCTACTATTTTCCCAGCTAAGTTCTGTGCCTAAGAAGAGAGACACACTTAACTGAGAATCCAATAAATCAATTTGGAAAATAGAGAAACGGAATGATAATGAAAGTTGAGTTATTTTCTCAAAATTATTTCAAATATTCAAGTATCATCTAAATCATAGAGCAAAATTATGAAAAGTGGACACTAACACGAAAGGGAAACAGTATTTGTTTCTACTCACTTTTGTTATTGGTATTATGTGTCGAGTATCAATGTAACATCTAGTTGGACACATTATTTTAAGGTAACAGTGATTGATCTTTCCATAAGTTTGCATGATTTTTTTGGGTTTATTTTCTATAATGATATAATTTTTTTGTTATCTACACTGCTATAGAGAAGTGCGTTGATGATATATGGTTCAAAATTTGCATAAACTATTTTATATATTTTGAAAAAAGCTTTTGGGAAAATGATTGTCGTGTTTCCTTTTTGTTCCTTGCAATGTTATGTCTATGGCAGAATCTGGAAGAATAGCAAACCTTTCTTCTCCCATTACTCAACTGATTCCTATAGACTCTCAAATGGATCTCTTACACCTATATTCTTTCAGCCATTTGAAGGTCAAGTCATTAATAGTAATGAAAAAGTCAGAAGCAGATAGGTGGTGTTTGAAATCCTTAGCTTAATCTTGGAATACTACTCAAGTTAGTTGAAAATCTATTGCACGTCTATAAAATTCAGTGGAAGCACTGTCCTTCGGTGTATTTTTTTTGGTGGTTAATCCTTCATTTTTAAGTTAAAATGATGAAATTATGAACCCTGAGCTAGGCTTGGAGCCCACCCAGTTCCTCCTTAAAGGAGGTCATTTTCTTCAGGCTCTCCCTCTGGATAAGTAACTTCTAGCAGCTTTTTTTTGCCTTGAAGACTTTTTTTTCCCGATGAGATTTCCATCTGAAAAGTTGGCTGTGACTTTTTACGCCCCTGCAGTTGCCTTTTCATTTTCAGTCAACACTAATTTATCCCACAAATCAATTTATCCTTATTATTTTAATAACAAAGATTGTGTCTTCATCTTCTCTGTTCTAGATAAGGAAATATTTGTTTCTTAGAATTATTGACATTTCTAGGTTGTTGGTAAGTAAACTTATTTACAAATGCACAATGGTCCCCCATCTAAGAGTAATTTTCAAATGTAATTGGAGCTGAATAACCTGACTTGCTGCTGAGTTTAGTAGAGGAGCTCTCTTTACTTTTTCTTAAATCCCTGGCCCCAGTTTTTACAACTATAAAAGAAGAGTATTGATCATCTACATATTCCTTTCCAGTCTAAATATTTCTTTTGTTTTCCATGAAGGAAGTCACCTTATCTATTTAACTCACCATTCTGTGAGCACAAACAGTGCTCGTTTATTTACCGTAAGTAAATCAGAATTGAGGGAACTCCTCCCTTAAACATGAGATTCCAGTTGCCCATGACTAAGCAATGGTAGTTTGCATATTCACATGTCAAATACAGACTTTTATCACAACCTGTACCTTCCTGAGGTGTGTCATCTTTTCTCTAGTTGTTAGTTTGGGATACACGTTGTTCTGGATAACTGATTGCTGCAATATTAATGCGGGGCATGAGGAAAGAATCCAAACACCGATGTGTCTAATAAATCAGATCTTTCAGGGTTTAGAGGTGGGAAGGGTCAAAAGAAGGGGAAAGCCCGGGATTAAAAAACAGCAATTTACAATAGCAAGATGATTTATTACTTTTCTTCTAATAATCTTCCAAATTGTTACATGTCAGTTTGTTTAATCTTCTTTCAAGTTATCAAAGGTCTCCAAAGGGTCTCATCTATTGAAATAAGGTGTTGGTACCAGTAGGAATTCTTTTCACCGTAAATAATTTAATACTCACTCCCCCTACCACTCATCCTGAACCCAGATAATAAACTTCCAAAATGATTACTACTGTACGAAAAAAGCATAGCCACATCTGGGTGGACAAATATTAATGTTAACAAGGTCTAATATAAAAATAGAATAGAGCACACTCTGTAGAAAAATAGAAATGCTTTAATATTCCCTTTCATTTCTCTCTCTCCACTTTCATCACTGACAATGCTGATAGGTATCTTAAGGCAGAATAATGTGGATTCTCACGCAGCTGCCTATCATCTATTCCATTGTTCTTTCCATTTATCTTGTTAATTGTTTCACAATCTGCATAACATCCTCCATTTTCCTTCTTGCCTACACACTGTTTGATGGCCCTGATAGGAGCTTGATTCCCCTCTAGTATTGTAAAAGTTAGACAATTTGGGGTCTTCAAAAGCATTATGCCGTTTTTTAACAACAAAAACCTGAGATGGTTAAAGACAAATAGATTGCTGTTTGCCATGGTTGTCACAGGGTTATGTAACTATGGAAAAAATGGCATTGCGAGCTTTCTATTCTGCTATGCTTGGGTCAAATATGCTTCTCTGAGAAGAACTACAGAAGTAGCATTGCTTTCCTTTGGAGAGGCTCTTAACTTCATGATGATAAAAAACACCTGGATCTGTGTTAGCATCTTCCAGATGATCCCTGGGCCCTCAGGAGCCCATCATGTCTAGGAGGAAAGGTTCTGGACCATGACAATCTGTGTACAATAATTTAATTGTAATCTTTTCAAATTAAGGCTTTCGTTTTTTTGGCGGGTATTTTTCCTCATTACCATTTCTGTGGATCATTAAAAAATTGCACATTTCAAGATTCCAGATTTAGTCAGAAAAATGTAGAATAATAGAAAAAGTATAGTGAGTTTTGGAATCAGGGAACCTGTGTTGTATTTCTTGTTTGGCCACTTGTGGCTTCAAGATCTTTAATAATACTCTTAAGGATCCTGAGTCTTATCTTCTTCATCTGTAAAATGAGGATAGTCATAATGCCAGATTCAAGGTCTTACAATAGGGCCTACCACAGTGATGTATATCTACTTGGTGTTCGGTAAACGTTTGTTGAGAATGTAACCACGGGCCCATTTAGAGCCACTTTGAACAGACCCCATCTCTTATCAACAAAGTGATTAAGGATTATCTTTCAGAAAAACTGCAAAGTCACAAAGCTAGAGCATGTGTAAAAGAAGAAATCATGACCTGAAATGGACTTAGACCTAAAGATCCTTCTCTCCACAGAACCCAAGGACCAGCACACAACTAGAACTTGAAAGTTGGAACCTTATCAGAAGGGAGGGGTCCCTCATTCAGGAAGATCTGGTGTTAAAATTCCTTCCCCACCTCATCAAAAATGTTTAGAACCCCATCATAAATGTTTAGAACCCCATCATAAATGTCTAGAACCCCATCATAAATGTTTAGAACCCTGTCATAAATGTATAAACCTTACCATAGATGCTTAAAGCCCACCAATCAAAGCCCGACCCACCATTATTTTCACATGCCAATCTGTTCTTTACCTCTTAAATTTTGCCCCACATCCTGAATTGGGGAAACAGCTCTGAGGGCACATGCCCCCTGTCTCTTTGCAGATCAGTCTCACAGAATAAAAGCTAATTTCTCCCCCAAAAGGCTGATGCCATAATTAATTGGCTTGTTTATGCACATTGGGCAAGAGAACCCAAGTTTTATATGGTAACGAGAACACAGGGTTGAGGAAGCATGAACAGAAAATACCTAAGATGTGGCAGAGAGTAGGGGTTAGCAATAATTAGAGATTTTTGCTGCTATCAGTAAAATGTGTAAAAGTTAAATTGTAATTAAAGAACATTAAAAACTTTCATTTACATACTTATAGGAAAGCTATTACACAACATCTGCCATCGCTAAAACTTCTGCAGAGCAGTAATCTCATATTAATCATAAAATATACAAGAAAACAAACTTAGCAAGACATACAGTTTAACATATAAATGTGGATAATTGCATAATAGGGTATACTTACATCATACTGGTTGTGGAACAGTTGACATTTTCTTCATTCAAATATGTCGAGAATCTTGACATTGGGTATTTTTTTCCTACTGCATTCCATCTATTCTTTAAATTCTTTTGTTGCTTCAATTTTGAATGCCCCATAAATCTCTGTCAGTCTTGGTTTGAGACTCTTCCCATGTGGTAGTTAACCCCTTTGTCAAAAACACACCAAAGGTTACTCAATTTTTGCTTAAGTACTCTCTCCTTCTTCCTTTGAATGCAAAATTGTCTTTTTATAACCTATGATAACATTTTTCAGTTCTTTTTCTTATGCCCACGGAAAAAGTCTAAATCTTGACTTAAACTAAGAACAAGTTCAAGTATTACATTATTATTTAATCTTTTTACACACTAGTGTGTCTCAATCTCAGAATATTCCTCTGAGTTTTAAGTCATATGTATTCTGGATCACATATTTGCCAAGGGGGGCAGAATGGTTAGGTTTGGTGATGAATCAGGAAGTCAAACGCAGGTGAATTAAGAGCAGGTCCTTTGCCTTCCAATCTCGATCTTGGCAAAAATGACTGAAAGCTTCCCAAAACTCAGATTTTTTTTTTTCAGTTGTAGGAATGTACTTTCCTGTCTATTCAATGAATTTCTATTTCTTCTGTAGATCCACCTAGAAACCTCGAATGTCAGATTAGAAGGGAATTTAAAGGGCCTATGAGTCAGGCTGGTTCTAAAATATTCTGCAATGTCTCCACCAAATTGCTGTCCAGTAACGTTAAGCAAACAATTTTTTGAGGTATCTCATTCTTCTTTAATGGCCCTGATTATTAGAAAAATTTATATTTGCATTCACTGAAATATCTCTCTACACTTGCATCTTATTGGTAAGTCACTCCTGTTCATTTGTCAGGCATATTATGACTTGATTTGAGATATATCCAACTTATCCACTTTCTACAGAAAATAATGTTATCTTATCTGTATTAAAGTGATTACCATTGGACGAGCTGTGACATTTAATGATTTTTTTGTTCACCTTTAGAGATTTGGTTTGGAATGGCTCTTGGGACCATGGCATGAAAAAAGGTTAATTATTATTATTGCAATCACAGAATGTCAGAATTGAAATAACTAGTCACAGTTACAAAGTTAAGGTCTCCTTGGAAACTCTTTTGGGTGTTTATCTTATTTAGTTAAAGAAAAACTTAGAGAACTTTAAAGCCTCGGGGAACTAGAAAGTTGGAAAAAGTAAAAAATATTTTTTCTGAAATGTTCACAATGTATTGAAATAAGCTTTAGACTGCTTTTTCAGAGATTACGTACATAGAAATATGTCTATGTACTTTTTTTTTTGAGGAAGATTAGCCCTGAGCTAACTGCTGACAATCCTTCTCTTTTTGCTGAGGAAGACTGGCCCTGAGTTAACATCCATGTCCATCTTCCTCTACTTTATATGTGAGATGCCTACTACAGCATGGCTTGCCAAGTGGTGCCATGTCTGCACCCAGGACAGAACCGATGAACCCTGGGCCCCAAAGCAGAATGTGTGCACTTAACAGCTGTGCCACTGGGCTGGCCCCTATGTACATATTTAAAAATCCATTTTATTGAGATACGATTTACACACAATAGACAATTTTAAGTGTATAATTTGTTGAATTTTGACAAGTATATACAGTCATGCAGCCACCAACATCATTACAACAATGGTTCAGAATACGTATGTTATCTTAAAAAGTTTCCTTGTGCCCTTTTGCAGTAAATGCTCTCTCTTCCCACCTCAGCCCCTGACAACCACTGATGTGGTTTTTTTCAGTGCAATTTTGAATTTTCTGGAATTTTATATAAATGCAATCTTATAGCATGTAGTCTTTTGTGTTTGTTTTCTTTCACTTAATCTGACACTTTGAGATTAATCCAAGTGTTTCAGGTATCAGTAGTTTCTTCCTGCGTATCACTGAGGATTATCTATCATACGGATTGCATAGATATATCACAGTATGTTTATCTGTTCACCAGATGTTGGACACCAGAATTGTTTTCACTTTGGGGCTATTATGAATAAAGCTGTGAACACTTGAGTTCATGTTTTTATGTTAATATTTATTTTCGTTTCTCTTGGATACATTCCTAGGAGTGAAATGACTATGTATTATTATATGTTTGTATAAGAAAGTGTCAAGGTTTCTCCAAAGTCATTGTATCATTTTCATCCATTTGTACTAGCAATGTATGAGAGTCCCATAGTTCCTCTTCCTTGCTAATACTTGGCAAGGTGATGGCAGTCTTTTAAAATTTGAGCCATTCTACTGCATGGATAGTGGAATTGTCTAATTTATTTTCTTTAAATTTTTTTAGCTGTATTGGGGTATAAGTGACAAATAAAATGTATATAGTTGAAGTGCACAGTGTAGTGAATTGACACATACATTTTGTGAAAAGGTTATTAGACTAAGGTTAGTTAACACATCCTTCCCTTCGCATAGTTATTTTGTGTGTGTGTGAGAATGTTTAAGTTCTAGTTTTTTAGCAAATTTCAAGCACACAGTACAATATTATTTACTATAGTCACCAGGCTATACATTAGATACCTAGAGCTTATTCATCTCATAACTGAAGGTTTGTATCCTTTGACAAACACCTCCCCATCTTCTCCATTCCCCAGTCCATGATGAACGCCATTCTACCCTCTATTTCCATAAGTTTGACTTTTTTTTGGATTTCACATATAAGTGAGATCACACAGTATTTTTCTTTTTCTTTCAGGCTAATTTCACTTAGCTAATGTCTTCTAGATTCATCCATGTTCTTTAAATGGTAGGATTTCCTTATTTTTTAAGGCAGAATAATATTCCTTGGTATATATACTACATCTTCTTTATTCATTCATCCATCAATGGACACAGGTTGTTTCCATATCTTGGCTACTATGAATAACAATGCAATGAACATGGGAGTGCAGATATCTCTTTGAGAACCTGATTTTGTTTCTTTTGGATATATACCCAGAAGTGAAACTGATGGATCTCATGCTAGTTCTATTTTTATGTTTTTGAGGAGTCTCCATAGTGTTTTTCATAGTGCCTGAACCAGTTTACATTCTGATTAATAATGGTGAAATTTTCTCTTTTTTTTATATCCTCGCCTGCACTTGTTATCTGTTGTCTTTTTGATAATAGCCATCCTAACAGGTGTGAGGTGATATCTCACTGTGGTTTTGATTTGCATTTCCTTGATGATTAGTGATGTTAAACATCTTTCATGTACTTATTGGCCATTTGTAGTCTTCTTTGTAGAAATGTCTATTCAAGTACTTTGTCCATTTTTCAGTCTGGTTATACTTCCTTTTTTTGTTTTTGCTATTGAGTTGTATAAGTTCCTTATATATTTTGGATATAACCCCTTATCAAATATATGATTTGCAAATATTTTCTCTCATTCCGTAGGTTGCCTTTTTGTTTTGTTGTTTCCTTTGCTGTGCAGACACTTTTTAGTTTGATGTAGTCTCATTTGTTTAATTTTGCTTTTATTGCCTGTGCTTTTGGTGTCATATTCAAAAAATTAGTGCCAAAACCATAGTCAAGGAGCTTTTCCCCTGTTTTCTTCTAGGAATTTTATGGTTTCTAGTTCTACTTTTCACTCTTTAATCCATTTTCAGTTAATTTTTGTGAGTGGTGTAACATTGGAGTCCAGTTTCATTCTTTTGCATGTGGATATCCGGTTTTCCAATTATCATTCATTGAAGAGACAATCCTTTCCATATTGTGTGTTCTTGGCATCCTTGTAAAGGATTAGTTGACTTCATTTGTGTAGGTTTATACCTGGGCTTGAATTCTGTTTCACTGGTCTATGTCTGTCCTTATGCTGGTACTATACTACTTTGATTACTATAGCTTTGTAAGATAGCTTGAAATCAGGAAATGTGATGCCTTCAGCTTTGTTCTTCTTTCTCAGGATTGCTTTGGCTATTTGGGGTTTTTCATGGTTCCATATGAATGTTAGGATTGTTTTTCTATTTTTGTGAAAAATGCCGATTGAATTTTGATAAGGATTGCATCAAATCTGTAGATTGCTTTGGTTAGTATGAACATGTTAACAATACAAATTTTTCTAAGTCATGAACATGGGGTATCTATTATTTGTGTGTTCCTCAATTTTTTAAACCAATATCTTATAGTTTTCAGTGTATGAGTCTTTCACCTCCTTGGTTAAATTTATTCCTAAGTATTTTATTCTTTTTGGCTTTATTGTAAATGAGATTGTTTTGTTTTTTAAATTTCTCTTTCCAATAGTTTGTTGGTAGTGTTTAGAAATACAACTGATTTTTGTATATTGATTTTTTATTATGCAACTTTACTGAGTTAGTTTATTACTTCTCACAGTTTTTTGGTGGAGTCTGTAGGAGTTTTTATATGTAAGATCATGTCATCTGCAAACAAAGACAATTTTACTTCTTCCTTTCTGATTTTGATGCCTTTTATTTCTTCTTCTTGTCTAATTGCTCTGGCTAAGACTTCCAGTATTACATTGAATAGAAATGGCAGAATTGGACACCCTTGTCTTATTCCTGATTGTAGAGGAAAAGTCCTCAGTGTTTCGCCATTGAGCATGACGTTAGCTGTGAGCTTGTCATATATAGCCTGTATTATGCTGAGTTACATTCCTTCTATACTTAATTTATTGAGAGTTTTTATCATGAAAGGATATTGAATGCTTTTAATTGCTTTTTCTGCATCCACTGAGATGATCATATGATTTCTATTCTTCATCAGTTAATGTGGTATATCGCATTTATTGATTTGTGTGTGTTGAGCCATCCTTACATCCCGGGATAAATCCAATTTGTTCATGATGTATGATTCTTTTAATGTGCTGTTGAATTCTATTTGCTAGTATTTTGTTGAGGATTTTTGCATCATTAAGGATATTGGCCCATAATTTTCTTTTCTTGTAGTGTCTAGCATTGGTACCAGGGTAATGCTGGCCTTGTAAAATGATTTGGGAGGATTCTCTCCTCTTCAATTTTTTGGAAGAGTTTGAGAAGTATCAGTATTAATAATTCTTTATATGTTTGGTAGAATTCACCAGTAAAGCCATCAGGTCTTGGGCTTTGCTTTGTTGAGAGGTTTTTGATTACTAATTCAATATCCTCAGTTGTGTTTGGTCTGTTCAGATTTTCTATTTCTTCATGATTAAGTCTTGGCAGGTTGTATGTTTCTAGAAATTTATCCATCTTTTTTAGGTTGTTTTTTGTTTTTAGGTTAGTTTTGTTTTTTGGTGTATAATTGTTCACAGTAGTGTGTTATGATCCTTTGTATTTCTGTAGTATCTGTTGCAATGTCTCCTCTTTAATTTCTGATTTTATTTATTTGAATTTTCTCTATTTTTTTCCTAGTTAGTCTAGATAAAGTTTGTCAATTTTATCTTTTCAAAAAACCAACTCTAGCTTTGTTGATATTTTCTATTGTTTTTCTAGTCTCTATATCATATTTTTATTCTCTGAGTTTTGTTGTCTACTTCCTTTGGCTTCCTTTGGCCTTATTTTGCTCCTCTTTTTCTAGCTCCTTGAGGTGTATAGTCAGGTTATTTATTTAAGATCCTTCTTTTTTCGAAGTGGAGGTATTTATCACTTTCACTTCCCTCATAGAATTGCTTTTGCTGCCTCTTGCAAATTTTGGTATGCTGTGTTTCCAATTTCATTTGTTATGAAGATATTTTTTTATTTTCTTTTTGATTTCATCTTTCCTCCATTGTTGTTCAAGAATGTGTTGTTTAATTTCCACATATTTGAGAATTTTCAAGTTTTTCTCTTGTTACTGATTTCCAGTTTCATCACTTTGTGGTTGGCCTAATATATGCTCTACCCTGGAGACTGTTCTATGTGTGCAAGTCCCATATTCTCTTACTGATTTTCTGTCTAAATGATCTATCCGTTGTTGAAAGTGTGGTATTGAAACCCCCTACTATTATTGTATTGTTGTCTACTTCTCCCTTCAGATCTGTTGGTATTTTCTTAATATATTTAGGTGCTCTGATATTGGACGTGCATATGTTTACAATTGTTATATCCTCTTGATGAATTGGCCCCTTTATCATAATATGATGATCTTCTTTGTCACTTCTTATAGTTTAAAGTTTATTTTGCCTGATATAAGTGTAACTACCCCTGCTCTCTTTTGTTTTGCATTTGCATGGAATATCTTTTTCCCATCCCTTCACTTTGAGTTATGTGTGTCATTAAACCTGAACTGACTCTGTTACAGTCAGCATACGGTTGAGTAAGTTTTTATTTTTCTATTTATTCAGCCACTCTATACCTTTTGATTGGAGACTTTAATCCATGTACATTTAAGGCAACTATTGACCGGTAAGGATTTACTAATGCTATCTTATTAATTGTTTTGGCTGTTTTATAGTTCCCTTGTTCCTTTCTTCCTTTTTTGTTGTCTTTGTGAATCAATGATTTTGCATAGTAATGTTTTGATTCCCTTCTCTTTACTGTTTGGACATCTACTGTAGGTTATTGCTTTGTGGTTGCCACAAGGCTTGCATAAAACATCTTTCAGTTAGAACAACCTATTTTAAGCTGATAACAGTTCAACTTTGCTCACATACAAAAACTCTATTCTTTTACTCTCCCTGTCACATTTTATGTCTCTGATGTCATAGTGTATATTCATTTTTATTGTGTATCTATTAAAAA
The DNA here is from genome assembly GCF_037783145.1 of Equus przewalskii. NCBI lineage: Eukaryota > Metazoa > Chordata > Mammalia > Perissodactyla > Equidae > Equus > Equus przewalskii. The sequence continues at coordinate 31,428,386 of NC_091836.1, forward strand.
GTTATTGTAGCTATTATTAGTTGTAATATTTTTAACCTTTATACTCAAGTTAAGTGATTAACAAACCACCATATTTTAGTATTAAAATTTTCTGATTTGACTATATTCTTAACTTTACTAATACATTTTCTACTCTCATATGCTTTCGTGTAACTAATTAGCATCCTTTCATTTCAGCTTGAAGAGCTCCTTTCAATATTTCTTACAAGGCAGATCTAGTGCTGAGAACTCCCCCAGCCTTTATTTGTCTGGGAAAGTCTTTATCTCTTCTTCATTTCTGAAGGACTGTGTTGCTGATTAAAGTGATCTTGGTTGGCAGTTTTTTCATTCAGTACTTTGAATATATCCTCCCACTTTTTATTGGCCTGTAAGGTTTCTACTGGGAAACCTCCTGGTAGCCTTCTGGTATTCCTTGGACATGAGAACTTTTTTTCCTTGCTGCTTTTAAAATTCTCTCTTTGTCTTTGGTTTTAGAAAGTTTTATTATAATGTGTCTTGGAGAAAATATTTTGGGGTTGAATCTTTTTGGGGAACTATGAGCGTCATGAAGTTGGATGTCCAAATCTTTTCTCTGATTTGGGCAGTTCTCAGCCATATGTCTTGAAATAAGGTCTCTTCACCTTTCTCCTACTCTCCTCTTCTGGGATTCTAATAATGTGTAGGTTATTTCTTTTAAGGGTATCCTATAATTCACATAGGACTTCTTCACTCTTTTTCATCGTTTTTTATTTGTTCTCTTCTGACTGGATAATTTCAAATGACTTGTCTTTGACTTCACACATTCTTTCTTTTGCTTGATCAATTCTTCTGTTGATGCTCTCCATTGCATTTTCCATTTCATTCATTGTGTTCTTCAGCTCCAGAATTTCTGTTTAGTTCTTTTTTATAATTTCTATTTCTCCGTTAAACTTCTCATTTTGTTTGTGGTGTTTTCCTGTTTTCCTTGAATTGTCTTTTTGTGTTTTCTTGTAGCTCACTGAGATTCCTTAAAACAACTATTTTGAATTTTTTATCTGGCAAATCACAGATCTCCCTTCTTTGTGGACAGTTACTGGAAAATTATTGTGTTCATTTGGTGGTATCAGGTTTTCCTGATTTTTCATGTTCTTTGAAGTCTTGCACTGCAGTTTCAGTATTTGAGGAAGTAGTCAACTCCTCTAGTCTTTACTAATAGCATCAAGAGAGAAATTCCAACTGCCAGCTCTGCTAAGGATTCTGAGGCTTTCTCAGACCTTTTCTATGGACATGTCTACTTCACACTTCTTGTTACCTATTGTTGGGGGTGGGGGTGATAGATTCTTAAGATTGTATGCTTTTTCTCGATCCTGAAAAGTCAGGTTTGGTGCTGGCAGTCTCCTGTTTGCTTTCCCTAAGGAGGTGCTGAATGTTCAAGATTGTGTTTTTTCCAAGTCCCAGCGAGTAGCTTTCTGAGTACGCTTACAAGCCATTTGTAAAGGCTCACACTCACTGCCCTTGGGAGTACACTTAGGGAGCCAGCCATGAGATGTGGGGGTGTATGGGTACACAGATCATTGACGGTGCTGATGGTCCAGTTGGGGAGATCCATAGGTGAAGCATCCCCAGCAGTTCCTGGCCAGGCTTCCTGATGGAGTCCACAAATCAGTTAGTAGAATCCACGTCCCTCCAAGAGCCCTGGCTGCTGTTCTCTCATCCTCTCTGTGCTCCTATCCTGCAGCATACCTCAGTGTTCTGGATGGGGCAAGAAAGAAGTGGGCCTCTTTGGCAGCATCCTGCATAGGTGAAGAAAAGCTTACTTACATAGTCTCAGTTTCTTCCATGGGAGAAATTGCCAGCCGAGAAGGTTCTTCATAACACTAAAGTGTCCTGCCTTAGGGGAAGGGTTATGGGATAAAGTGAAACTGTTCCTCTTATCGTCTTCAATGCATCTGACCTTGGATTTTTCTCTCCAACACTGTGCTGGAACTTCTCTACTGGACTCCCAGACTTCTACAAAGGCACTCTCATCCATGGACCATTATGAAAATTGGTGTTCTTTGGGGGAATATGGTGGAAAACTCCCATGTGCTATTTTATTGGCATATTGCCTGGAATCTCATAATTTTGTTTTAGTTTGCAGTTCTTTAATCATTAATAGTGCTGAGGATCTTTTCATGTATTTATTTTCTTTTTGTACATTATCATTTTTAAACTGTCTGTTCAAATCTTTTGGCCAATTCAAAAAAAATCAGATTGTTTTTATTCTTATTAAGCAGTAAAAGTTTAAAAATATATTTCAGATACAGGTAATTTATCAGATATATATTTTGAAAACATTTTCTCCCAATATGTGGCTTGTCTTATCATTTTCTGGCATTCTTTTATGTGATTCAATCAAAATGTATTATTATTTCATTATATTGATAACATAATCATGATATCTCAATCTGAAGATTAAATAAATCACAAATTCTTTTTAAATATATGACTAAGGGGTGGCTGATTAACATGACTGAAGTACAGGGCCTAGCAAAAATCATAGAAGTCTTCATAATTGCTTGGGCTGGAGCCACTAGAGATATTCTTCAAAAAACTGTTAAATAAGTAATCATTTTTGCTAGCTCCAGAATCAAAACAGGAGGCAAAAAGATTTTTGGGTTGCTTGGTTTTTGGAGAAATCATGCTTTATCCAAGAATATTTTTAGTTTATATTAACAAAATTAGCAGGAAAAAAGCTGAATTTAAGTGGGGCTGTAAATAGTAGCCATTTATATAGTAGCTTAATTTAAAGAGCTGTTTGCTGCCTTTGGCACTGTACAACTCTGGCGATTTGGAGTTACTCCCCACTTTACCATTGAGAAAACTAAAATTTAGAAGGCTAAGTGTAACCTGATAGAAAAGTGATAGAGCCAGGCTTAAAATTCAGATTTTGTGACTTCAGTTCAGTACTTTTCATTAATCTGTGATATTCCATGTGTGAGACAGTCAAATAATAGAGTTCAGCACATGTTATTTTCTCCATGACTGAATTTCCTCCTCTGGACCTTGACTACAATACTTTTCACCTGATGTGGCATGAAGTCTTGTCCTATGTTCCCACATATCTTTGATTTTTGGTCTTCAAGCATGCCTTTCTCCACATTGAGTCCAAATTTTTGAAAATAGCCATTTTTAGCAAACAAAGTTTCAATTTCTTCTGTGCAATGTTTTCAAGTTTTCCTTTGCAATAAGGACATACTTTTGCAGACTGCTTCTCTCAAAACTTCCTTTACCTTTTCATTCCTGAAACTATAAATGAAGGGGTTCAGAAGAGGGGTCACCATTGTGGTGAGGACAGCTGTGACTTTGTCAAAATCCAGGGAATGACTCTGACTGGGCCTCACATACATGAAGATGTTGCTCCCATAGGCAATGGAGACAACAGTGATGTGAGAAGCACAGGTGGAAAAGGCCTTCTGACGTCCTTGGGCTGAAGGGATGCTCAAGATGGTAGAAATGATGTAAGTGTAGGACACAGTGGTGAGCACCAGTGAGCTCAGGAGGACGAGGGAAGATAAGAGAAAGTTTATCATCTCAATAAAATAAGTGTCTATGCAGGCTACATGAAGCAGAGGGGCAATGTCACAGAAGAAGTGACTAATTTCCTTATAACAGAAAGGCAATCTGGATACTATAATAGTCGGGCAGAGAACTGACAGGAAGGCCCCCATCCAGCAGCCCAGAACCAGCAGGAGACAGACCCTGCTGTTCATGATGATGGTGTAGTGGAGGGGGTTACAGATGGCCACGTAGCGGTCAAAGGACATCACTGCCAAGAGGATAAACTCTACTGTCCCCAGGAAAAAAAAGAAGTATGTTTGGGTGATGCAGCCAGCAAAAGATATGATCTTTCTGTCCTCTAGGAGACAGGCTAACAGTTTTGGGGTAACTGAGGTAGTGTATAAAATGTCCAAAAATGACAAATTGCTGAGGAAGAAGTACATGGGGGTTTGGAGGCGATTATCAGCCCATATTAGGGAAATGATGACAATATTTCCTGTTAGAGTAAGCATGTAAGTAAACAAGAGGACCACAAAGAGGGAAATCTGAAGCTTCTGGAGAACAGGGAAGGCAGTCAGGGTAAATTCAGTCACTGTGGTCTGATTTTGCATATCTGTTGCATGCAGTGTTTGGTGGGCAGCACGTGTCTGAAAAAATAGAGACGAAAATCAGCCTATACGTTTTTGACTGTCAATATCAGTGATAAGAAGAAGTAGAAAAGCTTTGAATGAAGAGTCAAGAGTGATTTGTTTTCATCCTGTCTCTGACCCTAATAAATGTAGGACCTTGCATAAATTACATGACTTCATCTAATCTCAGTATTCTCAGACTGTATTTAAAATTTTCGGTTGACTGAAATTATCTTCATGGCTCCATGGAACTGTAATCTTTGTGATTTTATTCTCTTTTACCCCATGCTCCTTTCTTTCTCTCTTTCACTCTTCCTGATGTATTATTTTCTCAGCTAAGTTTTGTGCCTAAGAAGAGAGACACACTTAACTGAGAATCCAATCAATCAGTTTGGAAAATGGAGAAACGGAATGGTAGTGAAAGTTGAGTTATTTTCTCAAAATTATTTCAATATTCGAGTATCGTCTAAATGACGGAGCAAAAACTATGAAAACTGGACACTCACATGACTGGGAACCTGTATTTGTCTCTACTCACTTTTGTTGTTGGTATTATGTATTGAGTATCAATGAATATCTAGTTGGACCCAAGTCATTTTGAGGTAATTATAATTGATCTCTGTATAATTAGCACGATTTTTTGGGTTTATTTTCTATAATGACATAACTTTTTTGTTATCTACACTGTTATATAACAAGTAGGTAGATGATGTATGGTTGATAATTTGCATAAACTATTATATATTTTGAAAAAAGTTTTTGAGAAAATGATTGGTGTGTTTCTTTTTTGTTCCTTGCAATGTGTGCATATGGCAGCATCTAGAAGAATAACAATTTCCCCTCCCATTCTCCAACTGATTCTTATAGGTTCTCTCAACTAGATCTCTTACACTTTATATTCTTTTCAGCCATTTGAAGATCCGGTTATTAATAGTAGCGCAAAAAAGTGGATGCAGATAAATGGTTTTTGAAATATTGAGCTTAATCTTTGAAAACTGCTCAACTTTGCTGGACCTCTTATTGCATGTCTATAAAATTCAGTTGAAGCCTAGTCTTTTGGTCTATTATTTGTGGCTAATCCTTTAGTTTCAAATTTAAACAACCAATCTATGAACCTGAGCTACATTGTTTCTAGGCCAGGAGCCCATCCAATTTCTTTTTAAGAAAATCATTTTCTCCAGGCTCTCTATCTGGAATAAGTAACTTCTAGCAGCTATTTTTTGCCTTAACTACTTTTTTTTTCTGAGCGGATTTACATCTGAAAAGTTGACTGTGACTTTTTCCTGCAGTTCCCTCTTTATTTTCATTCAACACTCATTTATCCCACAAATCAACTTATCCTTATTGTTTTAATATTAAGGGTTTGTCCTCAGCTTCTCTGTTCTATTTAGGGAAATATTGGTTTCTTAGAATTATTTGATGTTTCTAGGTTGTTGTGAGTAAGCTCCTTTACAAATGCATAGTGGTTTTTGCCCATCTAAGAGTAATTTTCAAAGATAATTGGAGCTGAATAACTTGACTTGCTTTTGAATTTAGTAGATGAGTTCTTTTTACTTTCTCTTAGATTCCTGCCCCAAGTTTCTACATCTATAAAAGAATATTGATCATCTACATATTCCTCTCCAATCTAAGTATTTCTTTTGTTTCCCATGAGGGCAGGTACCATATCTATTTAATCTCTCATTCTTTGGGTACAAAAGTTGCTATTTTAATTATTAAATAAATAAATCAAAATATATGGAGCTCCTCCCTTAAGCATGGGATTCCAGCTGCCCAAGATTAAGTAATGGTAAGCTCTGTAGTTTGCATTTTAATATGATTTTTATCATTTTATGCATTTAATGCATTTTACGGATTTTTATCATAACCTGTACCTTCCTCATGTGTGTTACCTTTTTTCTAGTTGTTAGTTTGGGATATATGTTGTTCTGGATAACTGATTGCTGCAATATTAATGCTGGGCATGAGGAAAGAACCCAAACACCAATGTGTCTAATAAATCAGATCTTTCAGGGTTTAGAGGTGGGGAGGGTCACAAGAAGGGGGAAAGTCTAGGATAAAAACCCGCAGTTTACAATAGCAAGGTGCATCATTCCTTTTCTTCTAGGATTCTTTTGAACTGTTACATGTCAGTATGTTTAATCTTCTTTTAAGTTATCAAAGGACTCCAAAGGGTCTCATCTATTGAAATAGAGTCTTGATACCAGTAGGAATTCTTTCCACCATAAATATTCTAATATTCACTCCTCCTACCACTGCTTCTGCAGCCAGATAATAAACTTCCAAAATGATTACTACTGCACAAAAAGGCATAACCACATCTGGGTAGATAAATATTAATATTACTAAAGTATAATATAAAAGTAGAATAGATCACACTCTGTAGAAAAGTAGAAGTGCTTTAAAATTCCCTTTCATTTCTCCCTTTCCACCTTCATCACTGACAACACTGGAGATTGATAGGTATCTTAAGGCAGAATAATGTGGATTCTCACGCAGCTGCCTATCATCTATTCCATTGTTCCTTCCATTTATGTAGTTAATTGTTTCACAATCTGCATAACATCCTCCATTTTCTTTCTTGCCTACACAGTGTTTAATGGCCCTGATAGAAGCTTGATTCCCCTCTAGTGTTGTAAAATTAGACAATTTGGGATCTTCAAAAGCATTATGCCATTTTTAAAGAACAGAAATCCGGGAGAGGTAAAGACAAATAGATTGCTGTTTGCCATGGTTGTCATAGGGTTACACAGCTATAGAAAAAATGGCATTGAAAACTTTCTATTCTGCTGTGTTTGGGTCAAATACGCTTCTCTAGAAAGAACAAAAGATGTAGCATTTCTCCCCTCTGGGCAGTCTCTTAACTTCATGATAGTGAAAAAAACCCTGGCGTTGTGTTAGCCTTTTCTAGATGATCCCTGGGCTCTCAAGACTGGTCATGTCTAGGAGTAAATGCTCTGGACCGTGACAATCTGTATATAATAATTTAATTGTACCCTTGCCAAATTAAGGCTTTTATTTTTTGGGTGTATTTTTATTCCTTACAATTTCAGTCTATCATCAAAAAATTGTATAAAATTGCATGTTTGCACATTTCAAGATTCCAGATTTAGTCAGGAAAGTGTGGAATAATGGAAAAAGTGTAGCAGGTTTTGGAATCAGAGAACCTGTGTTCTATTTCTTGTTTGGCCACGTGTACCTTCAAGATCTTTAATAGGACTCTTAAGCATCTGAATCTTATCTTTTTCATCTCTAAAATGAGGATAGTTATAATGCCAGACTCAAGGTTCCATGATAGGCACTACGACGGTGATGTATACTTACCTGTTGTGCAAAAAATGTTTGTTAAGAACATAAAGTTGGGGAAGGATGAACAGAAAAGGACTAATATGAGTGGGAGGGTGAGGGTTAGTGATAATTTGAGATCTTTGCTGCTATCAGTAAAATGTGAAAAAGTTAAATTGTAATTGAAGAACATTAAAAACGTTCACATACATACTTATGGTAAAGCTATTACACATCTTCAGTCAATAAAACTTGTGCAGAACAGTAATTACATTCTAACTTATAAAATATACATGTAAACAAATCTAGCAAGACATACTGTTAACACATATATATGGATAATCACATAATAAAGTGTACTTACATCATACAGATTGTGGAGCAGTTGGTATTTTCTTCATTCAAAGATGAGAACCTCTAACACTGGTTTTTTTTTTTTCCCTACTGCATTTCATCCATTATTCTTTAAATTTCTTTATTGCTTCAATTTTGAATTCTGCATAAGTCTCTCTCAGTCTTAGTCGGAGACTCTTCCCATAGGATAGCTAACTCTTTTGTCAAACTCACACCGAATGATTATTCAATTTTTGCTTAAGTACTCTTTCCTCCTTTGAATGCACAACTGTCTTTTTGTAACCTCTGATTACTTTTCCCAGTTCCTTTTCTTATTCCCACAGCAAAAGTCTAAGTCTTGACTTAAACTAAACAAGTCCAAGTGTTATATTATTGTTTAATCTTTTTACACACCAGTGCATCTCAATCTCAGAATATTCCTCTGAGTTTTAAGTCATATGTATTCTGGATCACATATTTGCCAAGTAGCGCAGAATGGTTAGGTTTGGTGAAGAATCAGGAAGTCAAACACAGCTGAATTGAGAGCAGGTCCTTTGACTTCTGTTCTCCATCTTGGCAAAAGTGACTGAAAGCTTCCCAAAACTCAGATTTTTTTCAGTTGTAGGGATGAAATTTCCTATCTATTCAGTGAATTTCTATTTCTTCTTGGGATCTATCTAGAAACCTGGAATTATTCAAAACTATATAATGTCAGATTAGAAGAGAACTTGAAGGGCATATGAGCTAGGCTGGTCCTAAAATATTCTGCAATGTCTCTACCAAGTTACTGTCCACTGATGTTGAACTCACAATTTCTTGAGGCATCTCATTCTTCTTGAATAGCCCTGATTGTTAGCGAAATTTATATTTGCATTCTCTGAAATCTCTCTCGACACTTGCATCTTATTGGTAAGTCACTCCTGTTCATTCGTCAGGCATATTATGACTTGATTTGAGATATATCCAACTTATTCACTTTCTACAGGCATATTATGACTTGATTTGAGATATATCCAACTTATTCACTTTCTACAGAAAATAATGTTATCTGTATTAAAGTGATTACCATTGGACGAGCTGTGACATTTAATGATTTTTTTGTTCACCTTTAGAGATTTGGTTTGGAATGGCTCTTGGGACCATGGCATGAAAAAAGGTTAATTATTATTATTGCAATCACAGAATGTCAGAATTGAAATAACTAGTCACAGTTACAAAGTTAAGGTCTCCTGGGAGATTCTTTTGGGTATTTATCTTATTTAGTTAAAGAAAAACTTAGAGAACTTTAAAGCCTCGGGGAACTCGAAAGTTGGAAAAAGTAAAAAATATTTTTTCTGAAATGTTCACAATGTATTGAAATAAGCTTTAGACTGCTTTTTCAGAGATTATTTACATAGAAATACGTCTATGTACATATTTTAAAATCTATTTTATTGAGATATGATTTATACACAATAGGCAATTTTAAGTGCATAATTTGTTGAGTTTTGACAAGTGTATGCAGTCATGCAGCCATCACCATCATTACAACAATGGTTCAGAATACATACGTTATCTTAAAAAGTTTCCCTGTGCCCTTTTACAGTTAATGCTCTCTCCTCCCCACCTCAGCCAGACAGCCACGGATGTGTTTTCTTTCAGTGCCATTTTGAATTTTCTGGAATTTTATATAAATGCAATCTTATAGCATGTAGTCTTTTGTGTTTGTTTTCTTTCACTTAATCTGACACCTTGAGATTAATCCAAGTGTTTCAGCTATCAGTAGTTTCTTCCTGCGTATCACTGAGGATTATCTATCATACGGATTGCATAGATATATCACAGTATGTTTATCTATTCATCAGATGTTGGACACCAGAGTTGTTTTCAATTTGGGGCTATTATGAATAAAGATTCTATGAACATTTGAGTTCTTGTGTGACTATTTGTTTTCATTTCTCTTGGTTACATTCCTAAGAGTGGAATGACTGTTTTAAGTACATGTTTAACTATATAAGAAATTGTCAAGGTGTTCTCCAAAGTCGTTGTATCACTGTCATTTGTACTAGCAAGTTACAAGAATCCTATAGTTCCACATCCTTGCCAACACTTGGTGATGGTAGCCTTTTTAAGATTTAGCCATTCTACTGCATGTATAGTGGAATCATCTAATTTATTTTATTCAATTTTTTTTGCTTTAGTGAGGTATAATTGGCAAATTCACTTGTAAATGGTTAACATATACAGTGATGATTTGACACATAAGAAGCCCCCTGTTATTATTGTACTGTTGTCTCTTTCTCCCTTCAGATCTGCAAGTATTTGCTTACATTTCTAACTTCAGATCTGCAAGTATTTGCTTAATATGTTTTGGTGTTCTGATAGTGGGTGTGTATATATTTATAATATTATGTCCTCTTGATGAATTGACCCCTTTATCATTATGAAGTGACCTTCTTTGTCGCTTGTTATAGTTTAGTTTATAAATCTATTTTTCCTGATATAAATGTAGCTACCCTTGCTCTCTTTTGGTTTCCATTAGCATGTGTATCTTTTTCCATCCTTTCCCTTTGAGCTACCTGTGTCATTAAACCTGAAGTGAGTATCTTATAGTCAACATATAGTTGAGTCTTGTGTTTTAACCCATTTAGCCACTCTATACCTTTTTATTTGAGAGTTTAATTCTTTTACTTTTAAGTTAATTATTGATTACTTTAAGTAAGGTAAGAACTTACTTATGCTATCTTATTGTTTTTGGCTGTTTTGTAGTTCCTGTGTTTCTTTCTTTCTCTCTTGCTGTCTTAATTTGTGAACTGATGATTTTACATAGTGTTATGCTTTGATTCCCTGCTCTTCACCTTTTGGATATCTGCTATAAGTTTTTGCTTTGTGGTTATCATGAAGCTTACATAAAACATCTTTTAGGCAAAACAGTCTATTTTAAGGTGATAGCTTAACTTTGATCACATACAAAAACTCTCCTCTTTTTCTCCCCTCCTCATATTTTATGTTTTTGATGTCACAATGTATACCTTTTTTGTCATATGTTAATGTATATCCATTAGCAAATTATTATAGCTGCAGCTATTTTAATGCATTTTTCCTTTAACCTTTATACTATAGTTAAGTGATTATCGAAATACCATATTTTAGTAATTGAGTATTCTGAATCTGATTGTAGTCTTACCTTTACCAATATGTTTTGTATTTTCATGTTCTTAATGGCATCCTTTTATTTCAGCTTTCAGAACTCCTTTCAGCATTTCTTGTGAGACAGGCCTAGTGGTGGAGACCCTCCCAGTTTTTGTTTGTCTAGGAAAGTCTTTATCTCTCCCTTATTTCTGAAGAACAGCTTTGCAGGATAAAGTAATTTTGGTTGGCAGTTTTTTTCTTTTAGTACTTTGAATATATCACCCCACTCTCTCCTGGCCTGCAAGATTTTTGTTGAGAAATCTGATAGCATTATGGTTTCCCTATTGCATGAGAATCTTTTTTCCCCTGCTGCTTCTAAAATTCTTTCTTTGTCTTTCATTTTAGACAGTCATATAGTCATGCTCTGCATAACGATATTTTGGTCAATAACAGAACACATATACGATGGTGGTTGCCTAAACTTAGTATCATATAGCCTAGGTGTGTGGTAGACTATACCACATAGGTTTGTAAGTACACTCTATGATGTTGGCACAATGGTGAAATTGCCTAATGACACATTTCTCAGAACACGTCTTCTTCATTTAGTGACACATGACTGTATTATAATGTGTCTTGGAGAAGATCTTTTGGAGTCGAATCTTTTTGGGAAACTATGACCTCTGTGAACTTGGATGTCCAAATCTCTCCTTTGATTTGAGGAGTTCTCAGCCATATTTCTTAAAATAATCTGTCTGTATCTTTCTCCCACTCCTCTTCTCTGGGACTTTAATAATGTGTAGATTATTTCTTTTAATGGAATTCCATAATTCACATAGGCTTTCTTTTCTCTTTTTCATTGTTTTTCCCTCTGACTGGATAATTCAGGTGACCTCTTCGACTTCACAGATTATTTTGTCTCGTTTATCAAGTTTGCTGTTGATGCTCTCCATTGCATTTTTTCATTCCATTCATTGTGTTCTTCAGCTCCAGAATTTCTGTTTAGTTCTTTTTTTGTAATTTCTATTTCTCTGTTAAACTTCTCATTTTGTTTGTGTTGTTTTCCTGAATTGTCTTCTTGTGTTTTCTTGTAGCTCACTGAGGTTCCTTAAAACAGCTATTTTGAATTCTTACCTGGCAAACCACAGATCTTGCTTTCTTTGGAGAGAGTTACTGGAAAATTATTGTGTTCATTTGGTGGTATCATGTTTTCCTGATTTCTCATGTTTCTTGAAGTCTTGCACTGCTGTTTTAGCTTTTCAGGAAGTAGTCACCTCCTCCCATCAGTACTTACCGGCTTCAGAAGAGAAGTACCTTCTGTCAGCTCTACTAAGGAATCTGAGGCTTTCTCAGACCTTTTCTCTTTTTAATATGTTTTACTAGATGTTTTAGATTGTCATTTGGTTTTGTTGATCCTATTTGTTATTTCTGCTCTACCATTAATTCCTTTACCCTACAAAATTTTTATTTTAATAATGTTTTGTTTTGGATGCTTAGCTTAATTTTATCTTTCTTTTCTTGTTAATAAATGTACCTGAATTTAATTCTACATAAAACTTTAGCTGAAATCCTCAAGTTCTCTTCTGTTGTCTTTTAGTTCTAAATATTTATAATGTCCTTTATGAATTCCTCTTTAACTCATGAGTTTTGGGAAATCCTACACACATTTTCAAACAAATGGGTTTCAAAAGCTACTTGTTTAATTGGTGGTCTCTAACTTAGTTGCTTTTTTCTAAGAAGAAGGTTTAATTATTTTTTTGAATTTATTTATTTCTTTGTGATATATCATATGCTAATTTTTGTAAATGTTCCAAACGAACTTGAATTGGATATATTTTCTAGATTTCTAGATTGTTGGATAATGAGTTCTATATAAATCTATATTATGTATATAAAGCTGCATTGTATTGCTCTTGTTAATTTTACTGTTCCAAATTTCTTGTCTGCTAGATCTATCGGCCCAGATAGAACTGTGGTAAAACCAAATATTATAGTTATCTTCTGTGGAAGTTTAGTCCAAAGTACCTAGTATACTATCTATGGAAGTGAAAATCCTTCCTTGGTTTTTCATACTAAAAGTAGAGCTCTTTTCTCTTGGCTACCAACCACTAGTTAATGTAATACGATGAGCTTATTTCCAGGCTTTTTATGTCTTTCTCAGATTGTAGTGTAGCCAACCACCACTTTGAGTCTGAGAGAGATTCAGATGTAGTCAGGTGTATATGTTATACTATTCTATCATCAAAATATATTCCAAATTCTACCATCTCCCTCCTCCTTCATTGCAACAAGTCTAGTCCAACTCATGGCCATCCCTAGTTTGGACTTCTGTTTTGCCTCTTATTAGCTCTCTCAGCTTTTCTATTCTCTTCTTCGTATGCCCTATTCTCCACATGCAGCCATTAGAATGTTCTTCTACATATATAAATGAGATTAAAATCCTCCCATGATTCCACATGACATTTAGAATGAAATCTAAACTCCTTACTCAATTTTATAAATCACTACATGCTGACCTCTCTGGTCTTATTTTGTGTCACTGTCAAGCTCTCTTATCTATTATTCTCAGTCACATTGCTTACTTTTTCCTCCTTGAACATACCAAACTCATGTCATTATAAGGACTTCAGCTATAGCTATTGCCTCATTTGGAATGTCTTGGATGGCTGTTTCTCTTGAGCTTCCCGTGGCTGACCTCTTATCATTAAATCTCAACATAAATGTTACCATCTCAGAGATGCTTTCTCTAACCATCTACTCTAAAGCAACCATCGCTCACTTTCAATCACTTGACTCTAGTTCAAGTCTCTGTGTAGCACTAATTACTACTTGATGTTTTCTAATGTGTTTATTTAAGTCATCCCTCTCATCACTAGAACATAAGCCCGTTGAGAACAGAGACTCTTTCTTGTATTCGTTGCTGAACCCCAATGCCTGGAGAGTGCCTGGAATGTTTAATTATTAAATAAACACTTATTAAGAGATAATTAAATACATATTTATTAAATGTAGTTAATTGATGCTCAGAACTAATGATACAGCAATAACTTAGCAGAAATATTTGCCTTCGTGGAGTTCATGGGTGGAAGATGAGAAAAATCAAGGCCTACTGTGGGACTGATAGACTGAGGCCAGCAATACTGTGGAAACAGCAAGGAAAGCTTTACTCTTCCTCGTGTGTATGTGTTTGGGTGGGGGGAGTGTTAGACAAGAATGCCATCACAGAGAACACAATGACTCTTAAACGATAAGGAATATGTTTTTAATGAGTTTAGTGGCAATAGTGTTGGGGGAAGCATTTATGTCAAAATAAGTAGAATTTTATAAGATAAAAGACTTTGAAGGGCATGGAGCATCCTGGGATCTTGAAGTTATTTGGTGAGGCAGGCACTTCGGAAGAAGAACAGTTGGTGAGGTTGACACAAGTGAAGGACAGATATGATGGTCTTATATGACATATTGTGAAAGGTCATTAGGAACTATTGAGAGATGCTATTTGATCATATTTGTATTTTAGAAAGTTACTCTTGCTAACATATGGATGTTTAATAAGGTGGAGATAAGGCTAGACTTAGGCCATTCCAACAATCCTATAAAGCGTAATAAAAACCCTAACTTCTGAAATGGTAAGGATGAAGAGGAGAAAACAGACTCAAAGAATAGGAAGCAGAATAAAGGATCCGACCAATCATTTTGGGCCTGAGGAAGGTGTCTGATTTACACCAGTTTCTATCTGGATGACCAGATAGCTTTTGGTGGCTTTTAAAATTATTTAGAAGTTCTTGGTTAAAGACACAGAGTATCATATAGCTACTTTGCACATAACACTAAAGTATATCAGGTTGTGCTTCATAAATAATCGCAGATAATACATTTTTTCAAAAGTTTACAGAATTGTCACTTGAGCTGGGACCTTATATATCATGATGATTATCCTTTGGTGGTGGGTTAGTTTATGGCTTTTATATTACTTTCAATTCTACCCTGAAGCTATGATTTATTTATATCGGATATGGGATCTAGAGTCCCAGATTAATTACTGTATTCTTTAGTTACTATGACCACTTAAGAACTTCACAGCTAACTTGCTACAGGTGGAGATATTCTGAAAATAATAAACGTTGCAATCAGTTCACTCTGGCTCAATACATTTCCCTCAAGATTAATTTTCAAACTTGAACTCAAGGAAAAAGGAATTCCTTAGGGCATTTAACTATAAGAATAAAGTAAAAATTAATTAAGTTTTTTTAAAAAATGTAAGTTTTAGATATCTATTCTTACTCCTAAAATGGACATCAAATTTAAGGGGTTGAACTATGAGAGTTTAAAACAGATTGAATAAAATAATTTCCTATTTATATACCAAATAAGAGATTCACTTCTTAGATAGATACCTGTGTATCAGCATAGAAATGAATTTAACCTCATAAAAAATTCCCATTCCATTTTTTAAAATTAAAATTTATGGATTTGCGCACAGAACATGTGGGAAATATAGAAAAGCAGAGTGTTAAAGAAAATGTTACATAAAGTATCATCCAAATTAACCAGTGTTTATTATTTGGAGTATTTCCTTTCAGCCTTTTTTTTTTTTTTTTTTTAAGATTTTATTATTTCCTTTTTCTCCCCAAAGCCCCCCGGTACATAGTTGTATACTCTTCGCTGTGGGTTCCTCCAGCCGTGGCATGTGGGACGCTGCCCCAGCGCGGTCCGATGAGCAGTGCCATGTCCGCGCCCAGGATTCGAACCGACGAAACACTGGGCCGCCTGCAGCGGAGCGCGCGAACCCAACCACTCGGCCACGGGGCCAGCCCCTCCTTTCAGCCTTTAAAAAGTTTTCAAGTGTAAGATAACTATGAATGAATTAAGAAGTTTTAAAAATCCTTTTTCTAAATACTTAGTTTCATGTTTATCCTTGTAGGCTTTCAAAGGTTTGTACACAAGTGAAAGCACCGTCCAGTTCTCATTTGAACATTTTTCCCTTCTTCTAGGCCTCCACTGTACAAGCTGAATAGGACGGAGGTCTTCTCAAAGCAAATAAGCCCATCCTGGACATTTAAAAATGCTTAAGTGAATCAGGTACTGCTGCTTGAGTCCAGTCTTTACCAGGATGTCAAAACCATGTGCACGAATAGAAAAAAACCTATTAACAT
Source organism: Equus przewalskii (assembly GCF_037783145.1). Lineage (NCBI taxonomy): Eukaryota > Metazoa > Chordata > Mammalia > Perissodactyla > Equidae > Equus > Equus przewalskii. The sequence continues at coordinate 31,444,395 of NC_091836.1, forward strand.
AAACAATTTCAACTCAGCCTTTTAGTGTATAGAATAGAAATTTGTGTTTAAAGAACTGTCCCCTGAGAGATTTGGGGTGATCATCCATGGATCAGCTCTCTCTTAGGCCTATGGTGAGAGCGGTGAAAAGTGGGGGGAAATCATAGAAGGAAAAGATGTTCAAGAAGTCGGTCATTGATTTGATAACTGTCAAGGACTTAGATAACTTAACATTTTCCAACTATCACAAAATTGAATGAGAAAAATCTAGTAAATGAGAACAATTTAATAAGTTGGATTCATAAATGAATTCAAACAGATCTCTTTTGGTGTGAGGTCTGGATCTGTGAGCAAAAGACAATAGAACTTAAAAGGTGGGTAATACCAAAGGAAAAATAAAAATCAAAATAGGATTTGAGGAAGAAGTAATCAAAATAAGGCTTTTCTGATTACAAAATATTACACGGACAGATTTATCTGCAATTCCTGATCGGGGCCATTCTCTTTTCCTACCAGCTGGGTTACAAGCGTTTCCATAACTGGTGCCCTCACAGGCCTTTGGCACCAAAGTCATAAACAAATATTGGCCATGCCCACTTATGTTTAGATGTTTTGCATGAACAACACCTGAATGGAGTTCTTTAACACAGGGAATTTATAACATAGATATTATAGATAACTGAGATAAGAAAACCAATTTTATGGGTAAACAAAACACAGCTTTATATAACCTTTATTTAGGCATGCAAAGACATAATTAATATAATCTGTATTTTATGGTGTAGTCTTATTTAATCATCAATTCCTCCTCATTAGGGATCATTAGACTCATCAGGTGATGAAGAGCCCAAGAAGATTCTTGGTCCTTTTTACATCATTCTGTGTTTTTGTCTACTTTTTCTTATTTTTGGGTTTCTCAGGTATCCTGTGAACTGGATTCAGGGGCTCTAAGGCTTGTTCTGCCTTTTATCAGGGCCTTATGTCCTGCTATGGGTCATTGCCTTTATGCCAAAGGCTACTAGGATCAAATCTATAGTGGGAAAACCTGGGTTTATTATTCATTGCAGTGAGGGAGAATCCATATATAGAGAACATGGAATGTCTTAGGAAGACAGTGTAGCTATTACAGGATTTAGGCTTTGGTTGGGTATTTTTGGGGAGGATCCAAAGAAGTGGGGGCTTGCTCTGGCTTGGGTGCTCACAGAAAGATGTGGTAATTCTATGATTGAGTATCTCAGTACATCTTATTTACAGCAAGTGTAGACAGAGTGAGATAAAGCTGTAATTGGTAAAGACGTAGCAGCCATCCAATTCTGCAAGAAAGGAGGATGTGTGGTATTTTGTATTGCACAGTGACCTTGTCTGAAACGGATGTTCTGCAAAACACTCTGTGGCCAACAGGAGAAAAGTACGACTTATCTAGGAGCATCATATCAGTTTGTAATAACACTGAAACCTATCTGTGAACATCAGATCAGTTCTGGATGTCAGGAGTTGTTTTTTCTTATATGTTATTACAATTCCCCTTATGGTGGTATAGGGGAGGTGGACATTTCCTCTCCCCAAATGGGGGTTCGTCTGGCTGGAGAACGAATTAAATTCACATGAGACAGAATAGCAAGAGAAAATTAAACAAAGCTTTATGAGGAACCATGGCCCGGGGCCTTTCTTCCCGAAGGAAGAAAGGGCACCAAAGAAGTGGGGTGCACAGAGTGGTTATATAGCCCCAAACAGGGTGTTTCACATGTGATTGAAATGTCCCTCCCACAATAGTCACAAGATTGCCCTGTCGGCACAGTGCTTGATGGACACAGCAGGTAATGGTCTGCTATCTCGGTGGGCGTAGCAGGAGGCAAGTCTATGTCTGGAGCTGGGCGGTCACAGGTGAGCGCAGCAGCAATCGGTTCCTAGCCTAAGGAAAGATGCTTAATTCTTAAGGAATGCCAACGTTGGGAGGGGGAGGGAAGTCAGTTACAGGAGGTTACCAGACTAGCACAATAAAATGCAGATTTTAAGTCCTTGCTTTTGGTATTGATTAAGAGTTTTTAGAGAGTAGGTCATTGCCTTTCTTCTTCCTGGTACAGAGAGGGAGGCACCTTTTACAGATAGAGATTTACCTTACAAATGTAAACGTGTCCTAACAAGGGGCAAGTTCCATTCCTCAGAGCCTCCTTCCCTGTCCCAGTTTATCAAAAGCAATCAGCCTCAAATAATCCTGATGCCAAAGAGACATATCTTGGGGTGGCCGATGCCAAAGAGACATATCTTGGGGTGGCCAACCTCAGGTCCCCACAGTGGCAATGTGATGCTACCCATATTTGGGCGGAATCCCACATCAGTGCTTAAGATTATATTTAGCTGTTGAACACCTCAGGCTTTCTTATCCTCTAAGGTACTCAGCAACAGGGTCAGAACTGGTTCCATGGTTACGTTTCTCTTTTTAATCTTGCTTCCTAATAGTCTCTCCTTCCTGTCCCTTCCTCGCTACACTAGGTACACTGTCCAGTTGTCCTTTCTGACCAATAAAGACTCAGCAGAATACAAAAGTTTTGAGAAAAGAGCTATGCATATAGTTATGGGAAATGAAAATAACATTAAAAGACAATCCTGCTTTCTAGATATTCTTTAGAGGGTTGTATTATGTTGATAAATTCATCACATTTCCATTTGCATCACACTGACTCAGAGATCAGATTCAAATTAATCAAAATATAATTGTAATTAGTTTACAACAACAAAGACAGTACTAGATGGCTAGATAACCTTTGCTTTGGCCAGAATATTTTCTCCCAATCAGCAAGCTGTATAGGAAGGCGAAAGTAGGTATAAAAGTGCCTGGTGAACCTAGAGTCAGAGCAAGGAAAGTTAGTAACTCAAATGAAATATTTAATGGAACCGGGTAAAGATAAAGATAACCTAAGGCTCTGAGTGCCACAGCAGGCATGTACCTGATTTGAGTACAGATAGGTCTTTTTCCTAGGAGCAGAATTTGAGAGTCTTTTCATTTGTCAGTCTCTTAAACTTGTTTCTTTTCCATATTGCTTAGCAGAATTAAAAATATTGCCTCTTAATATAGTCAAGATCATCAAAAGGGAAGCATCTCAGGGCTGATGAAAGCTTCTTACTTTCCACTCTAACAATCACCAAATATGATGACAATGTTACTTTTGTACAAAGAATTTCATTTTATGGCAACAAGTGCCCTGTATGACAAACAGAGTGGAAATTCCTACCACCGTTTTATAGATGATCAAGTAGAAGCTTTGAGAAGTAACATAATGAATCTAAGTCCATTGAAGTTAGTGCCTGAACAAACATTAGACATTAGCTCTTATGACTCAAGGTCTGGAGTGTTTCCGTCATCCTATATTACTATATGCAAATATTTCAAGGACTGAAGGGCCATAGAATCCTTATTATTTTCTGGTTTTCCATACGAAGGTTATAACACTTGACTATTGATGAGGTGTGATGCTTATTCATCCTACCTACAGATTGTTAGACTTCAGTCACACTTCTGTGTTACTCCCCACACAGAGCAAGGTGTCATATAGAGGCAGTATAGCTTAGATGTGCTGAAATTACTTAGTATCATGTTCCTTTGGAATGTGGTGGAACTATTCTATTAAGTGAATCTCTCAAGACTTTCTTTACCTTTTCATTCCTCAAGCTGTAAATGAAGGGGTTAAGAAGAGGGGTCACTACTGTAGTGAGGACAGCTGTCACTTTGTCAAAGTCCAGTGAATAGCTCTGGTTGGGCCTCACGTACATGAAGATGGAGCTGCCGTAGGCAATGGATATGACAGTGATGTGAGAAGCACAGGTGGAAAAGGCTTTCTGACGTCCTTGGGCTGAGGGGATGCGGAGGATGGTAGAAATGATGTAGGTGTAGGACATGATGGTGAGCACCAGTGAACTCAGGACCACAAGGGAAGATAAGAGGAAATTTATCATCTCAATGAAATGAGTATCAATACAGGCCACCTGCAGTAAAGGAGCAATGTCACAGAAGAAATGACTAATTTCTTCAGTGCAGTATGGCAATCTGGACACGACAATAGTCGGGCAGAGAACTGACAGGAAGGCCCCCACCCAGCAGCCCAGAACCAGCAGGAGACAGACCCTGCTGTTCATGATGATGGTGTAGCGGAGGGGGTTACAGATGGCCACGTAGCGGTCAAAGGACATCACTGCCAAGAGGATAAACTCCACTGTCCCCAGAAAGAAGTAGAAATAAATTTGGATGATGCAGCCGGCAAAAGATATGGTTTTCTTCTCTTCTAACAGGCAAGCTAGTAACTTTGGGGCAATAGTAGTTGTGAATAAAATGTCCAAAAATGACAAATTACTGAGGAAGAAGTACATTGGTGTTTGGAGATGGTTATCGGTCCATATTAAGGAAATGATGACAATGTTTCCTGTTATGGTGAGCATATAAACTAGCAGAAGAATGACAAATAGCAGGATCTGAAGCTCCTGGACAACAGGAAAGGAGACCAAGATGAATTCAGCCACTGTGCTCTGGTTTCTTATGGCCATTTTTACTTGGGGAGCAAAGAAATAAGCAAAGGAAATTGGAACAATTTAAGATATTTTTCAAATTTCCTATGATCTTGCTAAATATAGAATAGAGAGAACGTTCAAGAGGGAGGGTTTCTAGTCCTGTCTGTGACTCTATTATGTGGCCTTAAGTGATCTCATGTGGCCTCAGTTCTCATCTATATAATTGATAGACTGGAAAAGAAATCTCCATGATCCTTTAAACTTTAACTTTTTGATTTCTATTAAATTTATATATTTCTCCTCTTTTTATTTCTTTCCTGAAATGCAAATAAATTCAAATTAACTGAAGTACATAAGTAACTGAAAATTATTCAAGTTAGTTTATCACATATTTCAAGCCTTAATAATATGGATATCCTAGCTGGTAATCTCACATCATACTTTATTGAGGGAAGAGAAGCCATCAGACAAAAGTTCTATTTTCATTCCTGTATCAAGATTGACTAGCATATCATAATCTGAAGGATCTTTTCAACCTACAACAAGAACTGGATATGACACACTCTGAGACATTGCTGGTTGCATCAAAAGTTGGGAGAGGTGCCTGGATCCACTTCCTAAATAGCAAATAAACAAATACTAGTTGAGCTCAGAGTGCTAGGGACCGAGGCCAAGGCAATCAGGTGTCAGAGCTTCAGTGACTGGTATTGAAGCATGGAGATCTGGTAGCCAAGGGCAGGATGACTGGGACTGAATCAGCTGAGACATAGAATCCGTGAGGGAATCACACAGAATTGAAGGAGAAGGGAACCAAAGCAGAAGATCTGACTTATGCTAACAGGCATCTGTGAGGAACAGGCTTGCCCTGTGGTCATATTGCTACAGAGACAATTCTATGGGACATCCACACTGGAACATCAGCAAACTAGGAAGCAAATCCTGAGGGTTTCTCTCTGAACTGAAATCTTTGGGAGGGTGAAGTGTCCCTGGGTGAGGCACGCCTCTTGGCAAGCAGCAGAAGGAGAAGCAAATCCCTTCCAGAGGAAAAGTTCCCCAAGTTAGGCCCCAAGAACCACCAGATATTAAGAAGGAGCAAAAGACTTTCAGAGAAAGATTTCCAAACACGCTAGCAAGTACACAACTATAAATGAGAGTTAACAGAAAAAAGAAAGAACAAGAGATTTAACACAAGGACAACAGACTTTGGAATTGTCAGATATAGGATATAGTGTAATCAGGTATGAAATATTTAAATAAATAAAGGATGCAATTTTAAAAGTGAGAATGCCACAAAAAAAATCTGAACTTTTTAAAACTACCAAATTGACTTTTAAAAAGACCCAATGGAACTTATAGAATGATAAAAAAAAGATTATTGTTGAAGTAACAACTCAGTTATCTTGAATGAGTTGAGATGGGATAAACAATGGATTAGATATAATTTAAAACAGAATTGGTAAATAGGAAGACAGATCAAATGAATTTATCTTTAATGAAGCAGAGAGAGATAGACATTGCAAATATGAAAGAGTGTTCAAACAAATGGAAAACAGAATGGGAATATTTATGTATATACCTTGTGTCCTGAAGGAGAGAACAGAGGGAGTGAGGGTGGCACAGTATTTAAAGACAAACAGAGTCAGAACATCAAAGGTTCTGAAAAACCGCTCGAGAGAAAGGGTAGATCACTCATACAGTCAGGGTAGTTGAAATGACTATCGCTTCTCAACAGCAGCAAAGGAAGCCAAAAATTAGTTAAGCAATATCTTTAAAGTGTGGCAGGAAAATAACTGCCAGCTCAGAATTGTAGATCCAATAAGATTATCTTCCATGATAAAACAAATATACTACAGATAAAAACTTCAGGAATTTACTACCAAGAGACAAATTGCAAAGTGATTTGTAAATAATGTAATTCAAGAATAAAGAAAATAATCTTGAGATAATTTAAAATGTAAAAGGAATAATAAAATAGTAAATATGTACATAAATCTAAATAAAAATCCTTTGTAAAAAGTAGTAACAGTGTTGAATTTGTAAAGTTAAGTTGGAATTAGCATATGGATAATAGGATGTAAGTGTGGAGACGAAAAACTAGAGCTAAAGTCTTCTTGTATCATTTGTGAGGGGATGAAATATTGTTTCACTTTAGATTTCAAGTTAAATAAGCCTGATAAAATTTTCTAGGGTACTCACTGAAGGAATAGAAATAGAGTATAATTTCCAAACTTGTGGAAAGGAGAAAGTGATATAAGAAAATCAAAACTCAACCATAACAGAAGTATAAATAAGCAACGACAATCAAAACAATCAGTTAGTTACAAAAAAAAAGAAAAAAATATGGAAAAAGAAACAGAAAATTGGGACAAATGAAAATAAAAAGTAAGATGTAGAAGCCAGTTAGAATATATCAATTTTTATAAAGAAAAATGGACTAAATTCCTAATTAGAAGACAGATGTTGTAATATATTAAAAAAATAATTCCAGGTGTATTATATTTACAAGAGATATATATAAAAGGTGAGAACATGAAAAACTTGAAAATAAAGAGAGAAAAAAGATAATTCAAACACATACTAACTCTAAAGAAAGTTAATCTGGCTATATTAATAACTGGCAAAATAGATATTAAAACAAAAAGCACCATTAGGGATTGACAGGGCCACAGTATGATAAAAAAATTTTCAATTTCTCATGAACTTATTACAATTCTAAACATGTATATGGTTATGTGGCACATAGTGACGTTTCAGTCACTGATGACACAAACAGCATATACAACATGGCCCCATAAGGTTAGTACCATATAGCCTAGGTGTGTTGTAGCTATGCCACCTAAGTTTGTGTAAGTGCACTCTATGATGTCTCCCAATGACGAAATTGCCCAATGATGCATTTCTCAGAACGTATCCCCACTGTTAAGCGAGGCATGACTGTATACCTAATAAGCAGCTTCAACACATATAAAGAAAAATTTATAGAACTATAAGATGAATATCATCAAAGTGGAAGATTTCAATAAAACTCTCAAGAAGTCAGGAAACATGCAGATAATATGAAGAGCACAGTAAAGAAGCAATATAATGGGCTTTCATGAAATTCTGTATTCAAATAGTAGAGAATATACATCCTTGTCAAACACCCATGAAAGGGTTAAAAACATTAACACATATTTTGTCATAAAGCACGCCTCAAAGATTTTCAAGAACTAGGTATCAGAGAACATGTTCTCAGAACCCAACACAATTAACTAATTAATAATAAAATTATTAAAATAATTAAAATTAAAATATTAAAATTAATAAAATTATTAAAATATCCATATGTTTGGAAATTAAAGAATTCCCTCCCAGATAATTCGTGGATCAAAAAGGAAATCACAGGGGGCTAGCCCGGTGGTGCAGTGGTTAAGTTCCCACATTTCACTTCAGCAGCCTGGGGTTTGCAAGTTCGCATCCTGGGTACGGACCTACACACTGCTTATCAAGCCATGCTGTCGCAGGCGTCCCACATATAAAATAGAGGAAGATGGGCACAGATATTAGCTCAGGGCCAGTCTTCCTCAGCAAAAAGAGGAGGATTGAAGGCAGGTGTTAGCTCAAGGCTAATCTTCCTCAAAAAAAACAGAGTAAATCACAATGGAAATGAAAAACAGAACTGAGCAGTACATATCAAAGCTTGTGGGTTATGACAAAGTGATTCTATGAGTGACTTTTATAGACTTATAAGTTCATTTCTAAAAGAAGAAATGTTAGAAAAGTTTAGAAAAAAATTTAAAAATATAAAGAAAAAATGTAGACCAAAGCAGACATAGATTAAATTAGAAATCAATAACAGGGGAAACAGAGATAAAACACAGACAATTAATAAAGCCAAAATTCTTTTTTTGAAAAGACTAATTTCTAGAGGGATTCATCAAGGGATGAAAAAAGAAGAGATAGAAGGCACAATTATAATATTTTAAAAATGAATAAAAGAATAAGGCGAACATTAAACAGTTAATGAGCCTATATCACCAACTGTATGCCATCTCATTTGAAAGCTGAGAAAAAATGGACAAATTACGTTTTTATCACAGCAGACTGAAGGCAATAAAAAGATGTGAACAGTCTTAAAACTATTAAAGAAGTTGAAGAAGTAGTTAAAATCTTCTCATAAAGGCAACACAAGGGCCACATGATGTCACAGGTGAGTTCTACTGAACATTTATGGAACAAATCACACAAACTCTGAGAAAGTTGAAAAAAAGAGGAGAAACTCTCTAACTCATTCAATGAAGTCAGTAATAACATTAACACTAACATCAGATAAATATGAAAAAAAGGGAAATTACAGACCCACTTTATTCACAAAAATGTGAAATATCCTCCATGAAAAATTAGTGAACCCAAATCAACAGTGGTATGCTTTTATCCCAGGGATGCAGGGATGGTTTAAAATTAAAATTTCTATAAATACTTTGTCACATTGACAGATTCAAGGACAAACCACAATACCATCTCAGTTGACATATAAAGTACTGGTAAATTTTAACATATATTCATGATAAAAATAGGTAGAAAGAAATAGAAATTAACTTATTTAGCCTGCTATAAAGTATCTACCAAAAAATTCTTTTCTAAATGAGGAAACACTTGAAGTATTGAAAATCAGGAATAAAGTAAGGATAGTCACTATCACCACTTTAATTAACAGTGTATTGGAGAGAGGATTTATACCATGGCACATCAACAATAAAGGGATTGTAATTAAGAATGTATGTTATTTGTGCAGGGATAGGCAAATTGAACAGAGAATATAAAGCTCATAAACAGACCCATGGAAAGTAGAGGACTTTGATATATGACTGATGTGCGTAGAAAATCAGTGGAGAAAGAAGTATTGAAAAAAGTGAAGGTAAAAAATGGATATAGATAGGGGTCAGCCCCATGGCCTAGTGATTAAGTTTAGCAGCCAGGTTCAGTTCCTGGGTGCGGACCTACATTACTCAGTGGTGGCCATGCTGTGGCAGTAACCCACATACAAAATAGATGACGATTGGCACAGATGTTAGCTCAGGGCAAATCTTCCTCAGTAAAAAAAAAGGGATATATATATATGTATATATACATATACATAATAAATCTTGGGTTATTACCCATATAAATAACTCCAGTTGAACTATAAATTTAAAAATAAAGGAAAACTTAAACACTTAGAAAGGCATCTAAATAAATATATTTCTGAAATTCTGTAGGGATGGTTTCTTATTAACATGAAAGAAGTGTTAACCACGAGAACTAATATTAATAAATTCAGATATTTTAAAATTAAGAAATCTTACTATTCAAAGGCACCTGATAGAAAACAAAAAGACAAGCCTCTAATTGGGTAAGATAGTCACAATACCTTGTGTAAAACAGGGAGTAAACTCCAGACATCTAAAGCGTCTTTTAGATCAGTAACAGAAATACAAACAACCCAATGGAAAAATCAGCAAAAATTATTAATAGAAACTCACAGAAACACATATAACAGTAAACGTATGAAGAGATGTTCAATCCTATTAGTTAACAGGGAAACCCATATCAAGATCACTATGAGATGCCAATTCAAATCCACTCAATTGTGTAAAAATAGGAATTTTGAAAACACCAAGTGTCATAGAATATGTGTATCAACAGAATCTTAGATATTGCTGGTGAGTGTGTAAAATGAAACCACCACTTTGGAAAACAATTCATCATTATTTTGTAAACTTGAACACTGGCCTACTCTACAACCCACCACTACATTCAAGAGAAATTGTACATCTGCACTAGGAAACACATGCAGAATTACTCAGAACGTTAGTGATTGTGAGAGCAAAAAATTGAAAGCAATTTAAATGTCCTTTGACAGAGAAAGGATGAAGATGAATATAGTCACAATGAGATATAATCATGGTGAAAAATGAATGTGCTACAGCCACGAGTGAAAGAATGGATGACTTCCAGTAACCTAAGGTCGAATAAGAAAACCAAGTCCCTGTCCTCCACACCCTTGCCAATACTTCTTATCTTTTGACTTTTTGAAGGGAACGCTGTTGGTGGGAGTGTAAATTGGGAGAGCCATTATGGAAAATAGTGTGGAGGCTCCTCAGAAAATTAAAACTGTCCTATGATCCAGCAATCCCACTTCTGGATATTTATTCAAAGGAAATGAAATCATTATCTAGAAGAGATACCTGCACTCCCATGTTCATTATAGCATTATTCAAAGTAGCCAAGATATAGAAAGAAGCTGTGTCCATAAACGGATGAATAGATAAAAAAATGGGTACATAATTATGTATATATATATATATCACACACACATATACATACCATGAAATATTATACAGCCTTAAAAAAGAGAAGGAAATCTTGCCATTTGCAACAATATGAATGAACCTGGAGGACATTATGCCAAGTGAAATAAGCCACACAGAAGAACAAATACTGCACTATCTCCTTTAGATGTGGAATCTAAAAAAAAGTCAAACTCATAGTAATAGAAGGTAGAAAGACAATTACCAGAGGCTGGGGGTTGGAGGAAAGGAGAGATAATGATCAGTTATAAGATGAATAAGTTCTGGAGATCTAATGTACAGCGTGATGACTACAGTTAATAATAATGTATTATATTCTTGAAATTTCCTAAGAGAGTAGATCTCAAGTGTTCTCATCACACACACGTACACACATCCAAAGGTAACTATGTGAGGTGATAGATATGTTAATTAACTTGATTGTGGTAATCATTTCATAGTGTATATATATATCAAAACATCACATTGTACACCTTAAATTAAACAAATTTTTATTTATTAATCATACCTCAATAAAGCTTGGGAGAAAAAAAGCAAGTTCTGGAAGACCATACATAGCAGCATTACAACTAAACCTAAACCATATATTGTTTAGAATATGTGTATTTATGATAAAACTATATATAAACAGGATGATAAAGTTTTTTGCGGTTATGTGGAGGGGCAGAGGGATGAGATGGAGGAGGAGCACATAGGTAGCTGTAATTTATTGATACAGTTCTAATTCTTGGGTTGGGTGTAGAATAATAGATGTTTATTTCATTATTAAAAACAAACAAACAGTAAAATAAAAGAGAGTCATAAATGGACCAAAGGCCAAAGTGCATTATGAATGAAAGATTATAACTGTTCCAATCCTGTGGGTAAGAGGTTATAAAAATGAAACATAGTAACAGCAGCAGCAAAGTCAATAGTGATAATTTAGTGAAGATTTAAAGATTGTATTGGAATATTGGACTAAATGGCCTTTAAGTTTCTGAAAGTTTGTGATTCTACGAAAACTGTTCAGGGCGTTCTTCAAAATTTTCGCATTATACCACATATAGAAATAGAAGAGTTCCCCTCGTTAGACTCTTTGCTTGGGGCTTTAGACCATCAGTCCATCGCCCCAAGTAAATCATTTACAGCAAAAAGCTGGCTTACTCTTTTAGGAGAAAATCTTGGAGCACAAACTATGTAAGAATGGGTAATTAGAAATGCAAAACTTATCAATTGCATTCAACATTACCTAATTAAATGCAGAAAACTGCAAACGCAGGCGATTCAGTTTATCTGTTACCCAACATTCAAAATGATTGTTCCTTTCCATATGACCAACTATTTCGTTTTAGTTCGGAACTAGCATTTTCTGCATCCTGACTTAGGTTCAAGTGTTTCCTGGAATCCACCAAACATCTTACCTATTTATTATGTAGCTTTTCTTGTGCCTATTTATTATGTAGCTTTTCTTGAGAATACCTCCACTGCTTTCTTCTTGTTTTTTTCCCCAGTGCATGCCTGTATCCTCAAATGAGATTAAATTTTCATTTTTTCTTTTTTCTGAACAGAGTTTATTTTTTTTTACTTTGTTTTAACCATCTCTAACCTCCAGCTAGAAATGATTTAAAAGCAAAAAAATAACTCATGTATAATATTTTAAATTCTAAAACATTTTGTGTGAGTATGTGTAAAGAGCTGAACAAGACATTGTTTACATGAACAATTCGTTAGATATAAATAGCTTAATTTCATGTGATTTTTCTTGGTAGTTACTAAGGTATACCTCTTTCAAAGCACTTCCATGGTTCCTGTTCATATTATCAGTATGTTTTGTAGCCAAATAAACTTGTTCCCTGCTGATTGGACTGTAGATGGAACATGTGAGTGAACTTATAGTGAGTAAAATCAGAAAATAATAAACATTTTCTTTGTTAATAATCTCTTTTACATTCCAGGTCTCAGTATCCTTACTGAATTGTAGCACATGATGTTTACATTTCCCTCCATTTCCAAGGGTCAATTCATGTAAATACAAATTACTCTGAACTCCTCTCACATGCTATTACCTTAAATATCTGAAATTGTGGATGCATCTTTAAAAAGCCAAATAATTTCTCACTTCAAGTTTTATGAATAAACTGAGCAATGCAGTAAAGTGGTAAGAGTATCTGAATTTGGAAGGCTGAGTTCTATTTCTGTGATTTCTAGACGTGACTAATTTTCTCACTTGCAAAGGGAAATGCCATAAATATCTTATGCTTAGGATGGTAGGGAGGGTTGAAATGAGATAAGATTTGTACAAGCGAGCAACTAACGCAGCACCTGGCACAAGGTAGCTGTTTAATAAATGTTTTGCTAAATAAATAAGTAAATAAGACTGGGAGCAGGGCAGATGGAAGTAAAGGATGTACCTATAAGGATAAAACATGGGAAAAAAAAACATACTGTCAACTCCATCTCTACGAGTAATAAAAATGTGAAAATATTAATACGCGGTGGAGACGTAATAACACAGATCTCTACTGAAACTGCTTGACTTCTGTCCACAATAAAACCTTTGGTAATGTAAATATCCTAAAACTATTTGACCATGTAAGCCACACCGCCTTCTGCATATGTGTACGTTTTCAGCGTATACTTCTCTATACAATAAAATGGAAGATATTCTTATATCCCGCAGACAATTCAAAACTGACCACTCAATTCTCAGCATGTATTTTGTATATTTAAACATAATAAGAACATTAATTTTTCAGAATTGTATTTGATTTCTTCTAAATGTTGTATGATGAATTATTTTCTTGTTCTGACTTGAATTTCTTGGAAAACTTCACAGTACTGGGAGTCCAGTGTCATCTGTTCAAACATGCCATATCTTCCTCACTAAAAAGTCAAACTGTCTGTGCTTAGAATCTTTCAGTTGTGGCAAACTCATTGCTTATTCATGTATTTTATTTCATATTTGATCACCTCTGACCCTTAGAAAATCCTTTTTTAATGAGATAAAACATTTTTTCCTAGTAATTTCCACCAATTGATCCCCATAATGGCCTAAAGCTTGTACAGATGAAGTCACTATTCTCATCTTCTCAATAGGCCTTGATTTCTATTTTTAGATTTCAGGTAATGGCTGTGGTACTAGCTGACGCGTGTTGAATTCTTGGTTATTATGTGCCAGACACTTTGTCACATGCTTTAGAAATTTGAATGGGTTTAGAAAAGAATGTGTATCGTCTCTTTCTTAGATGCAAAATTTTCTTGCTAATTTTCAGATTTGCAGCTTTTGTTTCCATACTGCCTTTTAGTTTTGAGCTATTGGTTTCGGACAGAGGTACATTAAATCATCCCTGTGATTGATTTTTGAATTTGTCATATTCTACTTGCAGTTTTGTCAGTAGTTTATTAACCTATTTCAAGGTTCTGCTATTTCATACATGTAAGTTCAACAAACTTTTGAAGTAGGAAGTAGGATTGTGATCTACACTTTGCACATGAAAAAACTGAAATTTGCGCATGTTAACCAACTTACCTAAAGTCACATAGCTAATGTGTGGCAAAGACAGATTCTGGCTGATTCCAAACACTTGCTTTCTTTAGGGATGGGCGAGATACGGACTCTTATCCCCACTTTTGTGGAGAGGAAAACAGGGCCAGAGAGGCTCTGGTTTTGGTCTAAATGAGTGATAAGTCATGTAAGGATGAATCAGAACTCAGCTCTCTAGTCAACTGTCACCTTCATGGCCCACATTTGGAAATGCTAGTCTTACTACTTTCAGTAACTGAGTAACAAGAACACTTTAGATTCAGAAAAATCTCAGGATTGGAAGGAGAATTTAGAATCACATAGTTCCATTGAGGACTAAATATCAATATCCTTCCCAAATATTTTTATAGCCTGAGAGACTTACTGTGGATGGCCTGTTATATCTTTTACAGCTCTGTCACAAAGTCCATCATTACATTGAATTGGAATCTGCTTACCAGTTGTTTTCATGTATTTATTCTGAAAATTCCAAATTCTTTATAAGATAAACGGAACTTTGAATTTCTGCCACTTTTTTCTGTATCTACGAGGTGATGTGTTCTTTCCTCTATGAAAATACGCCATGAATAAACAGTGATATTTGAGGCTTTTGCTTGTTCTTAAGGATTTAATTGAGAATGGCTCTTGGGAATATGACCTAAAAGAGGTTAATTATTATTGTAATCAAAGAATTTTAATCTTGAAAAACCAATCACAATTACAAAGTTTAGTTAGAGTTACCAAATAGACATGTTCAGGACTCTAAGGGAATTATCCCAGGTGTTTTGTTTTATTCAATTACTGAAAGCTTGTTGGCCTGCTTTAGACTTTTAGGTAAACTGAAACAGAAAACTTTTGATATGACCAAATAATTGACAAAAGTATGTCAGATTTTCCTTTCCCAGTGATACTGGCAAAAATGATCTTTCTAGTGCTCTGAAAATGCTACTTTTTTTCTTTTTCTGTTAAAATGGAGAAAAATTCTTCCATTCTTGCCAAAAGCTGTAAATGATGACTTTTTCTCCATTTACTGTATTAATGTATACTTAATCCTTATATTAGCCTAAAAATCCTTAGGAATTGGAGTGATGGTTAGGTGCCAATAAGTGAGCACAGACATTTTCTAGATTGATCAAATGTAGTCTCCAAAAGGTATGAGGTATAGATTTTCCAAACTAGCCAGATGTGGAATGGAGGTGTCCAATTGGCATTACTCTCTGACAGTGTACTCCTGTACGTGTGCTTTGCATTGTGGCTCTTGTCTATTCCATTTAGTTCAACATCACAACTAGTTTCTGAGACTCATCAGCTTACTCTTAGCGAAGCCTTGAAACTTTGACATTTCTATCTATTAAAAGTCAGAAATTGTTGGATTAGGTTAAAAACCTAATTATATTTGGTTACTGGAGACACATCCAAAACTGAAGCAGAAAAAATGATGGAAAAATAAAGGAATAGAAAAGGGATATATGAGACAAAAAGTAACCAACTTTGGTGGATTGCATTATTGCTCCCAATCATTATGTACTCCTTTTCTTTATAAGACGATTGTATATCTCTACTTACACATCCCATTGTCACACTGGCCATGTGACATGCTTTAGGTAATGACCTGTGAGTGGACCTGAAGAGCTCAATGTCTGAGGTAAAGTTTGAGCCATTGCTCTATTTCTTCTGTCACAGGAATGGCATGTCTCTGGTAGAGGCTGCGGCTTTAGCAGAATGAGAATTTGTGTAGATGTGGGACAGAGCAGATAGTGAGCCACCAACACGCAGTGTGGGCTCCACTCTGGGAGCATGGGCTACCATCTTCAAGTCCACCACTGAGCCAAGAAGGGAGATGGAGCAAAGGCAAGTAAAAATGTCACAAAAGTTTATTATTATTTCTAAATTGTCTCTTTCTTGATTCAGCATTCACTTGGTTGTTGCAAACCTTTGACTGTTTAGCAGAGTTCTGACAAAATTGATTCTGATGGTTTTGCTGATTTTTCAATGTTTCTGTGGAGAGATGAGTTCTTGGAGCTAACTACTATTTTCGTTGATGTCATTCCCATTTTGGGTCCTTTTATCATCCTTTATTTTTCTCTTAACATCTATTTTTTTCCTTTACATATTTTTATGAGTTGTTTTAAAGATCTTTTCTGCTAATTCTAACATCTCTGTTATTTCTGTCTGTTTCTATTAACTCCTTTTTCTCTTGCTTTCGACACACAATGTGCTGCTCCTTGTGAGTCTAGTAATTTTCTATTTTATGCAAATATTGCTAATACTACATTATTGCATATTTCGGTTATATTATCTTAATTTAATAAGTGTTTATATTTATTTTGTGAGACAATTTAGTTGTTTGTTGATCAAGTCTAGCCTTTTTAGGCTTTATTTTACATCCTTTTAAAAAAGGCAGGTCCAGGATAGCTGTTACTCCAGGGAAAATTTAGCGTTATTATTAAATCATGACACTTTTGATTCTTCTAATTGTTCAAAAAGATCCCCCTTTGGCTGGATGTGTTTGGAACATCTACCAGATCTCTGTGAGCTCAGAGATGTGTTCACCTTATAGTGTATAGCAATTATTATTTCTTGGCCTTGTCAAGTTTCTCCCTGCACCCTGGCCGTCAGTCAAACACTCAAGGTAATTCCTGTGAAGATTTACGGAGCCCTTTCAGTCTGCGTAATATCCCTCCTCTCTGGTGCTGTGTATCAAATATTCTAAGGGCCTTTATCTCCTCAAAGTCTGCTATCTCCTCAACACAGTAAGACTACTGAGCTCTGCTCAGGATTCTCCTTTGTGAATTATGGTCTGAAAAGTGCCCACAGATAGAAAGTCAAGGTGATTATAAGGCTCACCTCATTTGTTTCTCTTCTATCAGGGATTATACTCCTGGGATATCTATTGTTCAAAGTCTCAAAACAGTCTTTAAAAATATTTTCTGTTTTTCTAGTTGTTTATGGCAGGAACTTAACTCTGATCCCAGTTATTCTATCGTAGGCACTGTGAAAGCTTCTCATTTATTAGAGTTATGTATTCTTTTGACTCAGTAACTATTTAGAGGAATTTGGTATTTAAAATGTCTAAAATGTAAGGTTTGTCGTACTTGAACTGCACTTAATAATTTCAGTTTTATTGTTTTGTATTTACTAATACTTCTGCTGTTTTGGATTTACGGACTTTTTCCTCTAGAAAATTATATAATCAGTTTTTATATATCATGGATAGAAACAAAGAGGTATTCTTAGGAGAGTAGAAATTTTAAAATATATATATTAATTACATTTAAATTTATTAATTGTACTTTTGCAAAAAAGATAGAGATGATTATAATTCTGAAACTCTGATTTGCTCAGCAGATGTCTCTCAATGTCTTCCAAGTTTAAACTGAGATGTATGCAAAGAAAACATCCAAGATACAAATGTTCTTGAGCCCTAGCTGGGATGTTGTCCCCAAATCACTATGTAGGCTCTCAACCTGAGGAACTGTTCCATTCTACCTATCAGTTACAAATAAAATTAGTAAAAATTAGTAAAAACTGCAAGGAAATTGTGTTTGTTTCTATTTGCCGTTACTGCTCAAATAATAGTGGCAGCCTGAAGCACTGGGTTTAAAAGATTTTGAGGCTACATCTGAATATGTTGGAGTACCACGATACAAAAGTGATTTCTTCTATAGGTATGCATAAGAAAGGAAATGTATGAATGCCACCTATGTATCATCCCTGACTCAGCCTGTTTCTTGCCTCCTCTCTCTTAGTTTTCTGAATTGATCTTCTAAACAAGGGTAAAGAATATCTCTCTTTCTTTCTTTTTGAGGAAGATTAGCCCTGAGCTAACATCTGCTGCCAAACCTCCTCTTTTTGCTGAAGAAGACTGCCCCTGAGCCAACATCCGTGCCCATCTTCCTCTACTTTATTTGTGGGTTGCCTGCCACAACGTGGCTTTATAAGCAGTGCATAGGTCCACGTCCAGGATCCGGGCTGGCAAACCCTGGGCCACCAAAGTGGAGCATGTGAACTTAACTGCTATGCTACTGGGCTGGCCCCAAGAACATCTTTTTTTTTTTTTTAAGTAGGAAAAGATTCCAAACCTAACTTAACTCATCAGTAACATAGGAGAGGCATTCCATGAGGGAGACATCACCCAAAGAGGTATAAATATATAAAAACACAACTTTCTTCTTTCTTTCAATAGTGCTACCCTGCAGGATCTTCTAGTAACATCTATAAAAATTCTATGTAAATTGTTGTTGCTTCTTTGGTGGAGGAGAAAGGAATTAGAGGTGATTTTTTTACAACTTAAGAAAATTTTTCTTACCATGAATACTTGGAATGATTCTTTTTTTCTAATAATGAAATTATATAACTATGTCTACTACCATATTTATCTTTGTTTTGGCTACTTGGAAACACGGATGTGAAGCTCAAACATTGCAACTATTCAGGCTTTTATGGTTCATTTCTGTTTTTTCTTTTGAATGGTCACTTTTATTATTTATAATTTCCTAATCTAAACTTTTTATTTTAATCTTATCAAAATTTGTCATCTTCAGGCATCACACTTTGAATTCAGCAGCAAATCTTGTTGACTCAATGTGAGAAATGTGTCTTTACTCTATCCGCTTTTTTCCATCTCTATTGCTTTACTCTAATTAAAATTACATCTTTTCTTGCCAAGATAATTTCAATAGACTCAAAGTGTTCCCTGAGTGTCCACTCTGGCCAATCAGCCTCCCTTTCCCTATCAAACCCTCCCCCAAATACACACTCACACACACACACACCCCTGTATCTTTTCTTATCACACACACACACCTGTATCTTTTCTTATCAATAACTAGAAGACATTTTTCACATGTATAACAGATTACATCATTGCTTTTAAAGCATACCAGTGGCTTCTCTTTGTACTGAGAATAAGATTCCAAGTCCTTACATGACCTGGCATTTGCCTACTTATCTATCCTCTTTTGGTACCTCTTTCCCATCCTTCACTATTCTTCTGACATACTGCCTTCTCTGTTTTTTTAATATGGCCAAGTTTGTTTCAGCCTTGGTACTTTGTGTTTGCTTCTGCCCTTCTGCTTTTGCATAACTGTACTCTTTTCATTTAGGTTTCATTCAAATGTCTCTTCTTCAAGGAGCTCTACTGAGAGTTGCCTTTATCCCATTGACAATTGTATGCCTCACTTTTTTCAAACCATTTATCTCCATCTATAATTATCCTGTTTGTTCATTTAATTACTTCTATACTATCTGCCACTCCGCCACCCATCAAAAGTAAGTAGAGACCTTGTCTATTATATTTACCATATAGTATTCCAGCACTTAGAACATTGCCTGGAACATAGTGTCCATGATAAACATATGCTAAGTAAATGAATTAATTAACATATTGCATTCACTGCACAATGCGTTATCTTGGTGGATTGTGTAAGAATTTATTTTTGAAAATCACAAACGTTTTCATTATGTTTAATTCAAAACATTTTATAAGGAGGAAAATAAAGACACTTTAAGGCCTAGAGAGAAAACACCAACTCAAAAGAATTAAGTAGAAAGTTGTAAAATACTGCACATATACTGGTCACACAGAAAAAAACAAGATATCTAGATTAGTCTGTATAAATATCATCTCCTTATTAGATATTCTAAGTCTTACCCTTAGATCACCAAAGGCCAAATACTGGGACCATATTTGCTTAACCCTTTGCTGGATCTTCTTCATTGAATTCCACTTTGATATAACATTGGCCTTTAAATACACCCTTTAAAAGAAACAATGGAAAAATTCTTTCACATTTATTGCAAATTTGTCATGATTTCCAGATCACTGCTCAATATTTTCTATGGAAATTTTCATAAGAGAAATCTCTTTTTGATTAAGATAAATAAGAGGAAAAACTTTGTCTTACCGAATAATTTGGTGTTTTTTTTTCTGACTATAGAATGCATCATGATTTTGTTTTCTTTTTGCTCAGATTCAGGAAACTAAAGGTAAAAATCGATGTTCAATTCCAACAATGGCATTAAACTTTAAATATTTGCTACTTCTCACTTTCATAGTTGACGTTTTACATTCTATTAATCTTATTACATGTAAATATATTTGGCAATCTGAATATTTATATTTGTATATATGTTTAGAATTATATATGTATAATTTCACTTCACTTCATGTTACTTTTAAACAGTTAAGATATAAACACATATATATTAACATATGATTGCGAACATACAAATAAATCTTATAAAGAGTATATTCATTATGAAGATATTTTTCTTCTTATGAGTTTCATCAGTGCATTTTTCACTTCCTTGTTCCTCAGGCTGTATATCAGGGGATTCAACATGGGAATCACGGTGGTGTAAAATACTGAGGACACTTTCTCCTGGGTGAGGGAACTGCTGGAAGCAGGTTTTAGATACATGGACATGAGAGACCCATAAAATATAAGAACAGCTGTCAAGTGGGAGCTGCAGGTGCTGAAGGCTTTGGATCTGCCTTCCTTAGAATGGATGTGGAGGATGCCGGACAGGATAAAAGCATATGAAATGATGATTGTCAAGCTGGTGGCTACCATGTTAAATCCACCAATGACAAAAATCAAGATCTCATCAATATAAGTGTTGGAACAGGAGAGTTTAATAAGAGGGATGATGTCACAGAAGTAATGTTTAATGACGTTTGTTCCACAGAATGTCAACCTTAATATACAACCTCCGTGAATCACAGCATCAGTAACACCTACTGAGAAGACAGCAGCCACCAGCAGGGAACAGACTCTAGGGGACATGATGACATTGTAGAAGAGAGGGCTGCAGATGGCCACATAGCGATCATAGGCCATTGCTGCCAACATGTAGCACTCAGAAATGACAAAAATACAGAAAAAAAACAGCTGAGTCATGCATCCAGAATAGGAGATAGTTTTATCTCTGCATAAAAACCCTGCCAGCATTTTGGGGGTAATGACAGAAGAATAGCAGAAATCTACAAAAGACAAACTGCTGAGGAAATAGTACATTGGGGTGTGAAGTTGAGAACTCAACCCAATTATGGAGATCATGCCAAGATTTTCCACCATGGTAACTATATAAATGCCTAAGAAGAGGCAGAAAAGGGGCAACTGAAGCTCTGGTTGGTCAGTTAATCCTGAAAGAAGAAACTCAGTCAGTCTGGAGTGATTTCTTATACCCATTCTCCTCTGAGAAATCTGTGGAGATGAGAGGACAGAGTCAGACCAGACTGGCAGAATCCCAGCTTGTCTCCAATTCCCCATAGCCCAGGTATTTCTACCTGTGAAAACACTGAATCTAGGTTATCTCATCCCCTTGTCACTAAGCCTGTGCCTCCATTAATGTGCAGGGACTTTGACCCACCAAAAGTCAGCACTCAGATAAAACAGTGAGTAAACATCCATCTACCTATAGATTCCAGGAACCATAAATAATCTTTCACATTCCCTCCAGTGTGTCACATTTTTTTTAACAAAATATAAAACCTTTAACTCCAGAGTTAGAGATAAATTCACTGCTAAAGACCTTGGGTAAAATTTTTCTAAAGCAAATCAGTTGAAGAGGTGCATAAAGAAGAGGCTGTCCTGAGAAAATACTTTTGTTAATGACACATATTCCTAGGGCTGAGCCTGCATCCAGGATTTCCTACAGAGAAGTTGTCTATTGTTAAAGACAATTGTGGTTTCCATGTCAAGGTTTCCAAGGGTATTCGGCAGAATACTAATTTCAGAGATGTGTTAATAGATGTATATGAAATAAGTACCCCAGGATCGTATGATTTGAGACATGCAGAGTTACATAAAGTTAAATAGATTTCTTAACTGAAAGATATTTCAGAATCTCCTAGACAGTTATATATCACATAATATTTTCCAAAATTATTTGATGATAGATTCCCCCTCCCGTTTTTAGAAAAACATGTTGTAGCACTATGTGGCTCAGAACATTTTAGAAAACTGTTTTGATTTGTGCGTTCGTTCTAATTTAATCTAATCATAAGCTAATTTCCAGGTGGGAATCTTATTCTTCTTACACTTCAGTAAAGCTGGAGGATGGAAGAACTGCTGACCTCCCAAAACTTTCTGCCGTCTGAATCTCTGGCTGTCCTCTGGGCTAAGCCTCCCTCTCTCATCAAGGCCGTTCAGCAGGACTTAATGCACTGATGCTAGTGCTGCCTCTTTTGGCAATGCAAGCCACCGAATACCTGTTTCCCCAGGAGGATCCCATGCAGTGCTTCTGTCTTCCACCTACACTTCTCCCAGGAGGGGGCAAAGGTGGCATATGTTTTGGACTTGCCTGTTCTGGGGTCAACCAAGGTCTTATCTCTGAAAAATCCAACTATTTTCCCTTTGTGTTGGGCTGCTCATAGAGACCTCTCTAAACTTTCATATTTACCCAGAGATTATACAGAGCACCTATCAGACATCTGGTTTGGCATTTTCTCAATCTGCCCAGCTCAGGATCTACCTTTCTCCCCGGCTCATCAAGAAACTGTCCATGTATTCTTACTTCCAGTCTATCACTGCCATATTAAGACAAGGCCAACTTCCTTTGGCCACTTACATTCTCAACTGTGCAGGTGCCTCCTCCTGATTTCCCAAATCAGTTTAAAACAAAGGAGCTTTGTAACACTGAACAGCTATTCTCTCAGCAAGTTTCCAAACTCTACAGAACACATGACTTTTGTATCTGCTCTTCTCTCATCCTGGAGGATGGAGATAGGGAGATGATATGCAAAAGAGAGATGGTCCAATTGCCCTTACCCTGTTGCTGAAATACCTTGGAGTCTTCCTTTCCCTTCATTCCTTAACAATTAGGACGCACAAGTACAGTCTGGTCACAGAGACTGCACAGAGGCAAATAGCAAAGGAATGTTCAAGAAGACTCATATTCTCAGTTTTTTGCTTTTAATCTTTTTTCATGCATGCCTTCAAACTGTCCTGAGTGTTATAAACAGAATAATCAGTCTCATCACATGTTGAATTCTCCCCCATTTCTCCTAATTCCTAGTGGTCTTTCTATCCAAATAAAATGTCTTCTATCCTGCCCAGGTTCCTTGTTCTGTTTCAGTGCCCTCCACCCTTCTGCCCTCTATTCGAGCCGATTAGGTTTCTCTCTCCTATTTTTCCCATTTCCCAAATATTTCTGTGTTTTAAGTCTTTGTCACTCAACGTGTAGTCCACAGACCCAGCACCAGCATCATTTGGGAATTTGTTAAAATGCACAATCTCAGAACCTAACCCACACCAATTAAATCAGGATCTACAATTTAGCAAGATCCCCACACGATGTGTGTGCACGTTAAAGTTTGAGAAGCACTATTTTAGATCGTTCTCTCCCAGAGCTGAAATCATCTTTCTTTGTTCTTTTTTTCTCCTCTTAACCAGTCTTTCTGCTTCTTCTCTGTGCCAGAAAGCATTACCTGATCATATAAAAGTCCATCTTTGAAAACATCTTCTCAAGAACAGCCTTTGTGAGTGAAGGATAGAACTGTACAATTTCACATTTCTGTACTTTGCCACCTATATGTAGCCTCAGAGTTTCCATGACAGTGTAATGTGCATGCCCAATAGCTTATTACAACACACTGTATTATGCTCTGCATTGTAGGGAGAAACATTATACAAATTACAATTTAATCCACATAAAATTGGTCATGCTAACCAGTAACTACTTTAATTATCTACTAAACAGTAAATTCCACTAGGTTAGGGCTAAATTTTTTTATGTTGCATGTTTGACCATTCTTGAAATAATCTACTACACTGGTTCAGACCTGATTCAGGCCTCATGTAATTTTAGCAAATCAAAAGCAATTTTGCAATTTTAAAGGTGTTTTTAAACATTTCAATGCACCACACACTACTGTTAAAACTATGACTATTGAAAGTATTTTATAAACGTGGAGTCTAGATCAGCATTGCCCAATAGAAATATAACACAGTCACATGGGTGATTTAAAATGTTCTTGAAGCTCATTTTTTAAAAGGTAAAAACAAGCAGTTGAAGTCAATTTTAATAGTATAGTTTATTTAACTAGGTATATCTAAAATATTATCATTTAAGGCGTAAAGATACAAAAATTCTAACGAAGTATTTTATGCTCTTTTTTTGTACAAATCTTTGAAATTCATAATGTATTTTATATTTACAGCACTTCTCAAATCAAACTAGCTACATGTCAAGTGCTCAGTACTCACATGTGGCAAGTGACTACGGTATTGGACAGCACAGGTCTAGAATTAAATTTTTTTTCTAAATCTGACTGAATTGTCAAATCTCAATTGCACCTTTTTAAAGAAGGAAACCATTAACACAGAAGTGGCAGAAAAAGCAATGAACTGTGAGTCATAAGATTTAGTTTCAACCCCAGCTCTAACCCTTGAAATATAACATTTAACTCATCATAGAGTCTGAGATTTATGCTTCAGTCTGTGAAAAATAATAAATACTTCAAAGGATTCTTGTGCAAATTCAATAAGACAATAAATGTGAACACATTTTGTGCATTGTAAGGTCTCTATAAATATATTTGTAGTACTATAATTCCTATTTTAGAAGCTGGTGACTTCACAGATTAATTCAGAGATTAGACTCTAAGGTACTTAGATAAGGTGAGTGGGCAATGCACAATGGAGTCTCAGATGGATGCCCGTGGCCTCTTCCCTCTACTCCTGTAGCTTAGGGACCTGCAAACATCAAAAACTCTAGACCTCGTGTGGACAATCAGGAGTTGGTTTTAGAATGTGTTTTTATACTTATATGATACGAACATCATAACTCTGAAACTTACTTTCTCCTCTGAAATGCTAGCTGAGTGTCTCTTCTCCTATCCTTGTCACTTTAGGAGTAGAGGTGGGTTAATTGTACCTTTTCATCCTTAAGCTAACGAGAGCCAGGTCTAAATGAATCTGTGACTTCTAGTCTCAGTTCAAGTATTTTACGTCTGGAAATATAAAGATGAGTAGTCCCCAAGGGTTTCTTGTCTCTGAGGTTTAGCAGCCTGTATATTTGTAAGAACTCTCCCTGAGCTGGCCTATCAAACTTTTCTTACATAAGGAAGTCTAACCATGTAATGTGGTCATATTTCCAGAGTAATGCAATTAGTATAGCCCAACATTAGGAATATATTTAGAAGACAATGATAAGGAAGTAGAGTGGATGAGAAAAAGAATATAATTTCCTCACAGAAAGTATTTTAAACTGTAGAGGTAGATTTCCAGTTGTATACTTTTAAATGACAAATGATGGACTCTTATTTATTTCCATATTAAGTACATCTGGCCATCTACCACAGATTGGGCACACTGAAAGAAGACTCACCATTAGTTCCTTCAGAACCTTGCAATCTAGTGAGAGTATTACCCAACCCACGCCTTGCTCTGACAAACTGTTGAATGAATGAAACATCATATACATTGCTCTATGTAACAAGCAGTAGGTATCGTTTGAGCTCAGAGATGGAAGAGATCACTACTGTCTATAGTGATAAAGATCGTCTTTATGGAAGGGTAGATTTTAAACTGTGCCTTCAAAAGTGGGGAGAATTTACTTAAGCTGAGGGTATACAAAAGGATATTCAATATATAGATGAACTCATCCCCACCAGGCATGTAGTTCAATCAGAATACTTTGTTCTCTCCTAGACAGAAAATCATGACCTGAAAACCAGGTGAAAATAAGCTAACTTATAGAGGAGGATGTTCATTTACTAGAAAAATCACAAAATAAGATCAGCTTTTTTCCCAGCTATAGAAGTATAATTGAAAAATATTGTACATATTTAAAGTGTACAATGTAATGATTTGATATACATATACATTGTAAAAGGATTATCACAATCAAGCTAATTAACATATCCATCACCTCATAGTTACCATGTTCTTAAACTTTCAGTTATAAGATAAACAAATTCTAGGGATCTAATGTATGGCATTGTTAATCTAGTTCGTAAAACTGTAGTGTATACTTGAAATTTGCTAAGAGGTCAACTCTTAACCAAATCAGTCATAACTGATGAACTTTATGTTATTAAAAGAGTAGATATTTATGGTGGAATATTCTTGCTATTCTTAAAGTCCACTATTATAGAGAATCATCTATTCTACTTCTATGTGTCCTAACAAGGTTGTTGCATAGAGGTCTACTGGAGTTAAGTATTTTAAAACAAAACTTCAAGTTTAGTCAAGATACTTATTACCAGCCCATGAATCATATATATTCTGAATAGTGTTTGGTAAAATAAATCTCAGTTCAGCCTGTTATGATCGCTGTGTGTGGGTGTGTTGTGTCACTGCCTCATCACCACAGCAATAGTTTGTTTTGGAACGAAACATATTTATAATTTGTTATACAAATATCATGTGTGTGGGGGGTCTGATTAGAAAATACAAATGAATTTACATAACCCAAAGGCAAAGAGAAATGTTCAGACTGTCTGGTATTCTTCTGTGTAATGTGGATGAGTCAAAGTTGAGTAAAGTAAAACAATGGCTTCCTGGCTATGACAGGAGTTCCTCCCGATCTGGAAGATGATGATCTGGGTGATTCACTCTGTTCTAACTTTATCATTGCTGAGTGGTGAGCTGAGACCCTATACACAAGTGTTAACATGTCATCTGACTTAGAATAATCCTTCCTAATATATCAAACCCTTTCTCTAGGGGCCCAGCAAGTCATTGATGCTCATTTCCACGCATATACATTATTTATTTTGCACCATTGACATGGAATAATTATCTGAAAAAATGCTATCAGGTACACGTATGCGTAGGAGGGAGTTCTCTTTAATTCTTAGGCAAAAAAGGATACAGAATTTGGGGTATTGGGGTCAAGTAAAACCACCAAAGTGAAAATAAACCCAGATACTGCTTTTGGGATAAAACTACAGAAGATTTTTCTGACTCTATGGCCATCACTCTCCCTTGCTTCCTCTGGGAAAGTTTCTACAATGAAACAAGACATAGAGACTAAGGAGTCACACAGAGATGTAAGCGTTCAGAGTAAAGACAGAGAATGATTTGAGTGCAATTTTCTCCTTCCTCTTCTCACTTTCCTACTTTCGAATGTCAAGATTCAGGATGCTGCCACAAGGTAGAGGAAATAAGAAAATTATAAATACAGCTAGGACAGTTACAGAGATGTTTTTGTGACTTTGGGATTTTTTTTTTGTTTTTTTTCTTTTTCTTTTTAATCCTTTTCAAGCTAGAGTTTTCTGAGGCTTTAGTTGGGGCATTTAGGTTTGGGAAGGAACTCAGGATCCATACACTGCCTCCTCCCAATCCTGCTCTCACTACCATAAGTAATGGAAAATAACGCACTAGGAAGAGTCACTGCTCCACCACCATCCAGCTGTGGGAGGCAACCTTCACCAGAGAGCTCTGGTATCTGTTCCTGCTCCACCAGACTCTGCTACTTTAGGCCCTAAGGGAGCCCAAGGCCAGTGGGGTGTGGAGTAAAGACACATTGCCTACATAGGGCCTTCCAGTTGTAGTTTGCTAGATGTTTATCCTAGAAATGCTAATGGTGCAGCAACATGTTACAGAGATTTCTACTGGAGTTACATTTTTGATTTTAGTTTCCTTGAATATCATGAAAATGCAGAGGGAGGGAGCACAGAGTCAAATATCAGAGAGAGCTTCATACTGTTCTCAGATTTCACAGCTCTCTGAATGTCGACATAACTTACTTTACTGGGTCAAACTCATCAAATCAAGTTCCCACTTTCTCTCCATTTGAATTCTTCAAGAATTCCTGGTCTTGATAAAAACAGAAACTTGAAGATGGCCGCATTATATCACCTGATGTGTCCAGATGTGTCTGCTCTGCCTACCTGCCCACAGACACACCCATGCAAACACACACACATGCACACACAAAAGGAAGAAAAAGTAAAATGAATTGATCTTTGTTGAGCATTTCTCCAGACATTTTATGAACATCATCCCAATTGCTAACAGTTACTACTCAATGAGGTACACATTTAGCTCCATTTTATCCTTCAGACTACCAGAGTTCAGAGTGGTTGTGAAATTTGCTCAAGGCCACAAAGCTGGTAAGTAACAGAGCCAAGAAGCAAATCCAGGATTGCCTCACACCAGAGCTGATGCTGTGCTGCCCCAAGAGGAGAGCAAGCAGGAAGACAGCTGCTTATATTTGGAGAGAGAGAAAGAGAACATTTAGTGTCCTCCTTGGTGATTTAGCACACATCGCTAACTTTGAAGAGCAAACATAGATTTGGGGCCAAGATTTACCCAGTAATAAAGCAGGTTCACATGGCTAGGAAAATATCCACTAATCTTTTGCTCGCTGACCTCTCTACAACATAATGCACCAGACTCAAAATTTGGTGTGGATATAAGGGAGATTTGTGAAAAGAAGCTCCAGAAGTAAAGAATCCCTAGATGCAGAATCCTGGGCAAGTAGGGTCCTTGTACTTCATCTTGAAGGGCCTTCACATGGTGGAAAGGGGATGAGAGAACAGGAACACGTCCAAAGACTGAGTACACAACACTCCTAGGTGTCAGTGCTGTCGCAGTAAGATATTCTCAAATGTCAGTGTGCTGAAAAATCCCTCAAGGCACCTGCTGAAAGTGGGCCACCCACCAAAGTTCTGATTCTGTAAATCTGAAGTTGGAAAAAGGAATCCTCATTGTCAATAAGCATTCCAGAGAAGTAAATAATCAAGAAGTCCTGGGCTGACTGTAGCAAAATGCCATCACCCTTCTGTACATCAGGGGAGCCTGTCCTGAAGGCCCAGGTCCACACCTCAGGAGATATGCTCATGAAGAAGGTCACAGGGAAACCAAGTGACAAGAAATAGCATCTGAAAGGAGGTGTAGACTGTAAACATACACTGGGTAGATACCATCTGCCCATAAAACCACAATCGACACCTTCACTAAGGCCCTACAGGCAGAAAGGGAACTTCCTCTTCTATGTGTGCACCAGGTTTCATGTTGACCTTCAATGCCTTCCCTTCAGGAAGGTGTCAGGAATGTCTGTTTCAGCACAGGGAATGTGATATATTATTCCTTGAATACGTGGCCCTCGGGCAGGATACAGACTACCCAGGTCTCAGGATGTTAGCACCTGGTCTCTAATCTCAAGCTGAAATATATCTGTATATCTGATGGAGTAAAGGGAGGGAGCCACCATCCTTTCACTTTAAAGCAAAGAAAAACAAGTATTCAGGTGAAAGTCCCAGAAACAATAATAATAGACTTGCCCCTGAAATTCCATGCTTGGGAGACAGAGGATCAGAAGACTTTGTTCTTGAAATTATTGTTCAGATCACAGAGGTAGATACCTAATCAAGTTGATAAATGAGGTATACACTGATTTAGATGAATAATTATTCCATGTCATTTATGGTCTCCAGAGCTCATGGTCTTTAGGAAAAATTTTAATTGCCCCAGGTGGGACTATGTTCAATTATTTACAAATGAATCTTGCAATCCTGAATACTACCATCTCACAGTCTGTCCTCTCCAAGATACCTTCAGGTAGAAAAACATTTGCACTTCTGTACACAGTCTCAAGCGGATTCCAATTTTTATAATTACAACTGGAATTTTCATAGTTATCTGTCATAAGACTGACATGATTTGTGATTCTTGTTGTGCATTCTCTTGTGACCATGCTAATTTAATGGCTAGATATCTGCATGGAACAGATATTTAGAGAAAGAGATTGGGGGTGTGAGCGAGAGTGCACACGCAAGAGAGCGCATGCATGCATGGCTTTCATTTGAAGATATGTTAGGACCCATATCTGTTGCTTCTCAGCTGTTGTGTGGCCTTTGGGCAAGTTATGTCACCTCTCTAAGCCAAGGTTTCCTTATTGTTAAGAGAGATATATTTCTAAGAGTTGTTCCATCTGAATTTTAAAGGTTTTCTGACAGTCAAATAAATATACAGAAAAGTATTTTATAAAATATAAAGGGCTTCATATTAATGTGTCTATTGGATACCTTGGGAGGGGTTGGGGGGCAGGAAAGATACAGTGAGAGAATCAGCCATGTAACCACCTAACTCCTCTGATTCCATCCCACCGTTCAAGAGAGTGCCAGTGCATCAGTGAAACAACCTAAATATTACAGGAGAATGTTTTCACACAGTTTTGTGTATCAACAGAATGGACTGTTGTGCATTCATTAAAATTATCATTTTGAAGACTTTCTAATTGCTCATGCTACTATCTATGTATAGCACAAACATTTTGATTACAATCGTGTAGATCCATGTATAAGACAGGTGCATGTAATCAGAAACTGGAAGGTAACATGCAAAAGGAAATTAGTTGTTGTGGTAGGATAGTATGATTTATGGATTTTTTTCTAAATATTCTTTTATGTATTGTTTTCTTTTCTTCTTTTTTGATTTTCATTTTTTCTTTTCTTTTTAATAATAATTTTAAGCCCTTTCAGTTTCTCACAATTTAGATCTATCTGCCTTTTTCAATAGAGGTATTTTGTTATCTTTGTCAGTTTTTAACTCATTGGAGAATAATTAAATTTGCCTTTTTGAGATCTCTATCTTCAGTTCCTGCAGTTAGAGAGGTAAGAGGCAATCAATATTCATTGTAATAAAAGTCTGTGATTAGTGATGATTAATGCAAGTCTGTAGTTAGAGATGATTTTATCAGCACTTGGTCCTCATCTACATTTTGTCTGGGGCAATAGCCTGAGAAAGAAAGCCCAGAGTTTCTCAACCCTCGAGAGAACCAAATGACAGGGTAGGAAATCACTCTTTTATAATTAAAGGGGTTGGTAGCTGGTAGAGAGGACCAAGTAGATGAAATAAAGCAGGCATTTGTGTTAATAACTGAGGGGAGGAATTACCAAATTGAGTAAAACATAAATTGCTCTGGTGACTATTTAAGTACTAAATTCATTATATCTAGGGGTGGAGATGAAGAACACAAATAACTAAGCCCTCCTTGCTACTTTTCTAACACCATACATCAGATGTTTGAGGCACTGCTTCAATTAACTCACAAGTGTACCCCCCTATTGCTTGGTGGGGGTTGATAAATGTGGACTAAAGGTGGACACAAAGACTTCTAGTAAGGGCAGTGGAAATTCATCTACTCAAACATATCATGTCTAATGCATGACAGGTACTATTTTAGGCACTGAGGAGAAAATTATTGGGAAAAAAATGTCTTCAAGGAGCTTATGGTCTAGGAGAAATGCACATAGAAACAAAATATTTTAACATTTGTGACAAATAATTTCAGAAAGTATGCACAGGGTAGAGCAGAAGAATACAAAAGGGACATTTATTGCCAAGTAAGATATTTACTGAGATGCCGGTCTCCTTAAAAATATGTGACCTGAATGTGAATGATTGAATGCATGAATGATTAGATTCCTTCTCCAGCAGCAAAAACACACAGACGTTGTCTTGTCTTAGCGAGAAAGAAGTTACTGACCCAGTCTTTGGCCTGATTACAGCCATGCAAACCCTAACCTCTGAATTTAAACTCAGACCATCCCATTTCTTTTTCTACAGAGATTTAATATCCTACACAATGTCAAATAATAATAGCATTGAACGTTACTACTAGAGACAATGAGAGAGATCAAATAAAACCATCTTATTTTAATTTAAGGCTCAAAAGAATGAAGTCACTTGCCCACTAATAAAAATGACTAGTTAGTGGCACATTGGAACCTAGAATCTAAGTATTTTTTTTACTACTTTATGGCATTCTTTGTATTTCTTCCTACAGGCTTTTAAAGAGGTTCCTCTTGAATTCTTCTGACAATTTGACTGTTGTAACAAACTAATTCTATAGTGTGATACAATGGGAAACTGGTAGAATTCCTAAAGGACAGTAACCAATTTTATCTGAAGAGAACAAAGGGAAGATATGCATGGAAATGGTTTACATTCTTTACAGCTGTTCATTAATATATCTTAGAGCATATTATATGTCTAACAGCCCTAAAACTGCTCTGAGAATTTAGTAGTTGCTTAAGTAATGCAGGTAGTAATAAATCAAGTATTTGTTCTATAATTTTTCATCTTGAATCTATTTCTCACTGCGTTGCCCAGCATTTTTGCGGTAACTTCAATTTCTTGATGACAAATGAGGTTGGGTACCTTTTCATATGTTTATTGACCATTTGGATACCCTCTTTATGATGTATCTGGTTAATGTGTTTTGTCCATTCTTCTACTAGGCAACCTTTCTTTCTCACACTTATATATAGAAGTTCTTTATATATTCTGGATACTGCTCCCATGTCAGAGATATGTATTTCAAATATCTCCTCCTTCTTGAGCCATAGGATTTTCTGTGACAGAAATACAACCAAGGTCTCTCTAAGGAGCAAAAGCGTACATTTTTCTGAAAATCACAAAGGGATCTTCTTACTATAAAGTCAATGTGGGACCTGAACCCTGGTGTGATCTTATCAGAAGGAAAAGACAAAATGCATGAAGGAGTAGTCTAACAAAAAGCTGAATTTATTACTAGGCTGGCAAGAAAAACTCTATCACTCAAGTTTGAGTTCTTAGATCTCTCTGAGCAGAAATTGAAAGGATTGTATAAGGGTCAAAAGGAAGAAATATACCAAATGAGGCGAAATTTCGATTTCTGATCTCTGATTGCTACATGAAGTGGATTATAAACTCATTTTGTAAATGTTTGCCTTCAATTTTTTCTCCCGCATTCTGAGAAGCCTTGTGTCAGGTCTAGAATGGGTTACATAGGTTCTGGTGAACCTGGAGTCATTCAATGGATATACTTATATATGAGTGTTTAAATTTTGGTAATTATTTTTTTAATTACTTTTTTAGATCATATTGCAACTTACTACACCAGTGGTGAAAAATATTGTTTCATGATGCTCGGTGTTCTTCCTCAGCAATCAATCCTCTTGGTGGAACACAGATGACAGCAGCTAGGGTTCCCCATCGGAAGGTAAGTAGCTACTTCTGAGTAGATGATAGTAAGAAAAGCTCTGATATCTAACAGATAACAGGGCTGGCTACTAAAAAGATGAAGGAAGTTGCTTGTAAATTTCTTGGGACTAGAGCCCCCAAACACCTTTACTGGTGAAAATGTAGGCACCTAAGAAGTTGGATGAGCCACATGGAGTCTGGGATATGAAAAGAAAGAAGAAAGCAGCTGAAGACAAATGTTCTTTTGAAACAAGATAGGATCAAAGAGGCAGAAAAAAACTAAACCTCACACAGAAAATTTACCAAAACAAACAAACAAAATTCTCATGAATTGAGATCTTGGGAAGCCACACAAACCTCTTTCACCTCCTCCAGTAGTTTGCTTCCACTGTTGTCAGAATAATAATCATCTAAGTTTCCACTTTAGGAAACTAGAAAAAGAAGAACAAATCAAACCCAAAGTTAGTAAAAGGAAAGAAAAAAAGAAGTGGGTTAGAAATCAAGGAAATTAAAAATAAGAAATCAATAGAGAAAATCAACAAAATCAAAAGTTTGTTCTTTGAAAAGAGTAATAAAATTGATAAACTTTTAGCCAGGCTAACTAAAAAAGAAAGAGAGAGAACACAAGTTACTAATATCAGAAATGAATGAAATGACATTGCCATAAATTGCATGAAATTGAAGACAATAATAGAAGGAATACTATTAATAACTCTATGCTTACAAATTTTATAACTTCAGTGAAATGAGTTGATTCCTTGAATGTACAAACTGGAAAAATTCACTCAAAAAGAAATAAACAATCTGAATAGGGCTTTATCAATAATTAATATCATTCCAAAATCAAAAGCACCAGGCTCAGTTGGGTTCACTGGTGAAGTCTACCAAACATTTAAGGAAGAAATTATACCAATTTTCTACAATCTCTTTCAAAGGGTGAAGCAGAGGGAATTCTTCCTAATTCATTCTATGAGGCCAACATTACCTTAGTACCAAAACCAGACAAAGACATTACAAGAAAAGAAAACCACAGATGGCTATCCCTCATGGACGTAGATGCAAAAATCCTCAACAAAATATTAGCAAATCATATCCAACAATGCATAAAATGAGTTACACCCTATGACCAATTGCCATTTATCCCAGGTATGCAAATCTTGGTTCCACATTCAAACATAATTAATGTAATCCATCACGTTAACACTAAAAAAGAAAAACCACACAATCATATCAATAGATGCAGAAAAAGCATTTGACAAAATCCAACCCCATTCATGATAAAAGCTCTCAGCAACCTAGGAATAGAGGGAGTCTTCCTCAACTTGAAAAAGAACATCTAGAAAAAATTTAAAGCTAACATCATACTTAATAGTGAGAAACTAGAAGCTTTCAGAAACAAGGCAAGGATGTCTCCTGTTCCACTCCCTCTCAATGCTATACTGGAAGTGCTAGATAAGGCAATAAGAGATAAAAATAAATAAATGGTATAAGAAGGAAATAAAACTCTGTTTGCAGATGACAAGATTGTCTACATAAAAAATCCAAAAGAATTGACCAAAAATTGGGACTAATAAGTGATTATAGCAAGGTTGCAGGATATAAAGTTAATATACGAAAATCAATCACTTTTATATCTACTAGCTATAAACAAGTGGAATATAAAGCTGCAAACATTATACTATTTTATATCAGCATTCCCCAAATGAAGTATTAGAAATCCATCAAAATATGAACAAGATCTATATTAGGAAAACTAAAAACCTCAGATGAAAGAAATAAAAAACTAAATAAACAGAGAGATATTCCATGTTGATGGATAAGAAGACAACAGTGTCAAAAATTTAGTTCTTGCTGGCTTGATCTACAGATTCTACACAATCTCAATTGGAATTCCAGGAAATTTTTGGGGGTATATCGTCACACTGATTGTAAAATTTGTGTGGAGATGCAAATGATGCAAAATAGCCAACAGAATATTTAGGGAGAAGAAAAACGTCAGAGGACTGACTTATTATAAAGTTTGAGTAACCAAAACAGTGTGGTATTGGCAAAAGAATAGACAGATAGATAATCGAACAGAAAAGAGAGCCTAGAAATAGACCACACAAATATAAACATCTAATCTTTGACAAAGGCGCAAAGTCAATACAATACATTCAAAGGTAATCTTAAAAAAATGCTGAAACAACTGAACATCCACATACAAAATAGATGAATCTAGGAACAGACTTTACACACTTCACAAAAATTAACTAAAAACAGAACATAGACCTACATGTAAAGTGCAAAACTATAAAACTCCTAGAAGATAACATAGGAGGAAATCTAGATGATCTTGGGTTTAGTGATGACTTTCAGGTACAACAGCAAAGGCATCGTCCATGAAATAAATAATTGATAAGCTGGACTTCATTAAAATGAAAAACTTCTGCTCTTCAAAAGACACTGCCAAGAGAATGAGAAGACAAGCCACAGATTCGGAGAAAATATTTGCAAAAACGTGCTTGATAAAGGACCGTTACCCAAAATATGCAAAGAACTCCTGAGACTCAAAAATAAGAAAATGGACAACCTGATTAGAAAGTAGTGAAAAGGTCAGAACCAAAAGACAGACGCCTCACCAAAGAATATATACAGATGGAAAATAAGGATATGCAAAGATACTCAGTATCATATGTCATTAGGAAATTGTAAATTAAAACAACAATTAAACACCACTACCTACTTATTAGAAAGGGCCAAAGTTCAAAACACTGACAATACCAAATGCTGGTGAGGATATGGATATGGAGCAGCAGAAACTCTCATTTATTGCTGGGGGGCATGCAAAATGGAACAGCCACTTTGGAAGACAGTTTGGCAGTTTCTTACAAAAATAAACATACCCTTACCATGCAATCCAGCAATTTTCCTCCTTGTTATTTATCGAAAGAAGTTGAAAACTTATGTCCACACAAAAACCTGCACAAGGATGTTTAAAGAAATTTTATTCATAATTGCCAAAGCTCAATAATAATCAAGATGCCCTTCAGTAGGTGAGTGGATAAATAAACTATAGTACATCCAGAGAATGGAATATTACTCAGCACTAAAAGGAAATGGGCCATCAAGCCATGAAAGGACATAGAGGAAACTTAGCTGTGTATTGATAAGTGATAGAAGCCAATATGAAATGGCTACATACTGTATGATTCCAAGTAAATGACATTCCAGAAAAGGCAAAACTATGGAGACAGTAAAAAGGTCAGTGGATGCCAGTGGCTAGAGGGGAGGAAGGGATGAATAGGAAGAGAACAGAGGATTTTTACGGCAGTGAAACTATTCTGCATTATACTATAGTGGTGGAGACATGTCATTATATATTTGTTCAAACTCATAGAATGTACACCACCAAGAGTGAACCCTAATGTAAACTGTGAACTTTCGGTGATAATGACATGTCAATATAGGTTCCTCAGTTGTAACAAATGTATCACCCTGGTGTTGAATGTTGATAGCTAAGTTGATAGGTGTTGAGTGTGTGGGGATATGTGGGAATTCTCTGTATTTTCTGCTCAATTTTGCTTTGACATAACACTTCTCTAAAATATCAAGTGTATTTTTTAGAAGGCAATTTTTGGTTATCATTAAAATGTTTCTGCCAATATATTTTACTATTTATATGAAATACACAATTTATACATTCTTTTAATAAAACATAGCTTATCAAGTATAACACAATAAGTAAGAAACAGTCTCACACCAATTAAATAAATTGAAGTCATTTTTAGAAGACTTCCCCCAATGACAACTCTAGGCCAGAAAATTTCCACAGTGAATTCTTTTAAACATTTACAAGAGAAATAACACTTATTTTACACGAATTCTTCCAGGCAATTTAAAAAAATAAGTCCATACTCATTTTATGAGGCTAGCATGTCTTGGATAACATAAATTTAAAAGGACTTTGTAGAAGTGGAAAATTAACAGAGTAATCCCTGTTGTGTACACAGATGCAGAACTCCTTAACATTTATTAACAAAGCACATAGAACGCATACATTCCTAAAAGAAAGTGGGGTTTGTTCTAGAAATGCACCGCTAGGTTAATCTTGAAAAATCAGTTTAACCCATTAACCAAACAAACTAGAAAAATTATATGATTTTCTTACTGGATACAGAAAAAGACATTTGAAATATTTATTGTTTATTCATGACAGGACAAAAAACAACCCCTGGAAAACAGAAAGATTTCCCTAGAAATAGAAGGGAACTTGCTTAATCTGATACAGAGAATTCACAAAAACATTATTGGCAAACAGCATATTAATGATGAACTATGAAAAGTATTTTCCTAGAGATAAGGAACAAGACTTAGATGCTCAATAGAACACTGATATTCTGCATTGTACTCATGGCCTAACCAGTGTAAGTAAATGAAGTAAAAAGCAAGTAAATGACATAAGCATTATAAAGAGACAAAAATATTATTGTTTGATATATAATTTTGTATATAGAAAATAAAATAATCTATTGGATATGTGAATTTAGAAGTTCATTGTAAACAAATAATTGTACTTCTACAAAATAGCAATAAAGAGAAAAAAACGAATTTCCAAAATGATACTATTACCAGCAGAGTAAAAAAACAAACAATACATGCATCTAACCAAAAACGTGGAAAGCCTCTACACTGAAAACGAAACCAGGACTTAGAAATATTAAACATGATCTGATCTACATAACGGAAGGGATATTCATCTTCATTGACATGGAAATTCAATATTGTAAAGATATCATTTCTCTCCAAATGGATCTATAGTTTTAGTACAATCCCAGTCCTAACAAATTTTCTTGTGTAATTTGATAAACTAACTCTAAAATGTATATGGAAATTCAAAGTTTCAAAAATAGTCAAAGGAGTTTTGAAGAAGAAAGCTGGAGGATTTACCTTACCAGAAATCAAGTACAAAGCTTTAGAAACTAAGGCAGTGAACTGTTGGCATTAGGATAGACTCCTCTCCCCTGCAAAAAAGAGATAGACCAAAAACAGATTTATGCAAATATATTCACCTGATTTTTGATCAATGTGATGCTGCAGTGCAATAGGGAAAATATTTTTTCACTAAATATTATTGGATGAATTGGTTATCCTTTTAAGAAAAATAAATCTTGACTTCCTATCTTATAGTACGCATAAAAATCGATTCTAGATAAATTGAAGATCTAAACTTGAAAGGTGGAACAACAAAGCTTTTTATAAGAGAACATAGGAGAATATCTTCACGACTTTGATGTAGGAAAAGATTTTTTAAATAGGGTGCAAAAAGTTCTATCCATAAAGGAAACAATTGATAAATTGGGTTACAGCAAAATAAGAAAATCTGTTCATCAAAGGCTTCCTTATGAGCATAGAATGGCAAGCTATTGAGTAGGAGAATATATTTGCAATCTACATATATTTATTATATCTAAAATATAATAAAAAGATAATAGATAATTGGGAAAATATTTGAATAGATACTTGTAGGAGGATATCCAAGAGCCCAATACACAAATGAAAATTATTCAAGTTTGTTAGTTATAGGGAAATACAAATTAAAACCACAACTTTTATTTTCATGTTTGCCATATGCTACCCACGAGAGTGGCTTGGTTAAAATGAAAAAGATAGACAACATGAAGTGCTGTCAAGGATGTGGGGCAATTAGAGCTCTCACACACTGCTGATGGGAGTGTGAAATTGGTACAACCACTATGAATGATCATTTGGTGGTATCCTAAGTTTGAATGTGAACATAGATAAACTATAACTCAGAAATTCTCTCCTTGGGGTTTGCCTGGTGGCATAGTGGTTAAGTTCGTGAGCTCTGCTTTGGCGACCCAGAGTTTGCAGGTTATGATCCTGGGCATGGACCTATGCACTGCTCATCAAGCCATGCTGTGGCAGGGTCCCACATACAAAATAGACAAAGAATGGCACAGATGTTAGTTCAAAGACAATCTTCCTCAAGCAAAAAGAGGAATATTGGCAATTATGGATGTTAGCTCAAGGCCAATGTTCCTCACTAAAAAAAAAAAAATTCTCTCTTAGGTGAATGACCAACAAAACTGTTTATGTATGTCCATGAAAATATATAAACAAGTGTGTTCATAGTCCCAAACTGGAAACAACCTAATGTCCATAACAGTAAAATGGATAAATATATCGTAGTATAGTCATAGAAGAGCATTCTGCACAGCAATGACAATGAATGAACTGCCACCACACATCACACACTATATCACTGATCATTTCACACTCATGATATTTCATAAAGAAAGCCAGGCACAAAGAACATGCACTAAGTGACTCCATTTCTATAAAATTGAAAATCAGGTAAAGTCATTCTATAGACTTTGAAATCATATAGTTAAAGCCTCTGTGCTCAAATGGCGTGAAGGAGACTTCTAGGGTGCTGTTAATATTCTGTTTCCTTATTTGAGTGCTGGTTGCAGGGGTGTGCTCTCTTTGTGAATATTCAAAGAGCTGTGCTCATTTGTCAACTTTTTTGTATGCATGTTATATTTCAAGAAAGTTTACTCAAACTTTCTTCCAAAACAAAACAAATCCATAAAAAAATAAAATGGACAAGGAGAGTGCAAGAAGAGAAATTATAGCCAAATTTTACTTATAAAGATAGAATCAAGAATTCTAAAACAAGTAGAAACTTTGTCTCAGCAGTTTATTAAAACGACTACAACCTAACTAAATAGGATGTTCCCAGGTATGCAAAGGGTTTAGTGATAAGAAACAAGGGAGGAAAATGACATTGGGAAATTTGTACAGGAACATCAGATGAGGCTGCAAATTTAAAACAGTTTAAGAACAAATAAGGCATAACTTTAAGATTTTATAAGATTAGGAAGTGAGTACACTGATGGTTATCATATTATTTTCTCTTTTTTCTGTATATTTGAAATATTCCACAATAAAATACAGAAAAATCTCCATAAATTATATTTTATGAGATACATCCTATTATTGGAATAGGTGAAAAAATCAATTGATGTTTCAATAGATGCATACAAATATTTAATAAAAGTAAGCATTTACTTTTGGTAAATATACTCTGCAAAGCAGATGTGTAAGGGGAAGTCCTTGAATTTGATGAGGCAAAAACGCCAAATTCTACAGTGTATATAGTATTAACTATTAGGATTATAGAGGCATTCTCATTAAAATAAAGAGCAAGAAAAGGATGCTTATTATCTTTTTTCCCTTTTCAACCTTATCCAGGACGTCTGAACCAATGAATAAGAAAACACAATAAAAAAGAAGTAAGTGATATAAGTATTGGAAGGATATAAACATTTTCTTTCTTCAGGCAATGTTTTCCTCCAAGGATAACCTAAGATAATCTGTAGAAAAATTATTATAACTAAAATAAGAGTTAGGTAAAGTTTCTAGATAAAAAAATCAACACCTTTATATCAGCAACAAGCAACTAGAAAATATTATAAAATCTTCCAATTCACAAAAGCACAAAACTGCAAGTCACCTATGAATCAGCCTAACAAAAGACCTCTCTGGGAAAAAAATCACAAAACATTATTGAAGAACATGAAAGAAGATGCAAATAAATATTATATTTTTGGATTGGATAAATAAATATTATTAGCATTGTCAGTTCTCCCAAAATTAGTTAATAAATTAATACGATTCTGAATGGAATCATAGCTAGGATTTTTGTGGAAACATACAAGCTAATTGTGCTATTTATATAGATACCAAGAGGTTAAGAACACGTCAAGATAGTTTTGAACAAGAATAAGGACTTGGAGGTATTCAGTATCAACACTTTCTTTTACAACGTAGTAATTAAGATTGTGGTACAGTACAGGGATATAAAAATAGACCAATGGAATATACTAGAGAGATCAAAAACAGATTCACATGTATGTATATTTGATATATGATGGAGGTTATGTACAAATCAATCAGATAAAGAATTAAGTCATAAAATGTTCTGGATAAATAATTATCCACATGAAAAGCAGATAAAATCAGATCGATACCTTATATAATTCACAAAGATTATTCCCAGTTGGAGTAAAGAGTAGGGAAAGATTTCTTGAACAAGATACAAAAAAGCACCGACTAAAAGGAAAAGGTTGATACTGTTATTACGTTTAATATAAATATCCCTGTAAAAAAAAAAAAGACATCATAAAGTTAAAAGCCAAGCACAACCACTTAGCATTAGTTTCCAAAATTTAAGAACTACTAATCAGTAAGAAATAGGCAAATAATTCATTAGGAAAGTGGTCAATCAGTAATTCACAGAAGTGGAAATCTAAAAGCTCAATTATGAAATGAAAAGGTGTGCAAACTCAGTGATAGTCTAAATAGAGATTAAAAACACTGATCACACTAGTGCTGGTGGGGCACAAAGAAACTAGAACTCTCATACACTGCCAGCAGAAGTGTAAATTTCTACAACCATTTTTTGAGATCATTTTGTCAATATTTAGGTAACTTCAATATGAATATACTCTTTGATTGAGCTATTCCAGTCCTAGGTAGATACCCTAGAGAAACTCTAGCTTATGGACAGAAGGAACTGTGCATAAGAATGTTCATAGCAGCATTGTAGAACAAAACTTATCAATAAATCAAAAGACTATAGAGTTGAGTGGACAAAGCAAGTTCCACAAAAGGATCTGTATAGTGTGACATTTAATAATCTTTGAACACTTGGAAAGCTAATCTATACAATATTATAGATGCATAAAGTTGCAGTAAAAATGAGAGTATGAGTGTAAAATGACCAGGATTGCATAATTAAAAGTGTTTTGTTATGAGAGACAAGGGAGGGAAATGAGATTAGGGAAAATTTTAGAGAAACAGCAGATATGTCTATAAATTTAATTTAAAAACATATAACACAAATAGGGCATAATGTTAAAATTTCATAAAGTTGAGTGATGTGTACACAAGTATTTATTATATTGATTTGTGTGCTTTCTGATTGATTGAAACATTTCACAAAAAAGAAACAAAATGTAGTATATATTGTCCTAAATCTTTGTGATATATAGAGTTAACAATACACCAAGTATTAGTTATATACCATTTATTAGATTAAATACACATGTTATTAAATGGTGAGAACAAATAGAAGAAAGCTTGTTCAGCAGGTCAGGATTAAAAAAATAAGCCGTCTTCTGGATCTTCTTACCGACTGCAATTCACTCGCAGTTATTTTCATAATGCCAAACA
Source organism: Equus przewalskii (assembly GCF_037783145.1). Taxonomy (NCBI): domain Eukaryota; kingdom Metazoa; phylum Chordata; class Mammalia; order Perissodactyla; family Equidae; genus Equus; species Equus przewalskii. The sequence goes on from NC_091836.1 coordinate 31,486,871, forward strand.
CGGACAACACAGTTGGAGATAGACACAGCACATACAGACAAAGCTGTTTCCATTAAGATGAGCATATACTGAAATGTAGATTGTCAAATCATAGAGCCCAGGTTACACGACGTGTCTGGATTTGTGATTTGTTTGGAGAATCTTCGCCGGTATGTGTGGAGTGCACACGTACAATACTACGAGGCATTGCAGTGCGTGCTGGTAATGAAGTAACTCTGACAGAACTCTCAGATTGCTGTATATCCTGAATTTCTCTCTCAGATTCATGAAGGATGGTCAGTGAGCCACAACAATTGATGGACTGCTTGTGTTGTAGGACAGAGAGGATTCCTGGGGAAAAGAGAAGCCAGAAGAGGGTGATGAAACAATGGAGAGTCATGGAAGAATTTCTCTCCCTGTTGGAAGAACTTCTCTCCCTGTTCTTTCCCTGTGTGCCAGAAGCCCAGTGGGCCCCTTTGAACTGCACTTTGGTATGGAGATGCTTTAGGGGAAGAGACTGGAAGTGTATAAAGAATAGCTCAAACGCTGCTCAGCTCAACAAAATTGAGGATTCTTTCTGAAAGAGGACATGCTTCTGAGTTAGGAAGTACAATTCCAAATGAAATTTTAAAGACTTCTTAGGACAAGAGGGTCTCCAGTGTTGGTGGGTGGCAGTTTAGCATCAGATATTGCTTCTCTCTGACCTCACATTGCCTTGGCACTACACTGTACACCCAGGGTCACTGCCCCTCTCCACATAAGTGAACATTCTGTATCAGCCGCTCTACTTAGTCATGACTTTGATGGTTATCTCTGCCCTGAAGGGGCGCAGTGTGAAAGACAGTAGAAAAGGTGGAAATGAGGAGCTGCCCTCTGAAGCAAGCGTATTGAACATGTCACATAGCCCTAATCTCCAACTTTATCCTTGTAGGAACTGTCCTTGGAGAATGAGTCCACTTCAACTTTAGCCTTTTAAAATGCAAGGGTTGGCATTTTTTCCCCCATTCCCTTTTCTTACCTTTTCATTCTCCCCTCTGTCAGGGGTGAATTGGTTCTTATCACCCATCAAAGGCCCTGAAGACACTCACCAGAGACAATAAAGAAGAAAACATTTAAGTAGGCAGTGAAAATGATCCAGGTGATCCTGTAACTAGCATAGTACACGGATTGACCTTGCCTTAGATTTCGGCGATAACGTAGAAGTGCACAGAGCAGAAGGATACCTAATGTCCAGGCAAAAGGAGAAAAAGTCCCTTCTGAGGAAATTTGGTTCTTTTATTCAAGTCTTAATCCCAGATATGCCTGACTTCCAAGCCTCCACCCTATACAGCTGCACCTTGTTCAAAGACCAATCCCACCTCAGTGATGGATCCAATTCAGAAGCTGCATTTCTGACCCAAAGAACTGGGAAAGCCCAATTAGTCAGACCCATAGCCTGGACCCACAAACCACGTATACCTCCAAGCCTGTGTTAGGGGAACCAGGAAGTTACCTGAGAGGAAACTGAGGAAGACATTGACGAAGAGGACAAGTTTACTTTGAGGAAGCAGATAGGTAAATTCCAAACCCAGGAACATGTTATGGAAGAAGGAAAGGGACAGGACCCAAATCATCAGAATCCTGACCACTTTCAGGTTATCTGTTGGAAAGCAGAAGCTGTATTGAGAGAAGGACAGATATTTCTTCTAGGCTCATTTCCACCTGGGGGCCACAGATCTCTAGGTAAAAATGGGACTAGGGTGAAAAATTTGACTAAGTAATACACAGGGAAGGGAGGAAAGTAAAAAGAGACAGGGAGCTTTAAGCTGAATGCGAGAGAGTAGGAGAAGAAACTGTTTTCTATGTTGGTGTCTCTGGAAGTTTCTTTCTCTTCTACTCTTTTTTCAGAACTCATTTCTTATTAAATACTGCAGTCAGTCAAGTCCACCTCTAGGGGCACTATGACCTACTTTCCTTGCTACCAGTTACCTTTTTGTATACCTTCATGTCCTAGATGAGCTGACCCCTCTGCTGCTACTGGCAAAGCGTCTCAACTGCCCAGCAGTTAAGTCTGTGAGCCTCTAAACTTTTCTCTGAAACAGGCAAATGGTGAGATTTTGGAGTCGGCCTTGACTATGTTGATTACGAAAGTGGGCACACAGCAGGGGTAAGTTGCACCAGAGAATAATGGGTAATCTGGTGAGATGAATGGAGGTCAAGCAAAAATGAACCCTCCCTCTCTACCTATCTGTTTCCATAGTATAGTTCTGACCTTCTGGCCAAACAGAAGTGCAACATATCCATGGACTGTGGCTTATCGTATCGTTTTTTGTTTCGAATTTCAGTTCAACCCATTCTTCTATGATGATTCCTACTGCCAAGAAGACTAAGGCCCAGGAGGAGAACAACATGTTGGTGGCCTGGACATTTCTAGTTGATATATGCACCATCGCGAGTGGGGATTTCAAACTGAGACCACCACCAATGTCTCACACGTGTCTTCTCTGATCTGATGAGTCACAGGAAGAAGGGCAAAATGCAGACTTCTAGTGATTGCTGAGGCATTGACAGAGGCAGAAGCTGAAGTAGCCTATGGAACAGAGAAGATAAATCCCACTCTTCACCACTCCTATATCTGGGCTGGCCTGTAAACAGGGCTGCTAACTGCCATGGAATCATCTATTGGTTTGACCCTTGACCCTGAGGCCTAGTGCAGTGGAAGGACCAAAGGGCTCAGAGGTCCTGAGAAAGCTGTCAGATAGAGAGGGAGATATGACATCACATAGAGAGAGAGCTAGCAGATATAGGGATAACTAGAGGCCTTGAAAGAAGTTAAACAGGTATGACTAAAGAGGGCCAACTTTATTATTTTTTTCTTAAAATATAGAAAGCCTATTAATATAAATGAAGTGCTATTTGTCGACATGAAGAAGACCTGCAGCCAAGTCTGCCCTCTCGCTGGACATGAGAGCTTCTTTGATGTCAACTTCTGTAAACCAGTCCTAGCTATTCTCTGCCTCCACTTCTGAGCCCCAAGTTATCTAAGAATGCCATTTTTGCCTTGGTGGGTCCCGAGGTAGCTCTGGGACCTGCAGGAAATGATAGAGGAGGACAGAATGATAGTGGCTATTCTGCTGTGTGAGTCAGTGGTCTTTTTGCCAATTTTAGAGTTAGAATTCTATGTTCCAAGATTAGTTGATATTAGGTAGGGATCACTGGAGAGCAGAAAGAATTAAAGGTCATTGAAATGAGCAGTCAGCTACCTTGCATCGTAAAAGGGAATGACCATTCAAAATTTAGGATGTTTTGGAAAAACTTGTGTCTTCATTTCGAGAGCCTAAAGAAGTTTAGTTAGGCAAGCATCTAAGAAATAGACCAGCAGCTTGAAATCAAAAGAACTGACCTGATACACTGAACCATTGCAGTCCAATATCATTTATAAGGCATAGACAATTATTTCCTGTCAAAATTCCCTTTGTAACTGCAGAGAAAACATTTTTGGATTCCTTGAATGGGCAACCATGGTATGCACTAAGCTCAGAGTCAGAGGACTTGTACTGAATTTCAAAAAGGAACTTTACTAAACTGAGATAAAACTAATCTCAAAAGTCCTCTGTATGCCTGTTTTTTTTTAATTTTTATTTTTTTCGGATGTACATCATATTTCGAATTCTATGTACATTACATCATGTTCACCGCCCGAACACTAATTATAGTGCATCCTCTCACATGTGAGCCTAATCACCCCTTGTGCCCTGGCCCCCCCTTCCCCTATGGTAACCACCAGTCCAATCTCCAATGCTGTGTTTTTGTTTTTTTTTTTTGGCGCTTTTATCTTCTACTTATGAGTGAGATCATATGGTACTTGACTTTCTCCCTCTGACTTATTTCACTCAGCATAATACCCTCAAGGTCCATCCAAGTTGTCACAAATGGCCGGATTTTGTCATTTCTTATGGCTGAGTAGTAGTCCATCGTGTATAAATACCACATCTTCTGTATGCCTATTTCTTTGACCTTATTGCAGGCCCCGAGATTGCTGTTTTCTTTCATTGCCTCCAACATGCTATGCTGTCTCTCTTCCAGACCTCTGTACACATTCTGTTATATTTTATCTTTTTGATTTTTTAAAACAATGCTCAAGTATTTAATCTTACAAGGGAGACTTTGTGGTTAAGAAAATGGACTCTGGATCCCAGCTTTAAATCCTGGCTCTACCACTGAGCAGCTTTGTGGTCTTAGAAACAATAATGCTTCCTATGGAATAAGGATTTTGTAAAGATTAAATGAGTTTAGAGACGTAAAGCACTTAAAAGAGTTCCTAGCACATAGCACATGATATATAATCAATTGCCTTGGTATTAATTTGGAGTCTCTGGAAGGAGACTCTGAGGCAGAGATTTGTGTGTGGCAGTTTATTGGGGAGTACACCCAGGAGCCACACCTGTTAAGTGTTTGAGGGAAGCAGGCTTTGAGCAGAAGTTGAACTAAGATGTAGTTGCAACAGAATAAGTGTTGGCCAACCCTACCAGGATCCCTGGATCTGGGGTGGTCCTTCAGAGTCATCTTGAATGGAGCAAGAGAGCTCAGTTTGTCATGGAATGTAGGCTGCCCCTGGAGTGGTATCTCCCTTCTGTGTCAAGGGAAATTCTTGTATCTCTCAGGAACTGTAAACCTCACAGTCAACATTTCTGGTAGCTATGGGAATGAACTCCCATCGTTTATCACTCGTATATCAGGGCCACCTTGCTGTTAGAGCTGCCAACTGCCATGGAATCATCTATCGGTTTGACTCTTGACCCTTGCGTTCTAGTGTAATGGAAAGACCAAGAGCGTAACAGGCAGCATGCCATGACAACTTATATTATTACATTCTTACATATTGATGCTTTTATTTCTATGCAATAGATCCTTAGGAATAGGATTCCTGGGCTGAAAGATTTATGTCTCTTTTAAATTTTGATAGATAATAGCAAAGATATAAAGATGTATCCAGATTAGATAAACTTATAGGATGTGAGGGATTTGTCTGATACAGATCAAAGAAGAAATCCTGTTTCCAGCTAAGGAGAGTAGTAGTCAATGATGCCATTAACTAAAACGTAAAATATGAGAGGAAGCATAAGCCTGGTAAGGAAGAAGTAAGTACTGGTTTGGGTTAAGCTTTGCCTACAGGACATATGATAGACAGAATTTAGCTCTGGAACTTGACAACAGATTAGAGGTTTTCAGCCTAAGGATGGCAATTGAAACAGGTGTGCATGTCACCATGTAAGGATATTGCAAAGGATGTAACAAGAGGTAGAGGAGGAAATTCTGGAGAACATCTGTACTTATGAGAAAGAGGAAGAAGAATTAGGGAGAAGGTAGAGAAATATAAATGCTGCTGAGGAATTACAAAGAGAATAGAGTTTTAAGGAGAGATTGGGCAATGGTATCTAATGCTGCAGAGAAATCAAATTAGGTGGGAGCTGAACATATGTCAATTTGACAATTAGAATGTTGATGATTTCGGTCACAGTACTTTCAGGAGAATGATGGGACAAGAAGTAGAAGAGAGAGATTTATTTTTTTTTTTTTAGACAGGCAACTAGATTAAATAAATAACAAACAAGGGAAAAGGGAAAGTAGAATTGCAGCTTTGAGGGGGAAATGTGCAATTTTGAAAAAGTAGAGAATAGTGGAATGATTCCCATGTATCCTTCATCCAACTTCAGTGATCAGCCCCTGAATTATTCTGAAACTGTCCCAGAAAATTTCATCATCTTTAAATATTTGTTTGTATTACTAAAAAATAAGACTTGATTCCCCCCCACCTCCATTGCTTTGCTTGGTCTCTTTCTCTCTTTTTCTTCTTAATCTGGTTTATTAGAGGGTTACCAGTTTTGCTAATCTTTTCGAGATCTCTTCACGTATTTAGCCATTTGAAAACATTATTTTTAATGTATTTCACTACTTTAAGCTTTTACCTCATTATTTCTCTTTTCCTACTAATTTTTTTTTGGTTTTATCCCCTGATTTTCTTAAGATAGTTTAAAATTCTTCTTTAATATGCCAGGATTTAGAGCTGTATCTTTTTCTCTGTGCACTGTTTGCTATGTCTCATACATTTTTTTCTACACTTTAAAAAATAGATTTTTTAAGAGCACTTTTAGGTTCATAGCAAAAGTGAGCAGAAGGTCCAGAGATTTCCCATCTACCCCCTGTCCCCACACATGCATAGCCTTCCCCATTACCAACATCCCCTACCACAGGGGTACATTTGTTACAATTGGTGAACCCACATTGACACAGTTCACATTAGGTTCGCTCTTGGTTATGTCTCATGCATTTTCACATGACTTTTTCTCCATCTTGTTTCTTGTTAAACAATTTCTGATTTTAGTTTTTATTTCACCATTGATTCAGGGATTATATGGGAGGGATTCTCTTAATTACCAAGCAGCTATGAATTTTAAGTCGCCATTTTTCTAATTTTTTCTTTGTTAAAAAAATGAATTACAATAGGAGTATAGTCTGAAAAAAATTAATCTTTGAATTTGTTAAGGTTTTCTTTGTGGCCAAGCACATGATTAATTTAGAATATTCCATAGACAAACAAAAAATAAATGTCTTATACAAAGAATTGACTTTATATATGATGCAAAGTTGTATAAACCACTTGCTTATTGATTTGCTCAATTCTTCTTTGTCATTATTATGTTTTGATCTGCTGGAATAAGTCTGATTTTGAAAGAAGTATGTTGGCATCTCTTTCTATGGCTGTAGCTTAAATAGATTGTCTCTTCTACTTCATTTTTGTATTGGTTATAGTTTGTATATAGAAAGTCTCTTGATTATAGTATGTTAATTTTATATCTCTGTCTCCTACTGAATTCTCTTATTGTAAATTATTTTGGCTGTTTTCCTAGGTTTTCAAGTTCTGTTTCATATGTTCTTAACATAGATATAGCTTTACTTCTTTCTTTATAATTCGTGTGTCTTTGTTTCTGCTTGATTCTTTGATTTGGCAGAGACCTGCATTACAAGATTAAGTAGTAGTGGCAATAGCAGGTTGCTTTGCCCTTTTCCTGACTTAAATTGGAGCAGTGTTTCTGTATTCTGATAATATATACTCCATCTTGTAAAGGAAGTAGCCATTGATTCTTAGGTCATTGATTTTTTAAAAATCAGATTGGATGTTGAATTTTGTCAAATGAATTTTTGGTATTTATGGAGATGAACACATAATATCTTTTCTTCTTAGATCTATTAATATGATTAATTATATAACTGGATTTCCCTATATTGTGCAATTATTCCATTCCTGTAGTAAACCTCATTTGGATATAACATTATCCTTTAATGTTCAATTGCATTTTGTTTTTAGTATTTTTGCATTGGTAGGTGTAAGTGAGGGGAGATACAGTGAATATCAAGTTCTAAATCAATGTCATATTCATTTCAATACAGGAATACAGAAGTATTCTTTCCTTTTCCAAGCTCAGGAACAGTTTCTAACATTGAGATTGTCAGGTCTTAAAGTTGTCGTAGAACTCTGCAAAATCATCTGTGCCAGTTGCTTTTATGAGCGGTAGCTTATTGACAAGTTTCTCTATTTTTTTTTAAATAGAAAATAACCTGCTTAAACCGTCTATATCTATAGGGGTTAATTTTTTATAAAAAATATTTTCCTAGAAAGCTACTCATTTACTATTGATTATCAGCATTTTCTCCCCAAAGTTGTGCAAAATACTTTGTTGTGATTTTTTAAAATTTCTACTCCTTCAATGTTTATTTTCTCTTAGTTATGTATTTTCTTTTAGATCTTTTAGATTTTTTCCTTTTTTCTTGACTAAGTTAGTGGTTTGTCCATTTTGCTGATTTTTTTCCCCAAAGAATTACTTTTTAAAAACTTATTGGTCAGTTTATTTTCTAACTCCTTTATTTTGTTCTTTTAATTTAGATTACAGTTAACTCTCTGAAATAGATGTTTAATTATTATTTCTTTTTTCTTTTTTTTAAATTTTTATTTTTTTCGGGTGTACATCATATTTCAAATTCTGGATACATTACATCATGTTCACCAACCGAACACTAATTATAGTGCATCCCCTCACATGTGACCCTAATAGCCCCTTTTGCCCTCCCCCCACCTTCCCCAATGGTAACCACCAGTCCAATCTCCAATGCTATGCGTTTTTTTTTTTTTTTTGTCGTTTTTATCTTCTACTTATGATATGGAGAGGGTGTGGAGAGAAGGGAACCCTTGTTCACTGCTGGTGGCAGTGCAAACTGGTGCAGCCACTATGGAAAGCAGTTTGGAGTATCCTCAGAAAATTAAGGATAGATCTACTATATGATCCAGCTATTCCACTGCTGGGTATTTACCCTAAGAACTTGAAAACACAAAGGCATAAAGATACTTGCACCCCTATGTTCACTGCGGCATTATACACAATAGCCAAGTCTTGGAAGCAACCTAGGTGCCCATCAAGGGATGAATGGATAAAGAAGATGTGGTATTTATACATGATGGACTACTACTCAGCCATAAGAAATGACGAAATCCGGCTATTTGTGACAACAAGGATGGACCTTGAGGGTATTTTTTCACTTATCAATATATTTATGGCTTTTCCCTATGTCTTTAGCTATACAGATAATGGATTTTGATATATATATTTTAAAATATTCTTATTTTCTAGAATTTTTGCAATTTTACTTTGTGTTTCATCTTTGATCAAGGTCATTTAAAATATATATATATATATATTCCTTAATTTTCAGGAGGATATTTTTATAATTTCTCATTTTATTGAATTTTGTTCAAGAATGTTATTTGAATTATATCTATTTTTTAAAAATTATGAGGGTTGTTTTTTGATTAGTGAACAGTCACAGTCAAGTTTTGTGAATATATACTCTTGGAAAGAAAATGTTCTCTATTTCGTTTTATGGATATTCCATATACACTTGAAAAGAAGATGTTTTCTATTATTGGGGTTAAAGTTTGGTATATTTTGTTTAGGCCTTCTGTATCTTAATTTTTTTTATGTCCACCTGATCTTGAATTGAGAAAGTAGCATCAAAGTTACCCCTTAATTTTATTACCGTATTTATCTTTTTCTTTGTACACCCTGTAATGTGTGCTATATGAAAATTGCGGCTGTGCTAGTTGCTACCTAGGTATTTTTACATGTTTCATATTTTCATCGTGAATTAGAACCTTTATCATTATATGTCTTTCTTTGCCTCATTTAAATATTTCTTGGACAGATTCTACTTTGTTTGACTTTAAGATTGTGACTATTGATTTCTTTTTACCTGCCTTTTTCTTAAATATTTGCTCATTCTTTTTTAGCTTTTCTGGATCAATATATTTTTGTACATACCTTATATATAGCACAGACTTGAGTTTTGCTTGAGAAGCCAGTCTAAAAACATTCTTTTTGTGTGTATGTGTGGAAGATTCACCCTCAGCTAACATCTGTTGCCAATCCTCCTCTTTTTTTTGCTTGAGGAAGATTAGCCCTGAGCTAACATCCATGTCAGTCTTCCTTCACTTTGTATGTGGGATGACTCCACAGCATGGCTGATGAGTGGGGTAGGTCAGTATCCGGGATCCAAACCCGCAAAACCTGGCCGCCTAAGCAGAGCATGTGGAACTTTAACCACTGAGACACCAGGCCAGCCTCTGAGAACACTTTGTTAAATATACAACTGAAGCCCATTTACATTCAATGTTTGGATTCAATTTATGTCACTTTATATTCATTTTACTTGGTGTGTGTGTGTCTGAGTGTGTGTTTGATGAATGTATATAATAGTCATTTATTATATGATCTCCATGCCATTTATTTTTAAATATTTTTAGTGTTTAGGGAGAATTGTAGGTTTGATCTAGGCTTACTATTACTCGTTTATTTAATATTCTTGGTCTCGTTTTTCACTTCAGACAATGTGTACTGGTTTTCAACTATGAGCTACAATAAAATTAGCTTGTAATTACGTCCTCTTTTTCCTCTCTCTCTTTTTTGCCATCTAGTTTTCACTAAATGTATAATCTTTTTACGTGATTATTTTTGTACTTGTAGATATATTTAGGTTTTTACTATTTTGTTTGAAAGCTTTAAATGGTTTTCTTTGATCCCCTACTTTTGCCTATAACCTAGCCAGTGAGTTTCAGTGTTGCTTACTCTCTTCCACATCTCTTCGAATACTTGGGATTTTATTATTTCTAATTTGTGAGAGCACATATTCTACTTCTGTCTTTCCACTTATCTTTTGTTTTAGTTGTAAATCCACATTTAAATATATTCAATCCTTACAGCCTCTCTTCTTACTCAAATTTCCTCATTGCAACATATACACGCTGAGTCATGTTTCATTGAATAAAATTTATCCACTAGTAAATATAAAAATACCCAATGGTAATTGGTTTTTTATTCATGTGATAATTTTGCTCTTTACTTCAAGTTTTTATGTGAGTTCTCTCATATACCTAATGCTTATCCATTTTTTTAAACGACTTTATTTTTTTAGAGTAGTTTTAGGTTCTAGGCAAAATTGAGAGGAAAGTACAAAGAATGCCCTGTCCGCCCCCCCAAGTCTCCTCCACATCAGCATAAAACACCAGAGAGACACATTTGTTTCGTTGCCCCAAAAATCTTCTATACACTCTTTATTGATCTATTCCACCTATGCCCTCACTGCAACCACTGGTCTTCTTACTGACCCCACAGTTTTGCCTTTTGCAGAATGTAATATATTTGGAATTGTACAGTTTGTATCCATTTCAGTTTACCTTCATTCACTTAGCAATATGAATTCAAGATTTCTCCGTAGCATGTCATGGCTTGATAGCTCATTTCTTTTTAGTGTGGAATAATATTCCATTCTCTGGATGTGCAACAGTTTATCTGTCCATTCAGCTATTGAAGGACATATTGGTTGCTTCCAAGTTTTGGAAATTATGAATAAAGCTACTATAAACATCCTTGTGCAGATTTTTGTGTGGATGTAAGTTTTCAAATCCCTTGGCTAAATACCAAGAAGTGCGATTGCTGGGTCTTTTAATATGAATATGTTTAGTTTTTTAAAAACAATCACCATATCGGGCTGGCCTGGTGGCACAGCGATATAGTTCGCATGTTTCACTTTGGCAGCCCAGAGTTTGCAGGTTTGGATCCTGGGGGCAGGGCTACGCACCGCTTCTCCAGCCATGCTGTGGCAGGCATCCCACATATAAAGTAGAGGAAGATGGGCACAGATGTTAGCTCAGAGCCAGTCTTCCTCAGCGAAAAGAGGAGGATTGGCAGCAGATGTTAGCTCAGGGCTAATCTTCCTCAAAGAAAAACAAAAAAAGAAAAAAATCACCATATAGTCTTCAAAATTGCCTGTACCATTTTGCATTTCCACCAGCAATGAATGAGAGTTCCTGCTGCTCCACATCCTCATCAGCATTTGATATTATAAGTGTTTTGAATTGTGACCGTTTTTAATAGGTGTGTAGTGGTATCTAACTGTTGTTTTAATTTGCAATTTCCTAATGACATGATATTGAACGTCTTTTCATATGCTTAATATCTTCTTTAGTGAAGTGCCTGTTCCAGTCTTTTCACCACTTTTCATTGAGATTATTCATTTTTTAATTGTTGAGTCATAAGAGTTCTTTGTATATTTTGGGTAACAGTCCATTATCAGCTATGTCTTTTGCAAATATTTTCTCCCAGTCTGTAGCTTGTCTTCTCATTCTACTGACAGTGTCTTTTTCAGAACAAAAGTGTTTTATTTTAATGAAGTCCAGCTTATCAATTATTTCTTTCATGAATCATGTCTTTGATGTTGTACCAAAAAGTCATCACCAAATTCAAGGAAATGTAGATTTTCTCCTATGGTATCTTCTGAGAGTTTTATGGTGTTATATTTTACATTTAGGTCAATGCTCCACTTTGAGTTACTTTTTATGAAGGATGTAAGATCTGTGTCTAGATTCTTTTTTATGCATGTGGAGATGTGGTTGTTTTAGCATCATTTTTTGAAAAGAATATCTTTGCTTCATTGTATTGCCTTTGATCCTTTGCCAAAATCAGTTATCTGTATTTGTGTGAGTCTATTTCTGGGCTCTCTATTTTGTTCCATTGATCTATTTGTCTATTCTTTGGCCAGTACCACATTGTCTTGATTAATGTAGGTTTAAAGAAAGACCTCAGTCAGGTAGTTTCAGTCCTCTAACTTTGTTCTTCTTCTTAAATATTGTGTTGGCTATTCTGCATCTTTTTGCCTCTCCATATAAACTTTTGAATCAGTGCGTCAATATCCACAAAATGAAATTCATGGGTTTTTGTTTCAGATTGTGTGGAATCTGTAGATCAAGTTGGGAAGAACTAAATTTTTGACAATATTGAGTCTTCTTATTCATGTCCATGGAATGTCTCTCCACTTGTTTAATTACTTCTTTCATCTGAGTTTTGTAGTTTTCCTCATTTAGATCGTGTACATGTTTTGCTGGATTTCTACCTAAAGATTTCATTTTGGGGATGCTAATATAAATAATATTATGTTTTAACTTCAGATTTTATTTCTTCATTGCTTGTGTATAGGAAAACAATTGACTTCTGTATATTAACCTTTTATCCTGCAACCTTGCTGTAGTCACTTACTAATTTCACAAAGGTTTGTAGGTTTTTTCATTTTTTTCAGTTTGTCTATATAGACAATCATGTCATCTGTGAACAAAGGCAGTTTTATTTCCTTCTTTTTAATGTATACCTTTCATTTCCTTTTTGTCTCTTACTGCCTTATCTAGCACTTCCAGTACAATATTGAAAAGGAGTGTAACAGGAGACATCCTTGCCTTGTTCCTGAAAGCTTCTAGTTTCTCACTGTTAAGTATAATGTTAGCGTTAGGCTTTTTCTAGACGCTCTTTTTCAGATTAGAAAGAGTCCCTCTATTCCTAGTTTCCTGGGAGTGTTTTTCATGAATGGGAGTTGGATTTAGTCAAATGACTTTTCTGCATCTATTGATATGATTATGTGGTTTTTCTTTTTTAGTGTTCATGTGATGGATTACATTAATTATTTTTGAATGTGGAACCAGGATTGCATACCTGGGATAAATGCCAATTGGTCATGGTGTGTAATTCATTTTATATGTTGTTGGATACGATTTGCTAATATTTTCTTGTAACGTCTTTGTTTGGTTTTGGTGCTAAGGTAATGTTGGCCTCATAGAATGAATAAGGAAGAATTCCCTCTGCTTCATCCTCTGAAAAAGATTGTAGAAAATTGGTATATTGGGGCCGGCTCCGTGGCTGAGTGGTTAAGTTTGTGCACTCCGCTGCGGTGGCCCAGGGTTCGGATCCTGGGCGCGGACATGGCACTGCTCATCAGGCCACGTTGAGGCAGCGTCCCACATCCCATAGCTAGAAGGACATGCAACTAAGATATACAACTGTGTACAGGGGGGATTTGGGGAGATAAAGCAGAAAAAAAATACTGACTTTAAAAAAAAAAAAGAAAAAGAAAATTGGTGTAATTTCCTCCTTAAACATTTGGTAGAATTCACGAGTGAACCCATCTGGGCCTGGTTCTTTCAATTTTGGAATAATATTAACTGTTGTCTCAATTTCTTCCCAGATAAAAGCCTATTCAGATTATCTTTTTCTTTCTGAGTGAGTTTTGGCAGTCTGTACTTTCAAGGAATCAATGTGTTTCACCTAGGTTATCAAATTTGTGGACGTAGAGTCATTAATAGTATTCCTTTATGATTGTCTTAACTTGCGTGGAATTTGTAGTGATGTCCTCTCTTTCATTTCTCATATTAGTAACTTATGTTCTCTCTCTTTTTTATTAGTCTTGCTAGAGGCTTATTAATTTTATTAACATTTTCAAAGAACCAGGTTTTGGTTTTGTTGACTTTTCCTACAATGGTAGGTTCTATTTTCATTTTCATTGATTTCTCCTCTACTTCTTGTTATATTTTTTATTTTACTAAGTTTGGGTTTGATTTATTCTTCTTTTTCTAGTTTCCTGAGGTGGAAACAGATGATTATTATTCTAACAACGATGAAGGTAAACCAAAGGAGGAAGTGGGAGAGAGTTTTGTATGGCTTCCCAAGTTCTCAGTTCAAGAGAACTTTAAAAAATTTTTTTCTCTTGGGTGCCTTTTTCTGTGTGAGGTCTAGTTTAAATTCTGGTTCTTTGATACTATCTTGTTTCAATAGGACACTTATCTTCCACTACTTTCTTCTTTCCCTTCATATCCTATACTCCATGTGGCACATCCAACTTCCTAGGTGCCTATCTTTTCACCAGTAAAGGTGCCTTCTTGGGACTCAAGTCTCACGGACTTTACAAGCAACTTCCTCTTGTTTTTCTAGTAGCCAGCACTATGACCTGTCAGATATCAGACTTTTTCTTACTATTGCCTACTCAGAAGAAGATCCTTACTTTCTTAGGGGGAACCATAGCTGTTGTCATCTGTGTTCCATAAAGAGGACTGATTGCTGAGGAAGAAGACCCAGCCTCAAGAGGCTATGTTTCACTATTGGTGTAGTAAGATGCAACATCGTCCAAACAAGTTATTTGAAAAATTATCAAACTTTAAAAGTTCATATGTAAGCATATCCATTGACTGACTCCTGGTCTATTGGAATCTATGTAACCCACTCCAGACCTGACACAAGGCTTTTCAGAATTGGGGAGAAAAAATTGAAGGCATTGTTTACAGAATGAGTTCACAATCTACTTCATGTGACAATCAGAGATTAGGATTTAGAATTTTGCCTCATTTGATATACTTCTTCCTTTTGACCCTTATATGGCTCTTTAATTTCTGCTCAGAGGGATCTAAGAACACAAACCTGAGTGATACAGCATTTTCTTACCAGCCTAGCAATAAATTCAGCTTTCTGTTAGACTACTGTTTGGTGCATTTTGTTATTTCTTTCTGACAATATGACAGAAGATTTCAGCTCCCCCATCAGTGGACTGTATAGTAAAGAGGTCCTTCATGACCTCCAGGAAAATTCATGCTTTCTCTCCCTAGAGAGCCATTGGTTGTATTCTTGCCACAGAAAGGCCTATGGGTGAATAAGCAGGCAATATTTGAAATACACATTTCTGACAAGGGAGTAGTATATAGAATATAAAAAGAAGATCTATAAATAAGTGTGAGAAAGAAAGGTTGCCTAGTAGAAAAATGGATAAAATGCATGAACTAGGCATGTCACAAAGCAAATATCCAAATGGTCAATAAACATGTGAAAAGGCACTCAACCTCACGTGTCATGAGGAAATTGAAGATTGTGCAGAAATGCTGAAGAATGCAGTGGGAAATAGACTCAAGATAAAAAATTATGGCACAAACACTTTATTTATTGCTACCTGTATTATTTAAGCAACTCCTAAATGCTCAGAGAAGTTTTAGGGCAATTAGAAATATAATATCCTCTAAGATACATTTCTGAATAGTTATGAAGAATGTAAAACATTTCAATGCATATCTTTCTTTTGTTCTTTTCAAATAAAATAGAACTCTGCCTTTTAGAAATTCTACTTGGTTTGCCTTTGTATCAGTAAGGAATTAGCTCTTTGCAAGGGTTAAATGATCAGAAGAATGGAAGAGGAATCCCTTTATAGGTCTTTGTGGATCAAGAAAAGGTGATAATGAGGTACTAAAATAGACCTAAATTCAGTTCCCATTCTGCCACTAACTGACCATTTTTGTTAGGGGGCAAGTAACTGCATTCTTTAGAGCCCTAAGTTAAAATAAGATGGTTTTGTTTGATCTCTCTCATTGTCTCTAGCAGTAACTTTTAATGCTATTATTATTTGACCTTGTGTAGGATGTTAAATCACTGTAGAAAAAGAAATGGGGTGGTCTGAGTGTAAATTCAGAGTTTAAGGTTTGCATGGCTGAAATCAGGCCAAAGAGTGGGTCAGTAACTTCTTCCTGCTAAGATAGGACAATGTCTGTGTATTTTTGGTACTGGAGAAGGAATCTAATCACTCATTCATTCAATCATTCACATTCAGGTCACATATTTTCAAGGAGACCAGTGTCGAAGTAAATATAGTACTTAACAATAAACGTTTCTTTTGTGTTCTTCTTCTCTACCCTGTGTATGCTTTTTAAAATTATTTGTCACAAATGTTAAAATAGTTTGTTTCTATGCGTATTTTTCCTAGAGTATAAGCTCCTTGAAAACATTTTTTTCCGGTAATTTTCTCCTCAGTGCCTAAAATAGTACCTGTCATGCATTAGATAAGATATGTTGACTAGATGAATTTCCACTGCCCTGACATTGACTAGATGCCCTTGTGTCCACGTTTAATCCACCTTTATTAGCTCCCATATGCAGTAGGAGGGTACACCTGTGAGTTAATTGAAGCAGTGCCTCAAACATCTGATGTATGGTGTTAGAAAAGTAGCAAGGAGGGCTTAGTTATTTGTGTTCTTCATCTCCACCCCTAGATATAATGGATTTAGTACTTAAATAGTCACCAGAGCAATTTACGTTTTACTCAGTTTGATAATCCCTCCCCTCGGTTATTAATACAAATTCTTGCTTTATTTCATCTACTTGGTCCTCTCTCCCAGCTACTAACCCCTTTAATCATAAAGGTGTGATTTTCTACCCCGTCATTTGGTTCTCTCGAGGGTTGAGAAACTCTGGGCTTTCTTTCTCAGGCTATTGCCCCAGACAAAATGTAGATGAGGACCCACTGGTGACAAAATCATCTCCAACCACAGACTTGTATTAATCATCTCTAATCACAGACTTTTATTACAATGAAGATCGATTCCCTCTTACCTCTCTAACGGCAGGAACTGAAGATAGAAATATTTATTCTCTGTTGAGTTAAAAACTGAAAAAGATAAGAAAAAGGCAGATGGATCCAAATGGTGAGGAACTGAAAGGGCTTAAAATTATTATGGAAGAGAAAAGAAAAAATAAAAATCAAAAAGGAAGGAAAGAAACAGCAACACATGAAAGAATATTTAGAAAAATGTCCATAAATCATACTATCCTACCACAACAACTAATTTCCTTTTGCATGTTAGCTTCCAGTTTCTGATTACATGCACCTGTCTTATACGTGGATCTATACCACTGTAATCAAAATGTTTGTACTATACATAGATAGTAGCATGAGCAGTTAGAAAGTCTTCAAAATGATAATTTTAATGAATGCACAACGGTCCATTGTGTTGATACACAAAACTGTGTGAAAACATTCTCTTGTAATATTTAGCTTGTTTCACTGAAGTGCTGGCACCCTCTTGAACGGTGGGATGGAATCAGAGGAGTTAGGTGGTTACATGGCCGATTCTCTCACTGTTTCTTTCCTGCCCCCCAACCTCTCCCAAGCTATCCAATAGACAAATTAATATGAAGCCCTTTATATTTTATAAAATATTTTTCTGTATATATATTTGACTTTCAGAAAACCTTTAAAATTCAGATAGAACAACTCTTAGAATTATATCTTTCTTAACCATAAGGAAACCTTGGCTTAGAGAGGTGGGATAACTTGCTCAAAAAACCACACAACAGCTGGGAAGTAACAGATATGGGTCCTAAGATATCTTCAAATGAAAGCCATGCATGCATGCACTCTCTTGTGTGTGCACTCTCGCTCACACTCCCAATCTCTTTCTCTGAATATCTGTTCCAGGCAGATATCTAGCCATTAAATTAGCATGGTCACAAGAGAATGCACAACGAGAATAATGAACCATGTAAGTCTTATTGCAGATAACTATGAAAGGTTCAGAATAATTATAAAAATTGGAATCCACTTGGGACCATGTACACAATTACAAATGGTTTTATACCTGAAGGTATCTGGGAGAGCAGAGACTGTGATATTGTTGTATTCATGATTATAAGATTCACATGTAAATAATTGAACAAAGTCCCATGTGGGGCAATTGAAATTTTTCCTAAACATCGTAAGCTCTGGAGACCATAAATGACATGGAATAATTATTCGTCTAAATCAGTGTCCACCTCACTTATCAGCTTGATTAGGTATCTACCTCTGTGATCTGAACAATAATTTCAGGAACAAGAAAGCCTTCTGATCCTCTGTCTCCCAGGCCTGGGATTTGAGGGGCAAGTCTGTTATTATTGTTTCGAGGACTCTCACCTGAATACTTGCTTTTCTTTGCTTTAAAGTGAAAGGATGGTGGCTCCCTCCCTTCACTCCACCAGATATACAGATATATTTCAGCTTGAGATTAGAGACCAGACGCTAACTTCCTGAGACCTGGGTAGTCTGTATCCTGCCCAAGAGACACGGATTCAAGGAATAATATATCACATTCCCTGTGCTGAAACAGACATTCCTGACACCTTCCTGAAGGGAAAGGAATAGAAGGTCAATAGGAAACCTGGTGCACATACAGAAGCGGAAGTTCCCCTTCTGCCTGTAGGGCCTTAGAGAAGGTGGAGATTGTGGTTTTGTGGACAGATGGTACCTATGTAGCATATGCTTATGGTCTATACCTCCTCTCAGATGCTGTTTCCTGTCACTTGGCTTCCCTGTGCCCTTTTTCATCAGCGTATCTCCTGAAGTGTGGGCCTGGGCCTTCAGGACAGGCTTCCCTGATGTGCAGAATGGGTGATGGCATTTTGCTACACTCAGCCCAGGATTTCTAGACTATGTACTTTTCTGGAATGCTTATTGACACTAATGATTCTTTTGTCCAACTTCAGATTTACAGAATCAGAACTTCAGTGAGTGGTCTACCTCTGGCAGGTGGCTTGAGGGATTTTTTCAGCACACTGACATTTTAGAATCTCTTGCTGCGACGGCACTGACACCTGGGAATCTTTGGACGTGTTCCTATTCTCTCATCCCCTTCTCACCATGTGAAGGTCCTTCAAGATGGAGTACAAGGACCCTATTTGCCCAGGATCCTGCATCTAGGGATTCTTTACTTCCGGAGCTTCTTTTCACAAATCTCCTTTATATCTATGCCAAGTTTTGAGTCTGGTGCATTATTTTGTAGAGATGTCAGCGAGCAAAAGATTAGTGGATATTTTACTAGCCATGTGAACCTGCTTTATTACTGGGTAGATCTTGGCCCCAAATCTATGTTTGCTTTTCAAAGTTAGTGATGTGTGCTAAATCACCAAGGAGGAAACTAAACGTTCTCTTTCTCTATCTCCAAATATGAGCAGCTGTCTTCCTGCTTGCTTTCCTCTTAGGGCAACAAGGCATCAGCTCTGGTGTGAGGCAATCCTGGATTTGCTTCTTGTCTCTGTCACTTGCCAGCTTTGTGGCCTTGAGCAAATTTCACAATCACTCTGAACTCTGGTAGGCTGAAGGGTAAAATGGAGCTAAATATTGAGTAGTAACTGTTAGTTATTGGTATGATGTTTATAAAATGTCTGGAGAAATGCTCAACAGAGATCAATCCCTTTTGCTATTTCTTCCCTTTGTGTGTATGTGTGTGTGTATGTGTTTGCATGGGTGTGTCTGTGGGCAGGCAGGCAGAGCAGACACATCTGGACAGGTCAGGTGGTATAATGGTGTCATCTTCAAGTTTCTGTTTTTACCAAGACCAGGAATTCTTGAAGAATTCAAATGGAGAGGAAGTGGGAACTTGATTTGATGAGTTTGACCCAGTAACATAAGCTATATCCACATTCAGAGAGGTGTGAAATCTGAGAACAGTATGGAGCTTTCCCTGATATTTGGTTCTGAGCCCCCTCCCTTTGCATTTTCATGATATCGAGGGAACTAAAATCAAAAATGTAATTCTAGTAGAAATCTCTGTAAGATGTTGCTGCACCATTAGCATTTCTTTTTTTTTCTTTCTTTTCTTTTTTTTTATTGAGTTATTGATAGGTTACAATCTTGTGAAATTTCAATTGTACATTAATGTTTGTCAGTCATGTTGTAGGTGCACCACTTCACCCTTTGTGCCCATCCCCTACCCCACCTTTCCCCTGGTATCCACTAAACTGTTCTTGGTCCATAGTTTTAAATTCCTCGTATGAGTGGAGTCATACACAGATTATCTTTCTCTCGCTGGCTTATTTCACTTAACATAATTCTCTCAAGGTCCATCCATGTTATTGCAAATGGAATGATTTTGTTCTGTTTTGCAGCTGATTGGTATTCCATTGTATATATGTACCACATCTTCTTTACCCATTCGTCTGTTGATGGGCACTTAGGTTGCTTCCACGTCTTGGCTATTGTAAACAGTGCTGCAATAAACATTGGGGTGCATAGGACTTTTGGGATTGCTGACTTCAGGCTCTTTGGATAAATACCCAGTAGTGGGATGGCTGGATCGTATGGTAGTTCTATTTTTAGTTTTTTGAGGAATCTCCATACTGTTTTCCATAGTGGCTGCACCAGTTTGCATTCCCACCAGCCTTGTATGAGGGTTCCTTCTTCTCCGCAACCTCTCCAACATTTGTTGCTATTAGTTTTAGATATTTTTGTCATTCTAACGGGTGTAAGGTGATATCTTAGTGTAGTTTTGATTTGCATTTCCCTGATGATCAGCGATGATGAGCATCTTTTCATGTGCCTATTGGCCATCAGTATATCTTCTCTGGAGAAATGTCTGTTCATGTCTCCAGCCCATTTTTTGATTGGGTTGTTTGATGTTTTGTGGTTGAGTTGCGAGAGTTCTTTATATATTAAGGATATTAAGCCTTTGTCAGATATATGACTTGCAAATATTTTTTCCCAGTTAGTGGGTTGTTTTTTTGTTTCAATCCTGTTTTCATTTGCCTTGAAGAAGCTCTTTAATCTGATGAAGTCCCATTTGTTTATTCTTTCTATTGTTTCCCTTCTCTGAGAAGGCATGGTGTCTGAAAAGATCCTTTTAATACTGATGTCAAAGAGTGT
Organism: Equus przewalskii; assembly: GCF_037783145.1. Taxonomy (NCBI): domain Eukaryota; kingdom Metazoa; phylum Chordata; class Mammalia; order Perissodactyla; family Equidae; genus Equus; species Equus przewalskii. The sequence continues at coordinate 31,507,691 of NC_091836.1, forward strand.
ACTGCCTACGTTTTCTTCCAGAAGCCTTATGGTTTCAGGTCTCACCTTTAGGTCTTTGATCCATTTTGAGTTTATTTTGGTGAATGGTGAAAAAGAATGGTCAATTTTCATTCTTTTACATGTGGCTTTCCAGTTTTCCCAGCACCATTTGTTGAAAAGACTTTCTTTTCTCCATTGTATGCCCTCAGCTCCTTTGTCAAAGATAAGCTGTCCATAGATGTGTGGTTTTATTTCTGGGCTTTCAATTCTGTTCCATTGATCTGTGCATCTGTTTTTGTACCAGTACCATGCTGTTTTGATTACTGTAGCTTTGTAGTATGTTTTGAAGTCAGGGATTGTGATGCCTCCAGCTTTGTTCTTTTTTCTCAGGATTGCTTTAGAAATTCGGGGTCTTTTGTTGCCCCATATGAATTTTAGGATTCTTTGTTCTAATTCTGTAAAGAATGTCATTGGGATTCTGATTGGGATGGCATTGAATCTGTAGATTGCTTTAGGTAGAATGGACATTTTAACTATGTTTATTCTTCCAATCCATGTACATGGAATGTCTTTCCATCTCCTTATGTCGTCATCCAATTCTCTCAGAAAGGCCTTGTAATTTTCATTATATAGGTCCTTCACTTCCTTAGTTAAATTTACCCCAAGGTATTTTATTCTTTTTGTTGCGATTGTGAATGGTATTGTATTCTTGAGTTCTTTTTCTGTTGGTTCATTACTGGAGTATAGAAATGCTACTGATTTATGCAAATTGATTTTATACCCTGCAACTTTGCTGTAGTTGTTGATTACTTCTAACAGTTTTCCAATGGATTCTTTGGGGTTTTCTATATATAAGATCATGTCGTCTGCAAACAGCGAGAGTTTCACTTCTTCCCTCCCTATTTGGATTCCTTTTATTCCTTTTTCTTGCCTGATTGCTCTGGCCAGGACCTCCAGTACTATGTTAAATAAGAGTGGTGATAGAGGGCATCCTTGTCTCGTTCCTGTTTTCAGGGGGATGGGGTTCAGTTTTTGCCCATTGAGTATGATGTTGGCTATGGGTTTGTCGTATATGGCCTTTATTATGTTGAGGTAGTTTCCTTCTATGCCCATTTTGTTCAGAGTTTTTATCATAAATGGCTGTTGGATCTTGTCAAATGCCTTCTCTGCATCTATTGAGATGATCATGTGGTTTTTATTCCTCAGTTTGTTGATGTGGTATATCACATTGATTGATTTGCGGATGTTGAACCATCCCTGTGTCCCTGGTATGAATCCCACCTGATCCTGATGTATGATTCTTTTGATGAATTGCTGAATTCTGGTTGCCAAAATTTTGTTTAGAATTTTTGCATCTATGTTCATCAGTGATATTGGCCTGTAGTTCTCTTTTTTCGTGGTGTCCTTGTCAGGTTTTGGTATCAGCATGATGTTGGCCTCATAGAATGTGTTAGGAAGTGTTCCATCTTCCCTAATTTTTTGGAATAGCTTGAAAAGGATAGGTATTAAATCCTCTCTGAAAGTTTGGTAGAATTCCCCAGGAAAGCCATCTGGTCCTGGGGTTTTATTCTTTGGGATGTTTTTGATTGCTGTTTCAATCTCTTTCCTTGTGATTGGTCTGTTCAAATTGTCTGCCTCTTCTTGAGTGAGCTTTGGGAGATTGTAGGAGTCCAAGAATTTATCCATTTCCTCTAGGTTATCCATTCTGTTGGCATATAGTTTTTTGTAGTATTCTCTTATAATCTGTTGTATTTCTGCAGAGTCTGTTGTTATTTCTCCTTGCTCATTTCTGATTTTGTTTATTTGAGCTTTCTCCCTTTTTTTCTTTGTAAGTCTGGCTAGTGGTTTGTCAATTTTATTTACCTTCTCAAAAAACCAGCTCTTTGTTTCATTGATCCTTTCTACTGCCTTTTTCGTTTCAATAGTATTTATTTCTGCTCTGATTTTTATTATTTCTCTCCTTCTGCTGACTTTGGGCTTCATTTGTTCTTTTTTCTCTAGTTCAGTTAGGTGTGCTTTAAGGTTGCTTATTTGGGACTTTTCTTGTTTGTTAAGATGTGCCTGTATTGCGATGAATTTTCCTCTTAATACAGCTTTTGCTGTATCCCATATGAGTTGGTATGGCATGCTGTCATTTTCATTTGTTTCAGGTATTTTTTGATTTCTTCTTTAATTTCTTCAATGATCCATTGCTTGTTCAGTAGTGTGTTGTTTAGTCTCCACATCTTTGTGCCTTTCTCAGCTTTTTTCTTGTAAGTAATTTCTAGCCTTATAGCACTATGATCTGAGAAGATGCTTGTTATTATTTCAATTCTTTAAAATTTGTAGAGGCTTGCCTTGTTTCCCAACATATGGTCTATCCTAGAGAATGTTCCATGTGCACTTGAGAAGAATGTGTATTCAGCTCCTTCAGGGTGGAGTGATCTATATATGTCTATTAAGTCCAGTTGTTTTAGTTTTTCATTCAGCTCCACTATTTCCTTGTTGATTTTCTGTCTGGATGATCTGTCCATTGATGTGAGTGGGGTGTTGAGGTCTCCTACTATTATTGTGTTGTTTTTAACATCTTCCTTTAGGTCTGTTAATAGTTGCTTTATGAATCTTGGTGCTCCTGTGTTGGGTGCATAGATATTTATAAGCGTTATTTCTTCTTGATGAAGTGTCCCTTTGATCATTATATATTGTCCCTCTGTGTCTCTCTTTACCTGTCTTATTTTGAAATCCACTTGGTCTGATATGAGACTTGCAACACCTGCCTTTTTTTCCTTGCTATTTGCTTGAAGTATTGTCCTCCACCCCTTCACCCTGAGTCTGTGTTTGTCCTTGGGGCTGAGGTGTGTTTCCTGGAGGCAACAAATTGTTGGATCTTGTTCTTTAATCCATTTTGCCACTCTGTATCTTTTTATTGGAGAGTTCAATCCGTTCACATTGAGAGTGATTATTGATGCATGTGGACTTAATGCTGTCAATCTGTCGCTCATTATCTTGTTTTCCTGTGTTTCTTTTCCTGTGTGCTTTAGACTATCCATTTAATACTGCAATTTCTTATGCTGGGTTTCTTAGATTTTTCCTTATCTATGATTTGTGACTCTGTTCTGTACTTTATTTTAGTGTCTACCTTGAAGTTTGTATTTAGAATCTCGTGTACAATATAGTCTATTCTCTGGTGGTCTCTTACTTACTCGACCAATACTGATTTAGACCCTTTGCTCTTCCCCTCCTAAATAATTATTTTCATTTTTTATTCCAACTCGTCTTATTAATTTGTAGTTAGAGTGCTAAGATCGTCCTTGTTTTGGTAGTTTCCTTATTTTTACACTAATGCTATAGTTGAATATTTGCTATCCTGTTCTGGTTCTATCCATCGGTCTCCCTAGTCTGTGGCTTGTGTCCCCTTTCTCCCTTTTTTCTTTTTTCAAGTATGAGAGCCTTCTTGAGGATTTCTTGTAATGGAGGGCTTTTAGTTACAAATTCCCTTAACTTTTGTTTGTCTGGAAAAGATTTAATTTCTCCCTCATATCTGAAGGAAATTCTTGCTGGATAGAGTATTCTTGGCTGAAGGTTTTTATCCTTTAAAGCTTTCAATATATCACTCCATTCTCTCCTAGCTGGTAGGGTTTCTGTGGAGAAATCCACTGACAGTCTGATAGGGGCTCCTTTATAGGTTATTCTCTTTTTTTTTTCCTTACTTCCCTGAGTATTCTTTCCTTATCATTCCTATTTGCCAACTTTACTATTATGTGCCTTGCGGTGGGTCTTTTTACATTGACAAATCTAGGAGATCTAACACCCTCCTCTACACACATTTCTCCGTTGATCCCTAGATTTGGGAAGTTCTCTTCAATAATTTCGTTAAGCACACTTTCTGCTCCATTTTCCTTTTCCATATTCTCAGGAATTCCTATGATCCTGATGTTCTTACTCCTCATTGAATCCATTATCTCTCAGAGATTTTCCTCATTTTTTTTAATTCTTAGTTCTCTTTCTTCCTCTGTCTGGCGCCATTCAGCCTGTCTGTCCTCGATTATGCTGATTTGCTCCTCTATATTGTCTACACGGGCATTCAGGGAATCCGTATTCTGTTTTATCTGGTCCATTGTGTTTTTCATCTCAAGTAATTCTGTTTGATTCTTCTTTATGATTTCAATCTCTTTTGTGAAGTAACTCCAGAACTCGGCTTGTTTCTCTATCTTTCTCTCTACCTCATTGAGTTTTTTGATTATAGCTGCTCTGAATTCATTATCACTTAGTTTACCTAATTCCAAGTCCTCAGGACTTAATTCTGTGTCTTTATTGTTTTCCTTCTGGTCTGGGGCTTTTATAAATTGCTGGATGGTAGAGGAGCGCTTTTTCTCATGGTGGTAGAATTCAGTTGCAGTTACAGCCTGTCGCCACTAGATGGGGGTCGAGAGCGGCATGTTAGCTCTCCGCCTTCGGGGCAAGATGGCTGCGCCCACTGGCTTTGTTAGGGGGGAGGGGCTGTTACTCACACGCGCCGGTCTGGGTTTAGATCAGTTCTGTTCTCTGGTCTCCCAAGGCCCTTGATTTATGGGGTCCCAGCGGACGGAAGCTTTCCCCCCGTCAGCGGGTCTCCACTGAATCAGCGGCAGGAGTCCTGGATGATCCCCCGGTCGCACGGCCCCTCCCCTGCTCCTTTCCGACCTGCCCCGCAGCGATCGCAGACTCCAGGGGAGGGAGCGATGTTCTCTCCTACCGTTCCAGCGGCTCCGAAGGTGTAAAGCTAGGTTTAAGATCTCCACCTTCTTGGTATTGTAGGTCTCTAACGAGCTGGCATTATGTTTATTCTCTGAAATTCAGTTCTTCCAATCTTTTGTTGTATTTTGGAGGGGAGAGAATCCCAGGTCAGCTCACCCCGCCATTTTGCTCTGCCCCGCCCCAATTAGCATTTCTTGGATAAACATCTAGCAAACTACAACTGGAAGGCCCTATGTAGGCAATGTGTCTTTACTCCACACCCCACTGGCCTTGGGCTCCCTTAGGGCCTAAAGTAGCAGAGTCTGGTGGAGCAGGAACAGATACCAGAGCTCTCTGGTGAAGGTTGCCTCCCACAGCTGGATGGTGGTGGAGCAGTGACTCTTCCTAGTGCGTTATTTTCCATTATTTATGGTAGTGAGAGCAGGATTGGGAGGAGGTGGTGTGTGGATCCTGAGTTGCTTCCCAAACCTAAATGCCCCAACTAAAGCCTCAGAAAGTTCTAGCTTGAAAAGGATTAAAAAGCAAACAAACAAACAAACAAAAACCCAAGTCAAAAAAACCAAAAGAAAGAAAACTGTCTCTGTAACTGTCCTAGCTGTATTTATAATTTTCTTATTTCCTCTACCTTGCAACAGCATCCTGAATCTTGACATTCAAAAGTAGGAAAGTGAGAACAGGGAGAGAATTGCACTCAAATCTTTCTGTCTTTATTCTGAACACTTACATCTCTGGGTGACTTCTTGATCTGTATGTCTTATTTCATTATAGAAACTTTCCCAGAGGAAGCAAGTGATGGATATAGAGTCAGCAAAATCTTCTGTAGTTTTATCCCCAAAGCAGTATCTGAGTTTATTTTCACATCGGTGATTTCACTTTATCCCAATACCCCAAAGTCTGTATCCTTTTTTTGTCTAAGAATTAAAGAGAACTCCTGTTTAGGGGTACATGTACCTGATAGCATTTTTTTCAGATGATTTTCCCATGCCAATGATGGAAAATAAATAATGTATATGTGTGGAAATGAGGATCAATGACTTGCTGGGCCCCTCAGAGAAAGGGTTTGATATATTAGGAAGGATTATTCTAAGTCAGATGACATGTTAACACTTGTGTATAGGGTCTCAGCTCACCTTTCAGCAATGATAAAGTTAGAACAGAGTGAATCAACTAGATTATCATCTTCCAGATTGAGAGGAACTCTTGTTATAAATAGAAAACCATTGCTATAGCTTAGTCAACTTTGACTTATCCACATTTCACAGAAGAATACCAGACAATCTGCACATTTTTCTTTACCTTTGCATTATATTTGTTCATTTGTATTTTGCAATCAGCCCACCCCATATAATATTTGCATCAAACATTACAAATGTTGTGAGTTCCAAAACAAACTACTTGTGTGGTGATGGGGCAGTGACAAAACACACACACCGCAATCAAAATAGGCTGAAGTGAGATTTATTTTACTAAACACTATTCAGAATATACATGATTCATGGGTTGGTAATAGGTGTCTTGACTAAACTTGAGGTTTTTTGTTTAAAATACTTGACTCCAGTAGACCTCTATGCAATAACCTTGCTAGGACATGTAGAAGTAGAATAGATGATTATCTATAATAGCTGACTTTAAGGATAAGCAAGAATATTGCACCGTAAGTATCTACTCTTCTAATAACTTAAACTTCGTCATTCATGACTGATTTGGTTAAAAATTGACCTCTTAGCACATTTCAAGTACACAATACAATTTAACAAACTAGATTAACAATGCTGTAGATCCCTAGAATTTATTTATCTTATAACTGAAAGTTTACGAACATGGTAACTATGAGGTGATGGATATATTAATTAGCTTGATGGGTTAATCATTTTACTATGTGTATGCATATCAAACCATTACATCGTACACTCGAAATATGTACAATATTTATTTGTCAATTGTACTTCTATAGCTGGGAAAAAAGCTGATCTTATTTTGCAATTTTTCTAGTAAATGAACATCCTTCTCTATAAGTTAGCTTATTTTCACCTGGTTTTCAGGTCATGATTTTCTATCTATGGGAGAACAAAGTATTCTGATTGAACTAGATGCCTGGTGGGGATGAGTTCATCTATATGTTGAATATCCCTTTGTATCCTCTCAGCTTAAGTAAATTCTCCCCACTTTTGAAGACACAGTTTAAAATCTACCCTTCCATAAAGACGATCTTTATCACTATAGACTGTAGTGATCTGTTCCATCTCTGAGCTCAAATGATACCTACTGCTTATTACATAGAGCAATGTATATGGTGTTTCATTCATTCAACAGTTTGTCAGGGCAAAGCGTGGGTTGGGTAATACTCTCACTAGATTGCAAGGTTCTGAAGGAACTAATGGTGAGTCTTCTTTCAGTGTGCCCAATCTGTGGTAGATGGCCAGATGTACTTAATATGGAAATAAACAAGATTCCATCATTTGTCATTTAAAAATATGCAACTGGAAATCTACCTCTACAGTTTAAAATACTTTCTGTGAGAAAATTATATTCTTTTTCTCATCCACTCTACTTCTTTATCATTGACTTCTAAATATATTCCTAATGTTGGGCTATACTAATTGCATTACTCTGGACATATGACTACATTTCGTGCTTAGACTTCCTTATGTAAGAAGAATTTGATAGGCCAGCTCAGGGAGAGTTCTTACAAATATACAGGCTGCTAAACCTCAGAGACAAGAAACCCTTGGGGACTACTCATCTTTATATTTCTAGACGTAAAATACTTGAACTGAGACTAGAAGTCACAGATTCATTTAGACCTGGCTCTCGTTAGCTTAAGGATGAAAAGGTACAATTAACCCATCTTTACTGCTAAAGTGATGAGGATAGGTGAAGAAACACTCAGCTAGCATTTCAGAGGAGATGGTAAGTTTCAGAGTTATGATGTTAGTATCTTACAGGTATAAAAACATGTTCTAAAATCAACTCCTGATTGTCCACACGAGCTCTAGAGTTTTTGATGTTTGCAGGTCCCTGAGCTACAGGAGTAGAGGGAAGAGGCCATGGGCATCCATCTGAGACTCCATTGTGCATTGCCCACTCGCCTTATCTAAGTACCTTAGAGTCTAATCTGTGAATTAATCTGTGAAGTCACAAGCTTCTAAAATAGGAATTATAATACTATAAATATATTTATAGAGACCTTACAATGCACAAAATGTGTTCACACCTATTGTCTTATTGAATTTGCATAAGAATACTTTAAAGCGTTTATTATTTTTTGCAGGATAAAATGTGAAGCTCAGAGACAAATGTTTCACTGTATATCTTAGAGTTGGTATTGAAAGTAAATATTATGAATCTTAGTTCATTGCTTTTTCTGCCACTTCTGTGGTAATGCTTTCCTTTTTAAAAAAGAGGCAACCATGATATGACAATTAAGTCATATTTAGAAAAACATATTCTAGACCTGTGCTGTCCAATACTGTAGCCACTGGCCACATGTGAGTACTGAGTCTTTGAAGTGTGGCTAGTCTGATTTTAGATGTGCTGTAAACATAAAATACATATGAATTTTAAAGATTTGTACCAAAAAAAGAATTTAAAATACCTTATTAGAATTTTTAAATCATTACATGTTGAAATGATAATTACATATACCAAGTTATAATTACATAACACCAAGTTAAGCTATAATACGAAAAATTGACTCCAACTGTTTGCTTTTACTTTCTAAAAAATGGGCTTATAGGACATTTTATTTTATTTAAAAAATTTTTTTAATTGTAGTAACATTGGTTATAACATTATATAGCTTTCAGATGTGCATCATAATATATTTTGAATTCTGTGTAGATTACATCATGTTCACCACCCAAAAACTAATTATAGTGCATCCCCTCACATGTGAGCCTAATCACCCCTTTTGCCCTACCCCCCTTCCCCTATGGTAACCACCAATCCAATATCCATTGCTATGTGTTTGTTTGTTGTTGTTGTTATCTTCTACTTATGAGTGAGATCATATGGTATTTGACTTTCTCCCTCTGACTAATTTCACTAAGCATAATACCCCCAAGGACCATCCATGTTGTCACAAATGGCCAGATTTCATCATTTCTTATGGCTGAGCAGTATTCCATAGTGTATAAATACCACATCTTCTTTATCCATTTGTCCCTTGATGGGCACCTAGGTTGCTTCCAAGCCTTGGCTATTGAGTATAATGCTGCAATGAACATAGAGGTGCAAGTATCTCTATGCCTTTGTGTTTTCAAGTTCTTTGGATAAACAGCCAGCAGTGGGATAGCTGGATTATATGGTAGATCTATTCTTAATTTTCTGAGGATACTCCATACTGCCTTCCATAGTGGCTGCACCAGTTTGCACTCCCATCAGCAGTGTACAAGTGTTCCCTTCTCTCCACATCCTCTCCAACATTTTTTGTTTCCTGTCTTGTTAATTATAGCCATTCTGACTGGAGTGAGGCGATACCTCATTGTAGTTTTGATTTGCCTTTCCCTGATAGCTAATGATGTTGAGCATCTTTTCATATGCCTGTTGGCCATCCATATATCTTCTTTGGAGAAATCTCTGTTCAGATCTTTTGCCCATTTTTTAATTGGGTTGTTGGTTTTTTTGTTGTTGAGCTGTATGAGTTCTTTGTATGTTTTGGATATTAACCCCTTATCTGATGTATGGTTTACAAATATCTTCTCCCAATTGTTAGGTTGTCTTTTCCTTTTGTTGATGGTTTCCTTTGCTGTGCAGAATCTTTTTAGTTTGACGTAGTCCCATTTATTCATTTTTCTTTTGTTTCCTTGCCTGGTCAGACATGGTACTTGAAAATATGCTGCAAAGCTGGAGGTATCACACTCCATGATTTAAAAATATACTACAAAGCCATAGTAACCAAAACAGCATGGTGCTGGCACAAAAACAGACACACAGATCAATGGAACAGAATCGAGAGCCCAGAAATAAACCCACACATTTATGGACAGCTAATATTCGACAAGGGAGCCAAGAGCATACAATGGAGAAAGGAGACCCTCTTCAATAATTGCTGTTGGGAAAACTGGACAGCCACATGCAAAAGAATGAAAGTAGACCATTACCTTTCACCATCACAAAAATCAACTCAAAATGGATTAAAGACTTGAATTAAGACCTGAAACCACGAAACTTCTAGAAGAAAACATAGGCAGTACACTCTTTGACATCGGTTTTAGCAGCATGTTTTCAAGTACCATGTCTGACCAGGCAAGGGAAACAATAGGACATTTTAAGTTACCCATGTATCTATATTATATTTCTATTGTGCAATTCAGATTTAGACTCCAGCACTGTAAAATACTTTCGGTTACCATGGTTTTAATAGTACTGTGTGGTGCATTGAAATGTTTAAAAACACCTTTTAAAATGACAAATTGCTTTTGAATTCCAAAACTTATATGACTTGAATCAGGTGAGTCAGTGTAGTAGATTATTTTGGAAGGCGGTCAGACAGACAACATAAAAAAATTTAGCTAGTGGTACTTAATGTTTAGTAAATGGCTAAGTAAAGTAGTTGCCGGTTAGAATTGCTCATTTATATGTGGACTAAGATGTAATTTGTTTAACAATTCTTCCTACAAAGACAAAAGCACGATACAATGTGGTATTATAAACTATTGGACATATATATTACACTGTCATGGAAGCTTTGAGTCTACATTATAGGTGGAAACATACAGAAATGTGAAATTGTACAGTTCTATCCTTCACCCAAAAAGGCCCTTCTTGAGAAGATGTTTTCAAAAATGGGCTTTGCATGCTCATGTAATGCTTTCTGGCACAGAGAAGAAGCAGAGAGAGGGGCTCAGAGGAGAACACAAGAAGGAAGAAAGATGGTTTCAGCTTTAGGAGAGAATAAACTAAAATAGTGTCTCTTAAACTTTAATGTGCATACCCGTCATGTGGGGATCTTGCTAAAATGTAGATCCTGATTTAATTGGTGTGGGTTAGGTTCTGAGATTGTGCATTTTAACAAATTCCCAAATGATGCTGGTGCTGGGTCTGTGGACTACACATTGAGTGGCAAGGACATAAGGTATAGAAATGTTTGGGAAGTAGGAAGTATAGGAGAGAGAAACCTACCTGACTTGAATAGAAAGCAGATGGGTGCAGAGCACTGAAACAGAACAAGGAACACGGGCAGGATGGAAGATATTTCACTTTGATAGAGAGCCCAGCAGGAATTAGCTGAAATGACTGAAAATTGGATATGTGATGAGAGTGGTTATTCTGTTTGTGACACTCAGGAACATTTGAAGGCATGCATGAAAAGAGATTAAAAGTAAAAAACTGAGAATATGACTCTTCTTGAACATTCCTTTGCTATTTGCCTCTGTGTAGTCTCTGTGACTAGACTATACTTGTGCATCCTAATTGGTGAGGGATGAAGGGAAAGGAAGACTCCAAGGTATTTCAGCCACACGGTAAGGGCAATTGGACCATCCCTCTTTTGCACATGACCCCCCTATCTCCATCTCCCAGGATGAGAGAAGAGCAGATACAAAAGTCATGTGTTCTCTAGAATTTGGAAACCTGCTCAGAGAACATAAGGCTCTGTTGAGCAGCCCAACAGGAAAAGAAAAATGGTGAGATTCTTCAGAGATAAGGCCTTGGTTGACCCCAGAAGAGGCAACTCCAAATTGTGTCATCTTTGCTCCTTCCTAGAGGAATTCTGGGTGGAAGACAGGAAGCACTGCATGGGAGTCTCTTATGGAAACACCAATATCTGCGTTGTTTGCATTGCCAAAAGTGGCAGCACTAGCAGTAGTGCATTAAGTTGTGCTCAATGGCCTTGATGGGATAGGTAGGCTTAGCCCAGAGGACAGACAGAGATTCAGAAGGCAGAAACAGTTTTGGGAGGTCTCTTTACTGAAGTGTAAGAAGAATAAGCTTCCCACTTGGGAATCAACTTATAATTAGATTAAAATAAAACAAACACACAAACGCAAACACAATTTCCTAAAACATGTTCTGAGCCACATTGTGCTACAATATGCATTTTTAAGTTTGTATGTTATGTAGCCCTCTAGGATATCCTGAAATATCCTTCAGTTAAGAAATCTGTTTAACTTTGTGTAACTCTGCCTGTCTGAAGTCATGTGATTCTGGGCTACTTATTTCATGTAACACCTTGGAACGAGTCCCTAGAATTTATAATATTCTTCTGAACATCCTGGAAAACCTTAAAGTGGAAATCACAATCGACCTTAACAATAGACATCTGCTCTGTAGGAATTCCTGGAGGCAGAACCGGCCCTAGGCAAATGTGTCATTAACAAAAGTATTTTCTCAGCGTGTAGTCACTTCTTCTTTTTTAAATTTTTATTGACGTGACATTGATTTTTAACATTATGTAAATTTCAGGTGTACCTCTTCAACTGATTTGCCTCAGAAAACCTCCCCCTTGGTCTTTAGCATTAGATCTATCTCTTACTCTGTAGTTAAACGCTGCATATTTTCCTGAAAGTATTTGAGACACTGGCAGGGATGGGAAAGTGTATTTATGGTTCCTATAGATTATGGATGTTTCTTACTCTGTTTTGTCTGAGTGCTGACTTTTGGTGGGCCAAAGTCCCTGCATATCAATGGAGGCACAGGCTTAGTGACAAGGGGATAAGATAACCTAAATTCAGTGTTTTCACAGGTAGAAATACCTGGGCTATGGGGAATTGGAGACAAGCTGGGATTCTCCCTGTCTGATTTGATTCTTTTCTCTCATCTCTACAGATTTCTCAGAGGAGAATGGGTATAAGAAATCACTCCAGACTGACTGAGTTTCTTCTTTCAGGATTAACTGACCAACCAGAGCTTCAGCTGCCCCTTTTCTGCCTCTTCTTAGGGATTTATATAGTTACCATGGTGGGAAATCTTGGCATGATCTCCATAATTGGGTTGAGTTCTCAACCTCACACCCCAATGTACTATTTCCTCAGTAGTTTGTCTTTTTTAGATTTCTGCTATTCTTCTGTCATTACTCCCAAAATGTTGGCAGGGTTTTCTTGCAGAGATAAACCTATTTCCTATTCCGGATGCATGACTCAGCTGTTTTTTTTTTCTGTATTTTTGTCATTTCTGAGTGCTGCATGTTGGCAGCAATGGCCTATGATCGCTATGCGGCCATCTGTAGCCCCCTGCTCTACAACCTCATCATGTCCCCTAGAGTCTGTTCCCTGCTGGTGGCTGCTGTCTTCTCAGTAGGTGCTACTGATGCTGTGATTCATGGAGGTTGTATATTAAGATTGACTTTCTGTGGACCAAATGTCATTAAACATTACTTCTGTGACATTGTCCCTCTTATTAAACTCTCTTGTTCCAGCACTTATATTGATGAGATCTTGATTTTTGTCATTGGTGGATTTAACATGGTAGCCACCAGCTTGACAATCATCATTTCATATGCTTTTAGCCTGTCCAGCATCCTCCGCATCCATTCTAAGGAAGGCAGATCCAAAGCCTTCAGCACCTGCAGCTCCCACTTGACAGCTGTTCTTATATTTTATGGGTCTCTCATGTTCACGTATCTAAAACCTGCTTCCAGCAGTTCCCTCACCCAGGAGAAAGTGTCCTCAGTATTTTCTACCACCGTGATTCCCATGTTGAATCCCCTGATATACAGCCTGAGGAACAAGGAAGTGAAAAATGCACTGATGAAACTCTTAAGAAGGAAAACATCATAATGAATATACTCTTTACTAAGATCTATTTATGTTTCCAGAATCATATGTCTGTCTGTCTGTCTGTATGTATGTGTTTATGCACTGAGTCTTTAAAGATAATTTGAAGTGAGGTGAAATTAGATATACATGATTAGGAATATATATATATCTGAAATTACATATATTCAGATTACTAAATATATTCACACATAATAAGATTAATAAAATGTAAGACAACTTTGAAAGTGAGAAGCAGCTAATATAATAAATTTAAACATTTATATCATTGCCTGTATTGAACATCAATTTTTACCTTTACTTTCCTGAATCTAAGCCAAAAAAGAAAACAAAATCATGCTGGACTGTATAGGCATAACAGAAAAAAAACCACACTAAATTCTTTGGTGAGACAGTGTTTCTTCTTATTTATCTCACTCAAAAAGAGATGTCTCTTATGGATATTTACATAAAAAATATTGAGTAGAGTGATGAAATCATGACAACAATTTTACAATAATATGGAAGAATTTTTCTTGCTTGTTTCTTGTAAAGGGCTTAAGGCCAATGTTCTATCAAAGTGGAATTCGGTGAAGAAGATGAATTCAGCACTGAGTTTAGCTAATATGATTTCAGTATTTGGCATCTGGTCATCTGAGGATAAGATAGCACATCTAGATGAAAAGACGATACTTATAAGTCTTATCTAAATATCATTTTTTTCAGCTTGATCAGTATAGGTGCAGTATTTTACAACTTTCTGTTTATTATTTTTTGAGTGGTAGTTTCTCTCTAGGCTGTAAATTAGGTGTCTTTAATTTCTTCCTTATAATACATTTTGAATTAAACACAATCAAAACGTTTATGGTTTTCAATAATAAACTCTTACACAATCAACCAACATGCACTGTGTGGAGAATGCAATGTGCTGACTAATTCATTTATTCAGCATAAGTTTATGATGGACACTATATGCCATGACACTTTTAAGTGCTGGAATATTGTGGGGAATATGATAGACAAGGTCTTTACTTAATTTTGGTGGGTGGTGAGTGGCAGATAATACAGAAGTAATTCCTTAAACACACATGATAATTACAGATAGAGGTAAATGCTTTGAAAAAAATGAGGCATGTAAAGGTTAATGGGATAAGAACAATTCTCAATAGATCTCCTTGAGGAAGAGAAATTTGAATGAAACCTAAAAGAAGAGAAGAACACAGATATGCAAAAACAGAAGGGCACAAGCAAATACAAAGTACCAAGGCTGAAACAAGCCTGGCCATACTCAAGAAACAAAGAAGGCAGTATGTCTGAAGAATAGTGAAGGATGGGAAAGAGGTACCAAAGGAGGTTAGCTAAGTGAGCAAATGCCGGGTTACGTAAGGAGTTGGAATCTTATTCTCAGGACAAAGAGAAGCCATTGGTATGTTTGTAAGCACAGTGATGTAATCTGTTATACGTTTAAAAATATCTTCTAGTTTTTGATAAGAAAAGACATAGAATGTGTGTGTGTGTGTGTGTGTGAGTGTGTGTGTTTGTGTGTATGTTTAGGGAGAAGTTTTGATAGGGAAAGGGGGGACTATTGGCCAGAGCGGACACTCGGAAAACACTTTGGGTCCATTACAGTTATCTTGGTAAGAGCAGATGTTATTTTAATTACAGTAATGGCAGTAGAGATGGAAAAAAAATGGATGGATTCAGTCACAATTCTGATTTTAAATTAATAAGGTTTGCTGTTGAATTCAAAGATTGACGCCTGGGAATGATAAATACTGATAAAATTAAAATAGAACTTAGGAAAACATAACTAATAAAATGCACCAAGATCAGTCAAAAGAAAATAATAGAAACAGATTATAAAAGCCTAAATAGTTGCAATGTTTGGGCTTCATAACTGAGTTTCAAAGAAGCCAAAAGAAAGATATTTTTTGATATTAGAGTTGGTTATACAATTCTCATTACTGGAAAAAAGGAAGCATTCCAATTATTCTTGGCTATCAAAGTTTTCTTATAAAGTTGTAAAAAATCACCTCCAATTTCTTCCCTCTCCCTCAAAGAAACAAAAATAATTTACATAGAATTTATATATGCGTTACTCAAAAATGTTGGTAGGTAGAGCTTTTGAAAGAAGCAAAGTTGTATTTTTACCTCTTTGCAGTGTTTCTGCCTCATGGAATGCCTTTCCCATGCTACTGACAAGTTAGTTGAGCTTGGAATATTTTTCTAGTTAAAAGAAGATATTCCTCACCCATGTTTACAAAGTCAGTTGAGAAAAATAAGAAAGAGGAGGCAAGAAAACAGGCTGAGCCAGGGATATATATGCCAGGGATATCAATCCACAATATACACTGGTTAAAGAAGAAAAATCATGTAATAATCTTAACTGATGCAGAAAAAGCATTTGTCCAAACCCAAGAACCATTCATGTTTATCAGCAAACTTGAAATAGAGGGGAAATGCTTAGCCGAAATTTAGGTATACATTTAAGTACAGTTGCTTCATGCTAAAAATTACAAAATGTTGATGAAAAAAGTCAAAGAAGATCTAAATAAATGAGGAGTCATATCATACTTATGGATTGGATGACTCAATAGTAAAGATAATAATTCTCCCAAAATAGGTTTAATAGAATTCCCATAAAACCTCAGCAAAGTTCTTTTTTGTACACATTGATTTGGTTTTTCTAAAATTAATTTGGACAAGCGCAAATGCTAGAATAGGCAAAACAATTTCATAAAAGAGGAATAAAATGAGAGGAATCACTTTACACATTATTGAGTCCACTGTATAGCTATAGTGTAATCAAGACAATGTATTATTAAGAAAGGGAAGGCAAACAGATACATAAAACAAAGTAAAAAACTCAGAAATAGATCCACACAAATAAGGCCAACTGTTTTTTGACAAAGGTGCAAAATCAATCACAGAGGATAGACTTTTCAACAAATGGTGCTGAAGAAAATGGACAGCCATAATCAAAAAAAAAAGAAAAAAAAAAGAGAACCTTAACCTAATCTTCACACCTGAAAAGTTAACTCAAAAGACAAGCTATGGAGTGAGAGAAAATACTTTCAAATCACTCATAAGAAAAATAACTAGTATTTAGAATATATAAACAACTTTCAAAATTTAACAGTAAGCTTGGGCCTGGCCTGGTGGCATAATGGTTAACCTTGTGCACTCTGCTTCAGGGGCCCAGGGTTCGCAGGTTCGGATCCTGGGCATGAACCTTACACACTGCTCATCAAGTCTGGCTGAGGCAGCATCCCGCCTTCACACGACAGAGGGAGATTGGCACAGATGTTAGCTCAGGGACAATCTTCCTCACCAAAAATCCCCGAAAAACCAAACTAGTACACAAACAAGTAATCCAATCAGCAAATGGGCAAAATACATGAACAGACATTACCATGAAGAAAGTATTCAAATGGCAAATAAGCCATGAAACAATGTTAAACATCATTAGTCATTAGGGATATGCAAATTAAAACTCAGAGGAGATAGCAATACATACCTATCAGGAAGACAAAAAAAAAAAATAATAATAATAATGACAACACCAAATACTGGCAAGGATGCGAAATCTGGGTAACAGATTGCTGGTGGAAATGGAAAATTTTATAGCCACTCTGGAAAGAAGTTGGGCAAGTTCTTATAAAATCATGTGGCCACCATAAGACCCAAGAATTCCATTTGTGGGTGTTTAGCCTAGAGAAATGAACTTATATTCACACAAAAATCTGTATGCAGGGGGCTGGCCCCGTGGCAGAGTGGTTAAGTTCGCGCGCTCCGCTGCAGGCGGCCCAGTGTTTCGTTGGTTCGAATCCTGGGCGCGGACATGACACTGCTCGTCGAACCACGCTGAGGCAGCGTCCCACATGCCACAACTAGAAGAATCCACAACAAAGAATATACAACTATGTACCGGGGGGCTTTGGGGAGAAAAAGGAAAAAATAAAATATTAAAAAAAAAAATCTGTATGCAAAGGTTAATAGCAGCTTTATTTGTAATGGCCCCAAACTGGAAGCAACGTAGATCTTTCGTGGGTGAATGGTCAAGCAATCTGTGGAACACTCATACTGTGAAATAGTATTCAGCAATAAAAAGGAATCAACTATTGATACATAAAACAAGTTTCTAGAAAATTATGCTGAAAGGAAAAGCTACTCTCAAAAGCTTACACTCTGTTACTCCATTTATATAACATTATTGAAATGGCACACATAATAATGGAAAACAAATTAGTAGTTGCTAGGGATCATGGATGGGGGAGAAAAGGGTGGTAGGTGTGACAATGAAAGGACAACATAAGGGATCCTTGTGGGGTTGGGACTGCTCTGCATCTTGAAAGAATCAATAATAATACCTTGGCGGTGATATTTTATATAGTTTATTAAGATGTTATCATGCTGGAAAGCTTGATAAATGATACATGTAATCCCCTGTATCATTCTTGCAACTGTATATGGATCTACAACTGTTTTAAATTTAAAAGTATAGTTAAACTAAGATTGTGGTTGCTTAAAATTCTAATCAAAATGTAATAAATAATATGCTTCATAAAAAATGTTTATAATTAAGGGTATTCTGGTTAGTTGAGGTAATGCAAGCCACACAAATCTAAAACTCCCATCATTTCCTCCAGAAAACCAATGAAACATGACGAGAAGACCAAACAAAGCCATACAAAGCCATAGAACTATAATAAGATTTAGAATGCTCAAAGTACATTTAAGCAAAGACATATACACCAGATTTGAGATTGCTATATCCTGTGCTTCTGTCACGTGCCTTTGCAGAGAGCAGGAGCAGTTAGGAAAACGTTGCATGAAAGAGTAGAGATGAGCACTAGAAGCAGGACTAAAATTGATCTAGAACAACCAGAAAAAGAAAGTCCACCTTATCTGTGAAATGCTAAAAATGCGTACCTGTAGGTTAGAGCACCGATGATAGTGAAGGAGTTTAACAGTGTGTGGGGGATGTGAGGAGGCAGTCTTGGGGAAGCAATATTCTGGAGAAAGCAGCTGTTAAAAGGAACAGAAAGAGTCCTTTTGGAAACTCTAGGGTGAATGGAAATACAAAGTAGGAGATAATTTATGATTCTATAAGCCAAAAAATGGAAGATCATAATCTTTCCATGTCCTCTTCTACCTTTCCTCCTGCCCCAAAGCCAGCCAGTGAAAAACTGTGCTTTGATACACTGACGGAAGAGGATTCTTTTGAACTAGGAAACTTGTTCAAACCCCAGATCACCAGACCTGTTTATGGTAATGCACAGGCACCAACCGTTTTTATCTACGTAACAACTACTAAACAAGAAAGCAGAAAATGAGTCCAGACAATTTAGATAGTAATAAGTCCCTCCCCCGTTCCAAAATCCAATGGCAAAGCAGAGAAAAACTGCAATGCGACACTTCAAATTAAGCTAAATTTCCTCAAACAAGGGTCTGGGTATAGGAGAAACTACCTTAAATCAGAAATTCCATATTAAACATAGAAATGGATTTAAAAAAACTAAAATGAGAAGAAAACTCAGGAAAGAAATAAAAGAGATGACAAAATTGTATCAGAAATGAAGACTAAATAAAGGTGGTCAAGGAAGAATAGATTCAAATAAAAGTGTAATAATGGGATTGAAGAGGAGCAGGAAATCAACTAAGAGAATGAAAATTAGATAAATAAATATCTAGAAAGGGCCAGTGAGAAAGTGGTTGGAATGAAAGACAGGTGAAGGATATCCAACATCCATATAATTGCAGTCATTGAAAAAGATATACAAAACAATGGCCAGAACTAATATTTAAAGCCATAATCTCAAAAAAATCTTTCCAAGGGGCTGGCCCCGTGGCCGAGTGGTTAAGTTCACGCGCTCCGCTGCAGGCAGCCCAGTGTTTCGTTGGTTCGAATCCTGGGCGCGGACATGGCACTGCTCATCAGACCATGCTGAGGCAGCGTCCCACATGCCACAACTAGAAGGACCCACAACGAAGAATATACAACTATGTACTGGGGGGCTTTGGGGAGAAAAAGGAAAAATAAAATCTTTAAAAAAAAAAAAATCTTTCCAAAACTAAAAGAAGACCTATATCTATGTATTGAAAGGGCTCAATGCTTATCGGGGAAGATTAACTTTCAATGATTCTCTTCCAGTAATATCTTGATACAGTTATAAGATTTTAAATATAAAGAAAAATCCTAGGTTCCTTAAGGCAAAGGAGAGAAATAACCTAAAAAGGAAAGAGAATTAGGCTGACATGAGACTTCTCAAAAACAACTTATACATCAAGACATGAAGTAGCATTTCAAGAGACTAATAAAAAAGCTGAAATGATGATTCTGTATTCAACTAAGCATTCCTTCAAATATCAATGCTATTGAAAAACAGTTTCAAGCATGTAAAGAGTTCAAGGAATCCTATATCTATGAACTCTTCTTGAGGAATATACTAGATGATGAACATCACCCAATTGAGTGATCACCGTAGAAACTTTATTATAAATACTGATGGTAAGTCTTTAATATATTTTATTGTAGACATAGGATAAAAACAAAGTTTAGGATGATGATAAAACAATAATTTGTAATATGAATATAACATATGTTATGTGTTTGTTCTGAAAAATCAGAAACAATACCCTAAAACAGAGGAGAAAAGGAGAAAGGGGAAGAGGAATGTTGAATAAGCTCATTAATTGTTGTGTAGGCAATAGGTGATATTTAAGGAGTACCATTAAAAATTGACCATAGTTCAAAATTAAAGAAGAAACAAAGGAATAAGTACTTTAAAACAGTATAAGCAGAAAAAAAAAATACAGGAGGGGAAACTTGCCTCACCAAATATCAAAACATAGCTAAGCGTCTGTATTTAAAAAGTGTGGTACTGGGGCCGGCCCAGTGGCTCAGTGGTTAAGTTCGCATGTTCCGCTTCTCAGGGCCCTGGGGTTTGCCGGTTTGGATCCCGGGTGTGGACATGGCACCACTTGGCAAAAGCCATGCTGTGGTAGGCGGCCCACGTATAAAAAAGTAGAGTAAGATGGGCATGGATGTTAGCTCAAGGCCAGTCTTCCTCAGCAAAAAAGAGGAGGATTGGCAGTAGTTAGCTCAGGGCTAATCTTCCTCAAAAAAAAAAAAAGTGTGGTACTGACTTGAACAAGAAATCAGACTAGTGGAATAGAGTAGAAAGTCTAGAAATAGGCCAAATTACATATAAAGATTAATTTATGATAAAGATAGAATTTTAAATCGGTGGAGGAAAGATGGAATTTTTAATTGTATTGGGACAACTAGGTTTGCATTTGGAAAAAAATAAAATTAGATCTAAAATTAGACCTCACAATATATATAAGGATATTTAAACAAAAGAAATAAAATGTGCAAGCATCAGAAGAAAACAGGTGATTTTTCTTTAAAATGAATTTATGGAATTTTTTAAAACTATGATTCAAAGTTTAGATACAACAAAAGAGTAGACTGATAACATGGCTCTCTAAAAATAAAAAGCACTTTTGCATTGGAAAAACACCATAAACAAAACATAAAATATTTATAACATATATCATAGAAAAAGTGATAATATCCCTGAGTTATAAAGAACTCTTAAAATTCAAGAAAAATGTTCGAAAACATGGTAGAGAAATGGACAAACAATTCACAAAGAAAAGAGAGGCAAAAATGGTTCTTGATGTTCAATCTCACTAATGATAGCGGAAATGAATATTAAAACTACAATGAAATACCATTTCTCATATATAATATCGGAAAAAATCAAAACATATAACCACACAGTCTATGGTGAGGTTGTAAGGAAGCAGACTTTCTAATATATTGCTATTGGGAATGCAAATTAGTATAATCCTGTGGAGAGAAGATTGGTAATATCTAACAAAATTACCTATGCGTTTACTTTTTGACCCAGTGATCCCAGTTTAAGGAATTTACCCTGAAGATGCACTCCAATAATGTGAAATTATATGAGATTATTCATTACAGCATTATTTGCAATTGCAAATATTGGAAATAATATAAATGTGAATACATGGGAAAGTAGTTGAATAAACTATGGTAATCCCACACAATGGAGTACCATATAGCTGTAAAAAAGAACAAAGGAAATCCTAACTGATGTGGAATTGCTATTCATTGGGTTCCTTGTAATAAACTTTATTTTTAATTTTTAACTTTTTATTGAGATTATGATAGTTTACAACCTTGTGGAATTTCAGGTGTACATTATTGTTTGTTGGTCATGTTGTAGGTGCACCACTTCACCCTTTGTGCCCACCCCCAAACCCCCTTTCCCCTGATAACCACTAATCTGTTCTCTTTGTCTACATGTTTAACTTCCACATATGATTGGAGTCATACAGAGATTGTCTTTCTGTATCTGGCTTATTTCACTTAACATGATACCCTCCAGGTCCACCCACGTTGTTGTGAATGGGACAATTTTATCCTTTTTTATGGCTGAGTAGTGTTCCATTGTATATATATACACCATATCTTCTTTATCCAACCATCAGTTGATGGGAACTCAGGCTGCTTTCCCATCTTAGATATTACAAATAATGCTTCAATGAACATAGGGGTGCATGGTTCCTTTGGAATTTCTGATTTCAAGTTCTTTGGATAGATACCCTGTAGTAGGATGGCTGGATCATACGGTATTTCTATTTTTAATTTTTTGAGAAATTTCCGTACGGTTTTCCATAGTGGCTGCACCAGTTTGCATTCCCACCAGCAGATACACTGAGGGTTCCTACAGAGGGTTCCTTTTTCTCCAAAACCTCTCCAACATTTGTTACTTTTTGTTTTGGTTATTTTTGCCATTCTAACGGGTATAAGGTGCTATCTTAGTGTAGTTTTGATTTGCATTTCCCTGATGATCAGTGATGATGAATATTTTTTCATGTGCCTATTGGCCATCTGTATACCTTCTTTGGAGAAATGTCTGTTCATGTCCCCTGCCCGTTTTTTTTTTATCAGGTTGTTAGATTTTTCGTTGTTGAGTTGTGTGAGTTCTTTATATATTGTGGAGATTAACCCTTTGTCTGATATACGATTTGCAAATATTTTTTCCCAATTGGTGTGTTGTTTTTTTCTTTCAATCTTGTTTTCCCTTGCCTTGAAGAAGCTCTCTAGCCTGATGAAGTCCCATTTGTTTATTCTTTCTATTGTTTCCCTTGTCTGAGAAGACATGGTGTCTGAAAAGATCCTTTTAAGAGTGATGTCAAAGAGTGTACTGCCTATATTTTCTTCCAGAAGCCTTATAGTTACAGGTCTTACCTTTTGGTCTTTGATCCATTTTGAGTTTATTTTTGTGAATGGTGTAAAACAGTGGTCAATTTTCATTCTTTTACATGTGGCTGTCCGGTTTTCCCAAAAGTATTTGTTGAAGAGACTTTCTTTTCTCCCTTGTATGTTGTCAGCTCCTTTGTCAAAGATTAGCTATCCATAAATGTGTGATTTTATTTCTGGGCTTTCAGTTCTGTTCCATTGATCTGTGTGCCTGTTTTTGTACCAGTACCATGCTGTTTTGATTACTGTATCTTTGTAGTATGTTTTGAAGTGAGGGATTGTGATGCCTCCAGCTTTGTTCTTTTTTCTCAGGATTGCTTTAGCAATTCAGGATCTTCTGTTGCCCCATATGAATTTTAGGATTCTTTGTTCTATTTCTGTAAAGAATGTCATTGGGATTTTGATTGAGATTGCGTTGAATCTACAGATTGCTTTAAGTAGTATGGACATTTTAACTATGTTAATTCTTGCAATCCACGTACATGGAATGTCTTTTCATCTCTTTATGTCATCATCAATTTCTTTCAGGAAGGTCTTGTAGTTTTCACTGTATAGGTCTTTCACTTCCTTGGTTAAATTTACCCCAAGGTATTTTATTCTTTTTGTAGCAGTTGTGAATGGGTTTGTGTTCTTGAGTTCTCTTTCTGTTAGTTCGTTATTAGAGTATAGAAATGCTACTGATTTATGTAAATTGATTTTATACCCTCCAACTTTGCTATAGTTGTTGGTTATTTCTGATAGTTTTCCAATGGATTCTTTGGGGTTATCTATATATAAGATCATGTCGTCTGCAAACAGCGAGAGTTTCACTTCTTTATTGCCTATTTGGATCCCTTTTATTGTTTTCCTTGCCTAATTTCTCTGGTCCAAATCTCCAATACTATGTTGAATAAGAGTGGTCCCACCCTTGTCTTGTTCCTATTCTCAGATGGATGGCTTTCAATTTTTGCCCATTGAGTATGATGTTGTCTGTGGCTTTGTCATATATGGCCTTTATTATGTTGAGGTACTTTCCCTTTATACCAATTTTATTGAGAGTTTTTATCATAAATGGATGTTGAATCTTGTCAAATGCTTTCTTTGCTTCTATTGAGATGATCATGTGTTTTTTGTTTCTCATTTTGTTAATGTGGTGTATCACGTTGATTGACTTGCTGATGTTGAACCATCCCTGTGTCCCTGGTATAAATCCCACTTGATCATCATGTGTGATCTTTTCAATGTATTGCTGTATTTGGTTTGCCAAAATTTTGTTGAGGATTTTTCCATCTATGTTCATCAGTGATATCGGCCTGTAGTTTTCCTTCTTTGTGTTGTCCTTATCTGGTTTTGGGATCAGGGTGATGTTGGCTTCATAGAATGTGTTAGGAAGTGCTCCATCTTCCTTGATTTTCTGGAATAGTTTTAGAAGGATAGGTATTAAATCTTTTTTGAATGTTTGGTAGAATTCTCCAGAGAAGCCATCCGGCCCTGGATTTTTATTTTGGGGGAGGTTTTTGATTACTGTTTCAATTTCTTTACTTGTGATTCATTTATTCAGATTCTCTATTTCCTCCTGATACAGTTTGTGGAGGTTGTAAGAGTCTAACCATTTCTTCTAGGTTGCCTAATTTCATAGTATTTCATAATATTCTCTTATAATCTTTTGTATTTCTGTGGTATCCATTGTGATTTCTCCTCTTTCATTTCTAATTTTATTTATTTGAGTCTTCTCTCTTTTTTTCTTAGTGAGCCTGGCTAAGAGTTTGTCAATGTTGTTAATTTTCTCAAAGAACCAGCTGTTTGTTTCATTGATCCTTTCTACTGTCTTTTTTTGTTTCAATTTCATTTATTTCTGCTCTAATTTTTATTATTTCCCTCCTTCTACTGACTTTGGGCTTTGTCTTTCTGTTCTAATTCTGTTAAGTGTAGTTTGATATTGCTTATCTGAGATTTTTCTTTTTTATTGAGGTGAGCCTGTATCACGATGAATTTCCCTCTTAGGACTGCTTTTGCTGCATCCCAAATGAGTTGGTATGGTGTGTTTTCATTTTCATTTGTCTCCAGATAATATTTGATTTCTCCTTTAATTTCTTCAATGACCCACTGGTTGTTCAGTAGCATATTGTTTAATCTCCACATTTTTTCCCCTTTTCCAGCTTTTTTCTTGTAGTTGATTTCTAGTTTCATAGCATTATGGTTGGAAAAGATGCTTGGCATTATTTCATCCTCTTGAATTTGTTGATGCTTGCTTTGTTTCCCAACATATGGTCTACCCTTGAGAATGTTCCATGTGTCTTGAGAAGAATGTGACCTGCTGTTTTTGGATGGAGTGTTCTGTATATAGCTATTAAGTCTATCTGGTCTAGTTTTTCATTTAATTCTACAATTTTCTTGTTGACTTTCAGTCTGGCTAATCTATCCATTGGTGTTAGTGGTCCCCTACTATTGAGTGTTGAGGTCCCCTACTATTATTATTATGTTGTTGATATCTCCTTTTAGTTTTCTTAATAGTTGCTTTACCTACTTTGGTGCTCCTGTGTTGGGTGCATATATATTTATAAGTGTTATGTCTTCTTGGTAGAGTGTCCCTTTTATCATTATAAATTGCCCCTCTTTGTCTCTCTTTACTTGTTTTACCTTGAAGTCTACTTTGTCTGATATAAATGTGGGGACACTTGCTTTCTTTTATTCACTGTTATCTTGGAGTATTGTCTTCTATCCCTTCACTCTGAATGTGTTTGTCTTTGTGGCTGAGGTGTGTTTCCTGGAAGCAGCATATTGTTGGGTCTTGTTCTTTAATCCATCCTGCCACTCTGTGTCTTTTGTTTGGAGAGTTCAATCCATTTACATTTAGAGTGATTATTGAAATGTGGGGGCCTAATGCTGCCATTTTATCGCTCGTTTTCAGGTTCTCCTGCATTTCCTTTGTTTCTCATTCCATGAATTTTGGACTACCAATTCAGGTACGTAGTTTTCTATAAAGGCTTTCTTCTTATTTGTAATTTGTGTCTCTATTCTTGTTATTTGTTTAGTGATTACCATGTGGTTTGTATAAAACATATCATAGATGAGATAGCCCATTTTCTGATAGCCTATTATTTCCTTAGATTAAGCTGTTCCATCCCTTTCCTCTTTTCCTCCTAGGTTGTTATTGTCAGATCTTTTTTTTCTTCTTGTGTTGTGAGTTTGTGGTTAAAATGACAAGATTATATTTATTCTTGGTGTTTTCCTTCCTATTATCTTTAATGTTATTCTTAAGCATTTGCTAACCTGTTCTGATGGAGAGCTGCAATTTTCTGATTTTGTCTTTCTACATATCTCCATTGCTTGGGGTTTTGTAACCCCTTTCCTTTTTTTTTTTTTTTTTTCCCAGGTATGAGGGTCTTCCTGAGCATTTCTTGTAGGGTGAGTCTTGTGGCAATGAAATCCCTCAACTTTTGTTTATCTGGGAAAGTTTTTATTTCTCCGTCATATTTGAAGGATATTTTCACTGCATAGAGTATTCTTGGCTGCAAATTTTTGTCCTTCAGAGTTTTGAATATATCATTCCACTCTCTCCTAGCCTGAAAGGTATCTGCTGAGAAATATGCTGACAGCCTGATGGGCGTTCCTTTGTAGGTTATTTTCTTCTCTCTTGCTGCCCTTAATATTTTCTCTTTGTCATTGACTTTTGCAAGCTTCACTACTATATGCCTCGGGCTTGGTCTTTTTACATTGATAAAGTTTGAAGATCTATTAGCTTCTGTCACATGGATTTCCAGCTCTCTCCCCAAGTTTGGAAAGTTCTCAGCCATTATTTCTTTGAACAGGCTTTCTGCCCCCTTCTCCTTCTCTTCTCCTTCTGTGATACCTATAATCCTTATGTCGCATTTCCTAATTGAGTAGATATTTCTTGGAGAGTTTCTTCATTTCTTTTTAGTCTTAGTTCTCTCTCCTCCTCTATCTGAAGCATTTCTATATTCCTATCCTCCAAATTGCTAATTCTATCCTCCATATTATCAGCCCTACTGTTCAGAGAGTCCAGATTTTTCTTAATCTCCTCCATTGTGTTTCTCATCGCCAACATTTCTGATTGATTCTTCTTTACAGTATCAAGCTCTTTTGTGACGCAGCTCCTGAACTCGTTAAGTTGTCTATCTGTATTCTCTTTTAACTCATTGAGTTTTTAAATGATAGCTATTTTGAATTTGTTGTCATTTAGGTTATAGATTTCAGTATCTTTGGGATTGTTTTCTGGGTACTTGTCATTCTCCTTCTCTTTTGGAGATTTAACATAGTTTTTCATACTGAATGATGCATGGATTTGTGCCTCTGTATAGAGATAGAGTTTGTTTACTGCTTCCGCTTGCTTCTACTGGTGGGGAGGGGGCAGCAGCTGTGTAATCTGCACTTACCAGGATCCCTGTCAGCTGTTCCTGAACAAAGCTGGGCCCCTCCTTGGGGTTGCAGCGGCCCTGTGGGGTCTCCTGTCAGCTGTAGGGACAATCACAAGGGGGCTTTGAGTTACTGGTGCCTGTTCTCACAGACCGCCTAGACAGGCTCCCTCCTTAGGGTCTGCAGCAGTGTTATGGGCTTTCACAGCAGCTGGGAGCTGGTTCACCTAGATGTGCAGCTCTGCCTCCGTCAGGTCCCACAGGATCTCACTTGTCCACTCTGTGCCACAGCAGAGCTATGAGTATCTATTGCAGCCAGTGGTTAGCTCACCCAGCCACCCCACTTCTGCCCCATGGCCTTCCAACGTTTGTGTTTGGTGGGCAGGGCCTCTCCACTAGGGCCAACCAGAGACTTTCACTACAGCCACTGTGGGACCATAGATTATCCCCCTGGACCAAGGGGCAGTCATACTGGGGCTCTGGATTGTCATCATCTGTTTGTGCAATCCTGCTGGGTCTCCCTTTCCACCTCAGGGCCACAGCAGGGCTGGGTGTGTTTAATGCAGCCAGCAGGTTGCTCAGCCAGCTGAGCCCCTTCTGCCCCAGGGGCTCCCAGCCTTTGTGTTTGGAAGGCAGAGCCTCTCCACTAAGGCCGAGTAGAGGCTTTCCCTGTGGCTGTTGTGGGACTGTGGATTTTCCCCTGGACCAAGGAACAGTGATGCTGGGGCTCCAGATTGTCACCACTCACTCGTGCATTCCCACTGGGTCTCCCTTGCCCCCTCAGTGTTGCAGCAGCACTGTGTGTGTTTAATGCACCCAGTGGGTTATTTAGACGGCTGAGCCCCTTCTGCCCCAGGGCCTCCCAGCCTTTCTGTTTGCTGGGTGGGGCCTCTCCCCTAGAGTTGACCAGAGACTTTCCCTGTGGCCACTGTGGGACCATGGATTTCCTCACTGGACTAAGGATCAATCACAGGGGGCCTTAGGGCTGTAGTCACCTGTTTCCACAGTTGCGCTGCTGATGAGCACACCCAATCTTAGTGCCATGGTGGTGCTATGAGTGTGTCAGCTGGGAGATAGTCGCTTGCAGGTACTTGACTGTCTGGGGGTCAGCGAGTTTTCACCTATCTCCACCTGCTCGCTGGGGGTGGTCCATTCATCTTGCAATGTATATCTGCACAGGTCTCTCAGGCATCCTGAGGTGCTGTGTGGCTACCCTTTGTTGATCTATGAATGTACAATTAGTTGTAGTTCGAAGGAGGAGAGACAAAGAAAACTGCTCACTCTGCCATGTTGCTGACATCCTAAACTGTATTTTTAAAAAGTCTTATATATAGAAGAATTGAGAAGATAGCTCAGAGAGTTCTCACACTCAGTTTCCCTATTATTAACATCTTACATTAGTATGGCATATTTGTTACAACTAGTGAACCACCGTTGATAGGTTATTGTTACATGGAGTCTACACTTTATTCAGATTTCCTTAATTTTTACCTACTATTCTTTTAATGTTCCAGAATTCCATACAAAATACCATATTACCTTATTGTCTGATGACAATATTGGGAGATTGCAATCAACAGTATTAGGGAATACTGGTCAGGTATTTGGTAGCATGTCCCTCAATCTGTATTTGTGTAATGTTTTTCTCATGATTAGACTGGGATAATGGGTTATTGGAAGGCAGACCACAAAGGTAAACAGTCATTTTTATCACATCATAGCAAGCATAAATACTATCAGCATGATTTGTGAGTGTTAATGATGACCTTGACCACTCAGCTGAGGTGGTGTTTGTCAGGTTTCTCCAAAGTAAAATTACTGCATTTCCCTCTTTCCATACTGTACACTTTGGAAAAAAGTTACTTTGTGCAGTCCAAAACCAAAGAGTGGGGAGTTACGCCCCCCATCCTTGAGGTTGGAGTATTTACATAAATTATTTGGAATTCTTCTGCAAGAGAGATTTGTCTCTATTTATTCATTCATCATTCATTCATTTGTTCACTTATTCGTTTATTTAATTATTCAATCATTTATTTATATCAGTATTGACTCACAGATATTTCTTTTGTACTTTGGGTTGTAACCCAATGTTACTTTACTTTTTACTCGAGTTATTCCAGGCTTGGTTTGGCCATCCAGTTTGTTCCTGTGCTTCCCCGCCAATTTTGGTTACCCCATCAAAATTGATGCTCCCAATTTGACATGCCCACATCAATCTTTTTTGGTCACTTTCTTACTTTCTGTCCCTACAAGATGCTCCAGGCTAATCTTGTACATTTTCCTTCCCAATCCTAGAGTCCTCCAAGGAGATCTGTTTCCTTTTATTGGAGAATGTATTAGAAACCAAG
Source organism: Equus przewalskii (assembly GCF_037783145.1). Classification (NCBI taxonomy): domain Eukaryota; kingdom Metazoa; phylum Chordata; class Mammalia; order Perissodactyla; family Equidae; genus Equus; species Equus przewalskii. The sequence goes on from NC_091836.1 coordinate 31,537,080, forward strand.
GTCTGGGCACCAGGCATGCTCATTGCTACTCAGTGTAGTATCGTTCAGACCCTTTCAGGTGACATATGAAAAAATGTGTTTTTATTCTAACCTATGTATATATTCGTATCTATAAATATTTCCATATATAACCATCTGTATCTATGAGTTAAACATAGGTTTATCTTGTTTCCAACTCTCATCCATTCTCATATGGATCTTTTTGACTTTCTCCTCTTGTTTATCTGTAAACTCACATTCAAACAGTGAAAAATTGGTTCCAATCATCTATTTCCATAATTGCTCTTTTCCAGTATACGTGTACTGAAGTATCAGAATTGCTAACCTATACCCCATAGAATACAATGTTCTAGAGTACAGAACGAGAGTATAGTGCTTGTGTGCAGTTCATTTGCTGTTAGACTTAGAGACTCTACTCATTTCCAAAAATACTTAGGTCAGCACCTTTGCCCCTATATTCTTCAGTGAAGTGGTTTCATACATTTGTAATTGTTAGATTCTATTGTCTGTCACAGTCTTCATCCTAAACTCCTAAATGATTTTTAAAAATTTGCATACATTAAGGTTCACTCTTTGTGCTGTATCTATGGATTTTGACAAATGCATAATGTTTTTTATCCATCATTTCACTATCATGCAGAATAAAAATGCCCTGTGCTCCACCCGTTCATCCCTTCCCCCTCTTCCTGAGTCCCTGACAACCATTGATTATTTTACTATCTACAGTCTTGCATTTTCCAGAATATCATATAATTGAAATTATACAAGATTTAGTCTTTTTATTTTGGTTTCTTTCACTTAGAAATATGCATTTAAGATCCCTCCTCCCTGTTGTGGCTTAATAGCTCATTTCTTTTAATTCCTGAATAATATTCCAGTCTATGAATGCAGTGCAGTTTATCCACTTAGCTATTGAAAGACACTGGTTCCTTCCAATTCTTGGCAATTGTGAATAAAGTTGCTATAAACGTTAGCATGCAAGTTTTTTGTGTGAACATGGTATTTCAAATCAATTGGGTAAATACCCAGAAGTGCAATTGCAAGATAGTATGGTAATTTTATATTTAGAGTTCTTGCTGCTCTGCATGCTTGCCAGCAGTTAGTATTGTTATTTTTTTTTAATTCTACCTATTGTAATAGTCATGTGGTGGTAATTTTTTTTTTTTAATTTGCAATTCCCTGATGTCAAATGATGATGAGCATCAGCTTATATCCTTATTTGATATCTATATATATTCTTTGGTGAGACATCTTTTCAGATATTTTGACCATTTTTGCTTAGATTGTTTGTTTTCTAATTGTTGAATTTTAAGAGTTCTTTGTATATTTTGAATATGAATTCTTTTGTCAGATATATGTTTTTCAAACATTTAATCCTAGTTTGAGCTTTGTCTTTGGACTCTCTTAGCAGTGACTTTCACAGAGCAAATATTTTTAATTTTAGAAAAGCATACCTTGTAATTTTTTTCCTTTCATAGGTCATGTTTTGTATTGTATCCTAAAACACATTTTCAAACTCAAGGTAGTGTAGATGTTTTCCTATTTCTAGAAGTTTTATAGTATTTTTTTAATAATTAAATCTATGATTTATTTTTGTGCAGTGTAAGATCTGTGTCTAGATTTATCTGTTTCTCCATGTTGACATCTAATTGTTCCAGCACCATTTGGTGAAAAGATTATCCTTTCTCTATTAAATTGCCTTACTCTTTTATCAAGGATCTGTTAGGTATATTTGTGTGGGTCTATTGCTGGGGTCTCTATTCTGTCTCATTGGTCTATTTGTCTATTGTTGACCAATACCATGCTGTCTTCTAGCTTTATACATTCTAAGTCTTAATCCTCCCCCTTTGTTCTTCTTTCCAGGATATATTGCTAAGTGAAGAGAACAAAGAGTAAGACAGTATCTATGATATTCTTTCTTTGGTATAAAAAGGAATTGGAAATAGGGAAAAATGTATGGACTCTGATCTACTCAAAAATAAAAACTGGAAGAATAACTCAGAGAATGAATGGTTATGAGTATGAATTAGGTAGAAAGAACAGAGGAAATGGGCAGGAGTTTTAGTGCTCCCTGAATATACATATTGTACATCATAAAGTTCTGATTGGGAAAATATCTAATGTTTCATAGATTCACAAAAGGAAACGAAATCAATAAATAAAGTTGGAGGGGAAAATACAAAATTCAATACAAACACAAATAAATAAACAAAACCATATTTTAAATGAAAGACCTCTAGACAACAAAGCAGGAATGCTAGTAACCCAAGTAAACTTTGAATACAGTACACGGTACTTGGACTATATGTTCTCAGGTTAAAGAAAAAAACAGTTCTAAACAAATATTGAATCCTAGTTAGTAGGCTTCTTTTATATCAGAGTCATTTGTTACCAATTCTCAAACTACTCTGTACACTCTAGTATTGAATAGTAAGTAAATACATTGTGAATAATGGGAACCAAGTTTTCACTGTTGGAAGGGAGTTTTAAATATTAAAAAGCGGAAGCATAAAATGAACAATATCATAATAGATTGAAATTGAAAATAGTGCAGACATGAATGTATACATATATATGAGCAGAAATAGACATAAACGTGTTTGCATGTACATGGATGTGCATGTATAAGTATAGGCAGGTACATATATCTATTTTGTAACCCCGTCTGCTTAGAGGGCTTAAAGCAATGGCACTCCAAAGCAGTGAGTATACCCAGAGCCCAGATTTTACTTTTAAAATATCATTCCCAAATTAAAAGAATCAGAGTTCTTTAGAGAAATAGCTGATTCCAGGTTTGGGGCAAAGAAGTACAAGATGAACCTGTAATCTCGTTTTGTCCTACAAAATGATGACTACTTGCAAAAGGACACAGGATACTACTTGAAGGGGCTTCCATTGGTCAAATCTGGGAAAACTTGAGAATTAATATATGTTATTTGTGAAGATATGTTCAATAAAGTCACCACAAACAGTGAATTAGTGAATTCTGAACTAACAGCACTAGAACTTGTGTCAACACAGCCAACAGCACTGTAACTCATACCTTAACAGAGTTTATCTAATGCATGAGTTTTCTCCATAAGGCACATCACAGCATTTTTTGCACTTAGAAACACTAGACAGCACTTAGCTCTATGCTAGGGAACATTTTAAACAGTGAAATAACCAACAAAAAGCAAAAAAATGTGTCAAGGATAGCACTAAACATACCATGAAAATAGCATGTGTTTATATTATGAGATCTGAACCAAGAAAACACCATTGCCTTGTTTGACCTTAGCTAGTAATGTGTGTCGGGTGACCCAGGTTTTTTGCCACTCTGTGCATGTCTGAGATTGACCACAGAAGCACTAGGAGTATTGATTTGTGGCTTAAAACTAAAGTTTAGTCAGTAGAAGAATTTGCAAATATGTAATCCACAAATAATGAGGATTAACTGTAATGACAGACAATAAAGGATTTTAATCGTTTGAATAAAATAATAGTTCAAGTGTTTGCAATAATATAAATAGATAAATAATATGTAAACAAATAAACATGTAAATAAATGAACACTCTTTCTTACAGTAGGAAGCCAATTAATAAATGTTGAAGGAATATCAGAATTAGAAAATCATCATTTGGTAATCATCATCATAATAATTAATTTATATAAGAATTGTCAAAGACTGTTAAAACTAGGGAGTGAAATTTTAAGATTAGTTGCAGTGTATCTTTCTAGAAGATTCTTCTCAATTAGAAAGAGTAAAATAGTAGCTTTACAATGGAGAAACGTGGTGGTCCTCACATCAAACAAATGATGATAGTTAATATCCCTGGTAAGGGGCAAATCGACAACGTGTGCCCCTGATACAATTCACTGAGAACAGGAAATTGCTTCTATTCTATTCCTACCAAAGGTGTATAACCTGACTCCAACCCTGAAAAAATACCAAATGACTACAAATTGAGAGATAAACTATAAAATTACTGCCCAGTACTCTTCAAAAATGTCAATTGTCTGAAATTCAAAGAAAGTCTAAGGAGCTGTTCTTGAGAAAAGGATACTAAAAACATATGGTGACTGCATACAATAGACGATCTTAGATTTTCTTTTGCTATAAAGGACTTTTTGGGATAATTGACAATGTCTAAGAAAGGTCTGAGATTAGACAATGTATTTTTTTGGTATTAACTCCTTAATTTTGAGAATTGTTCTTTGTTTATGTAAAAGAATGTCCTTGTTTTAGGAAATACAAATGAAGTATGTAGAGGCAAAGGGCCATAAATTGTTTCAGAAAAATACAATATGATAGATAAAGACAGAAACAGAAATGATAAATTTAGTAAAACATAAATCCTTGGAGAATCTGTATGAATATATAAGCAAATTTGCTGGGACTGAAATTATATCAAAATAAAAATTAAAATAATTAAAAAATAATCATTTCAATAAAAATACTAGCAATGTGTATAATGTAGTTATTATCATGTTTAGATATAAAATGTATGACAACACTAATATAGAGGAAAAGAGAGAAAAGATATGTATATAGCTGTAAGGCTGTTACATTACACAAGAAGTGGTAGAATATTTCAAGGTAGAGTATGATGAATTAAAGATTAATACAGCATACATCAAAGCAGCCACTAAAAATTAAAAAAAAAACAGGAATATCTAGTAAGTAAAAATGGAAGACTAAAAGAAATTCAATTAATCTAAAAAGTGAAGAAGGAAAAGAGGGGACAAGAGAATAACAAAAATGATGGGACAAAGAAAACAAGCAACAAATACCAGATTTAAACCTATTACATCAATAATTAAATTAAATGTTAATGATCTAAAAACATTTGAAAGGCAGAGATTGTCAGTCGAGATGAGAGAAACAAGACCCACCTATACTGTCTAAAGCAGTGCTGTCCCAGAGATTTAATGTGAGTCACAGGTGTAATTTTAAATTTTCTAGTAGCCACAATTAAAAAAGAAAAAATAAAGTGTTGAAAATGATTTTAATAAAATATTTTATTTAATCCAAAATACCTGAAATATTTCAATATGTAACTCATTAAAATATTAATGTTATTAATATTAATTAAAATATAATGTTATTAATCATATGTTCTTTTTTCAGTATTTGAAGAAATACTAAATTTGAAGATTTTTTCAGTTTTTGAAGAAAACTTCAAAATACAACATGTATTTTAGACTTAGATCTTTTCTCAATTAGAATGCTAAATTTTCATCAGAAATTCTTAATCTGCATTGAGATTTCATAAAATTTACAGTTGAAAAGTAGATTAATATACCCAAGATGTTCCAAACATACTTTAAAGTTTCCTCTTGAGATGATGGAAATATCCTATATCTTGATTGTGGTCACGGTTATGTGGGTGTATATATTTTTAAACAAGCTAACAAACTCATTGAATGGTATGTTTCAAATTGATGCATTTTTTGGTCATTTAAATTTACCACAGTAAATGTCTAAAAAATAAAAAATATCAAATTTCTGACTCTAGGTAGGACATAGAAAGTTATAGCAAACCATCATTCTTGCTGAAACAATTAGAAAATGGAAAACAGTTGTAAAAATTATATTAAAGACATCTAGGAGCATAATAAAATTAATAATATTTCTAATAGAGGTTTACTTATTAAGTAACAACAATGTTAACATTTTAAATGAACCTTATGAGATGTATCTAAATACTCATAAGAAAAGTGATAGCCTAATTTTTTCAAATAAAACTACAAATAAATGAACTAAGCAAGAAAATTTATGATACTAAAGAAGAAAGATAATACCCCAAGCAAAGAAGAAAGAGAATAATAAATATAAAGCCTGAAATTAATTCATCAGAAAATAGAAAATCAAAGAATTGATAATCACACTAAAGAGCCAATTATTTAAATGAATATAACAAGAAAACTGAAAATAAGAACGAAGGAAACAATAAACACACAAAACGGAAACAGGGAATGGATGATAAAAGACAGATTTTTAAAATAAGTAAAAAAAAAACTTGTACCTACCTCTCTACAATAACTTGAAAGTCTTAGTGAAGTGGACGAATTTTAAGAAAAATTTTACATTGATTCAAAGAGGAATTTAAAGCCTAAGCAAATTAAAAAAAAAAAATTGAAGTTACGAAGAATTTCTTCCAAAGCAGGATCCAAGCTTAGTAAATATTATTGGATAGTTCTATAAAAAGCATCAAGAAGTAAATTTTCCAGAATGTAGAGAAACTTGAGATGGTCCCCAATTCTTTGGGTATAAGCCTGAGGTCAAAGTCTGCCAAGACAGCATGAAGGTAAATTCTAAACGATGATTTTACCAATGAATACAGATGTAAAAGTCCTAAAACTAATACTAAAACAAAAACAACAGCACATTAAAATTGCGCCCAGAAATTTTAGAATCTCTTTATATTAAGGAATGCGTTCAGATGTATTTCGTATGAATTGATAAAATTAGAAAATATCGATAATCTCAATAAAACAAAGCAACAACCAAAAAAACCTTCAAAATATTTAATAATCTAGTAATAAAGTGATTTTACCTCAACAGATTAGAAAAGATATATAAAAAATTAAAATGTGAGAAAGATGTTTTCTATCACCATTATCTAATATTTTTCTGAGTTTATGGCTAATTTCAAAGAGGTGAAATATATATGAATGTATTATTTAAAAAACAAGTAAAGCTAGGTCATACTGGTAAGAGAATTGACATAATTTTTAATGGAATGAAATCAATATTCTTGAAACGAATCTTGATATATATAGAAAAATAATATATTATAGAAATAATACAAACCAATGGCAAAGGGTAAGTTACACAATAAACAGAGTTTGAAAATTTAGCTCCTTAGCAAAATGTTAGCTCTTCACCTGAGAAACTTCCAGATGCTTTGTAGATTTAAATGGAAAAGAAATAAAAGGACACAAACAAGAATAAAATCTAGGTAATATAGGATGAATATTGGAACTTGGGAAGACTTTCTAAACATACAAAGCAAACTAAGAAACCATGGAATAGTATTCAAAAGACAAAAAAAGTTGTCTTGACCACTAAACAGTTAAGAACGTAACAGTTTATAGAAATTATAAATACACATATCAACAGAAATATATATATATACACACACACACACACACATATATATATATATATATATATATATATATATATATATATATATATTGGGTGAGGAAGATTGGCCCTGAGCTAACATCTGTGCCAATCTTCCTCTATTTCATGTGGAATGCTGCCACAGTGTGGCCTGACAAGTGGTGCTAGGTCTGTGCCCAGGATCCAAACCTGTGAACCCTGGGCCACTGAAGTGGAGTGCGTGAACTAACCACTACGCCACCAGGCTGGCCTGATACATAAACATGTTTTAAAAAATATATACCTATTTACATATACATGCACATACATATGTGCGTGTAAGTATGTGCTTATTTATATGTAAATAGAGCTTCTATTCTTAATAAATAACTCACAAAGAAGATAAACAAGGACTACAAAACAAATAATGCAAAATCTGGGCAAAGAACAGAGACACCCCTATCAAAATTAAAGTCATGAAAGAATTTTTAAAAGACAAAATAATTATTTATCCTCAATAATAGTTAGAAATGCATATTAAAATTAGATTTTTAGAAAATTCAATTGAAAAATGATGTAAAGATTGATGATACCTACTGGTGGCTAGAGCGTGGTGAGACTGGACATACCTAAATTGGAATAAATTTTATGAAAATCAATACATAACAAGCACTAAGTAAAATTTTCTTATCTTTCAGGGCTATGTTCTAATAATTTACCTCATTAATATGCATAAAATATTATCAAATACGTAAGTGACCTTTAAAATCTTTAACAAGAATAATTTCCCAAAAGCAATAGTAAAGAACAATAAAGTCAGATTAAAGAGCAGGTTTGAGGTGGTTGGCTGAACTCTTACTTTCTCAGGGAACTGTTTTATTGATTTACTTTATACATTTAAACCTTTGATCTATATAGTAATTTAGCATAGTTATAAATTAGGATGCAAAAGAAAGATACAAAAAGAGAATTTTGGAGACAAATAATTGCAAATTTAATCTTTGAATTGTAAGCTGTGGTATGGTGATGCAAAAAAATCTCCAAGTTAGAAGGAGAGCAGATAATTTATCCTACAGGGATGGTTTACTTGAGTCATTGCCCCTCTATGTATGTGTGTTTCCTTTCTGGTTTTGTTCAAACTTGCCATATGTTTTTCTTTTTTAGAAGATTAGCCCTGAGCTAACATCTGCTGCCAATCCTCCTCTTTTTGCTGAGGAAGACTGGCCCTGAGCTAACATCCGTGCCCATCTTCTTCTACTTTATGTGTGGGATGCCTACCACAGCATGTCTTGCCAATCTGTGCCATGTTTGCACCTGGGATCTGAACTGGGGATCCCCGGGCCGTGGAAGTGGAACGTGGGAGCTTAACCGCTGCGCCACCAGACTGGCCCCCAGACTTGCCATATCTTGTATTTAGATTATTATTTTATTGAAAGAAAGAGCTTTTTGTTTTGATGATTATGCCCATAGTTTTCTTTTGGGGTGGTGCTGAAGTGGGAGGGGGGTTTTGCTCTTTTGACTCTCCATATTTTTCCTTGTTATAGTGTCTTTTGTTGGATTCTTAATTCACATATTTTCAAATATAGAAAATTATGATTATATTTTTCTTCTTCTTACTGCTTTGCTGACTGCCTGAAATTTTTTGATATATAGTACGCTCACTATTATTTTCTAAATATGTTTAAAGTTTACATTTGAATTCTTCTTAAACCAAAGAGTTAGTTAAAAGATATTTTTAAATTTCTTAGTGGATGGTTGGTTTTGCCTATTTACTCACTGCTAATTTCTAATAATATAGCATAAATTCTTCCATTTAGAATTTGTAGAATTTTTCTCTGTGATATTATACATGGGCAATTTTTAGAAAAAAACCATGTCTATTTGAAAAGAATATCACTTTCTGTTTTTGAGACAACACTGTTTTATATATTTATTAGTTTAAGCTGGTTAACTGTGTCATTCAAATTCTCTATAGCTTTACATATTTTTTGTTTACATGATTTGGTAGTATCCAACATCTGTATTTACCATTTATTTTTTCTTGTAATTTTAATCTGTTTATCTTTATGTATTTTGAAACTAAATTGCTAGGTGTATAAATCTCCAAGACTGTTAGATCTTCTTGTCACATGGCACTTTTTTCAATATCTATTGATAAAATGTATGCTATTAATCTTATTCCATCTGTCATTAATATTATCAAAATTGCTTCTTCTCAGAGAATTGGCCTGGTTTATATTTTTCTAGCATTTTCACTAATTAATTAATTATTCCATTTTGATTTACTATTTTTATTTAAATGGATGAATATATAAGTTATGAGAAACTTGTCTCTCCAACTCAGCTCACTCTCTTTATCGGTCAAGAGAAATATTAGCCCTAATAGATGGACCAACTCATTTTTCCTTAACATTTCTGGCTCAACAAACAAAATGCTGCAGACATTAAAAGAATAATAAAAGTGTATTATGTGCAACTTTATGTCAATAAATGTGACAATTTAGATGACATGGGAAAATTCCTTGAACTGATACAGAATTTTAAAGTCTTGATTTATTGTTCATGGTAGAGTCAACTGTGGGTGGAGTATTCCAGAGCTCCTTGAGATTAGAAGATGTTCAAGTGCTTAAGAAACCTACTTCCCAGCTGAAATTTCAGCGTGATAGACTGTCAGGAAACAGTATGTTAACTGCTACTGTTTAAAGAATTGCTGGCAATTTTATAGGTGAAAGTAGTCTTTTGAACATTGACCTTTGACAGACTCATCATGCTCTGTATATTATGTAATGTGTTTTAAAGGCAAGTAACCTGAGAAAAATGTCTCAGTCAGTATAACATAGGTGGTTTCCATAACTTAGCAAAGGTGTGGCAATGTGGTAAAGAGTATATTTTCAAGGATAAGTTTTATAATTCATTACTAACCATGTATTCCACTACTTAGCATGAGGGAGAGACAACATTCTCTCCTAAGAGTGAAGCTGGCCTTTGGGTTACTTTACCGGAACTGATGTTAACCATTGGTAGTCATTCTGCCTGCTCTCCGTACCCCCATCCAGAGAATGTAGCAGGGAAGATTACAGTCTGAGTGAGGACCTTCAGACTATGGTTTCTTAAGAGAAAGTGCTTTTGGTAGATTCTGTGCCCCTTCTTGTACTCCTTAAATAGGCCTATGTTAGTTGAGTTGTAATTATATTCCTTTCTTCATTCTCTTGTTTCTAACAATTAGTTTTCTTTGACCATCATTGATACAGTCCAGGAGACTTTGGTGGTCAGATGCACTTACACAATCAAACATACATCTGGTTTTACTTGCCAGTTTGGGACTTTGAGGATACTGAGAAATCTAAATTTTCTGATGAGGTACCACCTTTTACAAGGACAACTCTAGGTTTCTGATGAGTCATTTGTGCTACATTTGAAAATATACTGGACTCCTCTATTTGGTGAAAATTTTTGTCTACGTTTTTGAGCAACACTCAGGTGTGCTTCTGGGTCATCAAGGCCTACACAGCTGATGCTCTTCGGTTGGAGTCACTTTCTTGTATACTGTTTTCCTCTTTCTTGGCTTACTCCATTTTACTGGAACATATCCATCAGTAGGTTCTTAAAAACTTTTCTGAGACCTTGAGTTCAGTCGTGCACCACATAAGGACACTTAGGTCAATGATGGACCGCATATACAATGGTAGGCCCTAAGATTAGTACATATAGCCTAAGTGTGTAGTAGGCTGTACCATCTAGGTTTGTGTAAGTACACTTTATGATGGTCACACAATGATGAAATTGCCCAATGATGCATTTCTTAGAACGTAGTCCCCTCATTGAGCAATGCACATCTCTATCTGAAATGTCTTTTTCCCACCCTTCCTTTTGAATAATATTCTGACCAATTTTAGAATTTCAGGATAAAAATCATTTTCTATTGGAATATTGAAGATATTTCTCCATTGACCTAGCATCCAGTGTTGCTGTTAAGAAGTTCAAAGCTTTCTGATTCTTATTACTGTTTTTTTTGGTGTTTTTTAGCCCCTGGAAATCTTAAGTAACTTTACTTTAACTCAAGTATTTCAAGCTTTTATGAAGATATGACTTAGTGGGTCTTTCTCCATTTGTTGTACTAAATATTTAGAGGGCCGTTTCAATCTGAAGATTTTTAGTTCAGTTTTTCCTTTTACCCCGTAAAAATAATTTCTTTCTCCCAATTTTATCTCTTCTCAGCTATTTTCTGGAACTCCCATTAATCAGGTATTGGGCTTCCTAAATTGATTCTGTGATTTTTGTACGTTTTCTCTCATATCTTTCCTTTCATTATTTTCCACAAGTTTCTGGGATATTTTCTTTACTTTATTTTTCAAACTTCCAAGTAAAATTTTTAATTTTGGCTATCAATTTTAGTGTTTGGGTCCTTTGTTGTTAGCTGATTGGTGTTTTTTTTTTAACATTCTATTCTTGATTTTTAGTTATTTCTTATTGTCTCTCTCTGAGGATATTATACACTTTTTGAAGTTTCCTTTGCTCCTGGCATGATCTTTGTTTCCTTCTAATTTTCTTTTTCAGTTTGTTTGTTTTGCTCTCTTTTATTGGAGGTTTTCCCAAGTGGTGATCCTTGGCTCTCTGCTCACATTTTTAAATGAGACAATGAAAAGCTGATTGGAAGCTCTGTGATCATGGATGGAGTTCTCTCCTGATGAGCTTCACTTCTGAATTATAGGATGATGATCCAGCCTTTCGTGACCCCCCAAGATATCAGTAAATAGAAATCTTCTTTCCCTTGAGTCTTCAGTTTCTTCTGTGAAAATTCAAGGGGGAAACACACTTTAAGTAATTTAAGGCCTCTCTTGATCACTTAAGGCTACAAAGATCTCAGATCTGCCATGTGTACCTTCCATACTTCTGGACAGTCATGGTAAAACAAACCTGAACAAGCCCAGGTGCCTCACATGTAATTCCTGTGGACTGCTTTTAGTAGTCTACTACAGGACTATCTACTTTAGATTTGTTTTAAGTAATAATATCCTTAAACTCACAGGTTTAATATACTAGCTAATATTTCCAAATATACAAGAATATAAGTAGATACTCAAAAAAAATAATTTGTATGTAGCATTTAAAAGATCCACTAGTGATTCTTGTGCCTTGCCTTTAGAAACACTGCCCCAGGGCAGAGTGACTAAAATAGCTCCAGATTTATGTCTGCTGGGCCAGATTCTAAGCCAAGTTGCTCTGATTCTCTATGTCTCATTTTTGTTATCCATAAAATTTGCATAAAAAGAGTGTCTATCTCATGAGTTATCATGAAGAATAAGTGAGTTAATATATGTAAAGCTCTTAGTAAGTGCCTGGCACAATATATAAGTTCAATACTTGGTAACCATCATTATTATTTATTAATAAGTCTAACCTTAAAAAATCGATATCACCTTTCCATTTATTTAGGTATCCTTTAATTTTTTCCAGCAATATTTTGTAGTTTTCATTGTAGTGGGTTTTCAAGTCTTTTGTTAAATTCATTCTTGAATATTGTTAAGTGAAAAAATTTAAATTTCATTTTCCAAATGTTTTCTCAACATTCAAATGCATTTTTTATATTGACCATGTATTCTATGGCCTTGCTAAATTTATTAGTTCTAATAGTGTTTTTTATTCCTTATAATTTTCTCCATGAACAGTTGTGTTGTTTGACTTTTTTCCTTCCAATCTTTATATCTTTTATTTCCTTTATATGGGTAAGAATGGCTATCAATTCTTTGTCCTTGACCTCAGGGAAAGTATTTAATATTTCACTGTTAAGTGTAAGGTAGGCTATAGTAGATTGTTCACAGGTACCTCTCATTAGATTGAGAATATGCCTTTCTATTCTTAATTATTATGAGTGGATGCGGAATTTTGCCAAATGCTTTTCCATACCAATTGAAATGATCATACAATTTTCTCTTTTATTCTATTAATATGGTAATTTACATTGTCTGCATTTTTAATGTTAAACTATCCTTGCTTCTCTGAGATAAATCCTACTTTGTCACGATATTCTGTCATATAATTGTCACATACATCAAGGATGCATACTGTCAACATGACCTCACAGTTGATGTTACTGTAATCACCTGGCTGAGCTACTGTTTTTCAGATTTCTTCACTTGAAACTTCCCCACTTTCCATACTTTGGTAGAAACCCCGTATGTGCAGTTTATACTGAGTGGGAGTTTGCTTCACTTCCTTAAGGATAGAGTATTTACCTAAATTATTTGGTATTCTTCTTCAAGAGAGATGTACCTATTTTCCTCCATTATTTATTTTTCAGTCATTTATTTATATCATGTATGTTTATTTTGTGCTTTGGGTTATAATCCAACTCTACTTTATTGTGTTGCACAAATTGTTTCAGTTTGGCCATTGGGAACTTGTTCAGTTGGCTCCTGTGTCTTTTTGACATACCTCATCAATTTTTTTTGAGCACTTCCTTACTTTCTGTTACTACAAGATGCTCCAGGCTCATCTTGTATATTCCTACCCCAGTCCTGGAATCAGCTATTTCTCAAAGGAACCCTGGTTCCTTTTGTTGGAGAATGTATTTGAAACCAAGATTTGACTGCTAGGTGTGCTTTTTGCTACTGGAATATCATTGCTTCTAGGCACTTTCAGCTGACAGAGCAAGAAAATATATGAGTGTATACTTACCCATGTGTATACACGTCTATAAATATTTCTTTATGTAACCATCTGTATCTTTATTGAGATAAATGTGAGGTCATACTAATGTCTCCAACTCAAGTCCATTACAGCATGAATCATTCTAGCCTTTTCCCCTTGTTTATCTGTAAACTTACCCTCCAACAGTGAGAAACCTGGTTCTCACCATCTGCAATTCACTTAGGTAATAGTTCACTTCTAGTATATACGTAATGTGGTACCAGTAGCATTATCCTATACCTCTGTGAAACTACTTTATCACCTAGAGTACAGTGCCTTCATATAGTTGTTTGCTTTTAGTCTTATAGACTGCACTAATTTCCGTAATTACTCAGGTCAGCACCTTTTCCTTTGCCCTCTGCAGTGAGGTTGTTTCCTACATTCGTAATACAATTAGGTTGTTTTGTTACATTCTGCATTTCATCTTGGAATCCCGTGACCTCCTAAATAATTTTTTAAAATATTTGCATACATTAAGGTTCACGCTTTAATGCAAAAGTCCATGAGTTTCAGCAAATGCACAGTGTCCTGTATCCACCATTACAGTATCAAACAGTAGTTTTACAGCCCTAAAAAGCCCCCTGTGTTTAGTCTATTCAAGACTCTTTCTCAGTAAACACATAATAACCACTGAGTATTTTACGTAAACATCTGTATAATTTTGCCTTTTCCAGAATATCATATAGTTGGAATCATACACTACTTAGTTTTTACAAACTCGCTTTTTTTCACTTAGCAGTATGCACTTCAGATTCATTGGTGTCATTTTGTGACTTGATAGCTCAAGTCATTTTATCACTGAATAGTCTTCCATCATATGGATGTACTATAGTTTGTTTATCTCATCACCATATGAAGGAGATCTCCTTTGCTTCCATATTTTGGTGATCATGAATATAGCTGCTCTAGACATTCATATGAAAGTTTTTGTGTGGACATATGTTTTCTAATCAGTTGGATAAACACCTAGGAGTGTGACTTGAATTGTATGTCAAGACAATGTTTAGCTTTGGAAGAAAATGCCAAACGGTCTTCCAAAGTGACTGTGTTATTTTGCATTCCCAGCAGCAGTGAATCATAGTTCCTGTTACTCTGCATCATAACCAGCAATTGATATTGTCAGCTTTTTGGTTTTTTAACTTTAGTCATTCTAATTGGTGTGTAGTGATATCTTTGTTGTTTTACTTTGTAATTTCCTAATGACAAATGATGTATAACATCTTCTAATATGCTTATTTGCCACCTGTATACCTCCTTTGGTGAGATATCTGTTCAGATCTTTTATTCATTTAATTGGATTGTTCGCTTTCTTGTTGAGTTTTAAGAATTCTTTGTGTATTTTGGATACAAATCTTTTATTAGATATGTGTTTTGCAAGTATTTTAGCACAGCTGTAGTTTGCCTTTTGATTTTCTTCACAATGTCTTTTGCAGAGTAGAATTTGTTAATTTTAAGAAAGTGAAACTTATCCATTATTTTTCATGGATTATGCTTTTAGTGCTGCATTTAAAAACTCATCACCAAACCCAAAGTCCCATACATTTTCTTTTTCTAGAAATTTTATAGCTTGTATTTTACATCTATGTTTCATTTTGAGTTAAATTTTATGAAAGGTATAAAATCAGTGTACAATTTCTTTTTGCATATGGACATCCAATTGTTCCAGCACCATTTGTTAAAAAGACAATTTTTTTCTCCATTGAATTTCCTTTGCTTCTTTGTCAAATATCAGTTGTCTATCTTTGTTTTTATCCCCCCTGGAATATTTATTATATTCCATTGCTTTATGTTTCTATTTTTCTCTAATATCATGCTGCCATGATTATGGTAATTTTATAGTAAGTATTGAATGAGTCACCCAACTTTGTTTTTCTTGAGTATTGTGTTGGCTATTCTAGGCTTTTTGCCTTTCTGTGTTAATTTCAGCTAGACAGTGGGATAGTGCCTCAACCGCTCCCCCTTTCCTGTCTTAGCAAGGGCTGGAGGGTGCTGTGTGTTGTGGTAGCAGGTTAGGTGGACCGTGTAATAATGGCATCTGCCAGCGCCTCTGTCTCTGGAGAGTTTCAACTGTCCCCTGTCCCTCCAATAGATGATTTTAGATTAACAACTGAACCTTCTTCGCATATGGTGTAGGCACTTTTCAAACTGCTGCTTTTGCACTGGATCCCAGGGCAAATGAGACCTCGCATGAGCCCCTTAAAAGTAGAATCTGTTTCCTATAGCACTTTGGGTTACTTGGATGTCAGCCCTGTTGGTATTCTGAGCCAGACGTTTTGGGGGCTCTTCTTTCAGTGCAGATCCCAAGGGATAGGGTACCTGGTGTGAAGCACTAATACCTCGCTCCTCGGTGAGAAGCTCTAGGATGGTGAGATCCCTCTCTTTGTGGGTCCCTGTGCCAGGGGAGTAAGGTTTTTGGTGAGACCCTGTCACTGCCTTTCTTAACCATCTCAGTGTGGTCCTTTCATCCTTTGTTGTAGAGGAGCAGTTCATTTAGCATCTAGTTTTCAGATCTTTTCAGAGGGAAATGATCCTTATGTAGCTGTATATTTGGTGTGTTCATGGAAGGAGGTTAAGTTCAGGATCTTCCGGTGCTGCTATCTTTGACCCTCTAATACTCTTATTATTATTATTATTGTTATTATTTTGAGGAGATTAGCCCTGAGCTAACATCTGTGCCCATCTTCCTCTATTTTATATGCGGGATGCCTGCCACAGCATGGCTTGATAAGTGGTGATAGGTCTGTGCCTGGGATCCCAACCAGCAAACCCCTGGGCTTCGGAAGTGAAGTCGGAGAACTTAACTGCTATGCCACTGGTCAGGCCCTTCTAATATTCATTTTTTAATTGGGTTATTTGTCTTTTTATTGTTGAGTTGTACATGTTTGTTGTATATCTTAGATACAAGTCCCTCGTCACATAAATAATTTGTAAATATTTTATTCCATTACATGGGTTTTCTTTTCACTTTTTTGATGGTAGGTTTTGAAACAGAGAAGTTTTTAATTTTTATGACATTCAATTTGCATGTTTTTTCTTTTGTTGCTTATGCTGTTGGTGCTATATCTAAGATGCCACTACCTAATGCAAGTTCATGAAAATTTATGCCTGAGTTTTCTTCTAAAATTTTACTCTTCTAGGTTTTACATTTAGGTCTTTGATCCATTTTGAGGTTTTTTTTTTTTTGTATGTGTATGTATTGTGTAAGGTAAGGTTCTTCATTGTCTTGCACGTGGATATCCAGTTGTGCCAGCACTGTGTTTTCCAAAAGAATATTCTTTCCCTTTGAATTGTCTTGCACTTTTGTTGAAAATCAATTGACCATTCCTGTGAGGGTTGATTTCTAAACTTTCAATTGCATTCTAATGATCTATAGGTCTATCTTATGACAGTACCACTCAGTCTTGATTCCTGTAGCTTTGTAGTAAATTTTGAAATCAAAATGCGTAAGTCCTCCTACTTTGTCCTTCTATTTGATGATTGTTTTAGCTATTCTGAGTATCTTGAATTTCCACATGAATTTTAGAATCAACTCTCAATTTCTGCAAGGAAGCCTGGTGGAATTTTGATGGGGATTGTGTTAAACTGTAGATCAATTTGAGGAATTTATTCTGCTTTTTAAAAGATTTTCGCAGTTACTCTAGGGTTTCCAACATACGTTTTTAACAAATCTAAGTCCACCTTCAAATAACACTATGCCACTTCACCTGTAGGTACCCTATAACAGAGTATTCCCAATTCTTTTCTCCTCATATGGATTGAATTTTGTCCCCCCCAAATTCATACGTTGAAGTTCTAACTCCTAATGCCTCATAGTCTGATCATAATTTTAGAGTCTTTACAAAAGTAATCAAGTTAAAATGAGGTCATTGGGGTGAGCTTTAATGCAGTATGACTGGTGTCCTTGTAGAAGGGGAAATTTGAAGACTGGCACACATACAGAGAATGCCATGTGAAGATGAAGGCAGAGATCTAGGTGATGCTGCTACATGCCAAGGATTGCCAAAGAGTGTCAGCAAACCCCCAGAAGCTAGGTGAGAGGCAAGGAACAGATTCTCCTTTACAGCGCTCTGAAGGAGCCAACCCTGCCAACACCTTGATCTTGAATGTTTACCCTCTAGAACAGTGAGAAAAACTTTTGTTTTTTAAGCCACGTTGTTTGTGGCACTTTGTCCACATTATGACTGGATTCCCATCCCTTATGACATTGCCATCATTCATTTTACTTATCCATAACTCATTCATTTACTTATCCATAACCCAATGTATTGTTATTTTTCTTAAACAGTTATTGATCAATTAGGAATAAGAAAAATTTTAAAAGTTATTTAATCTTCATTTATTCTTTCTCCCGTACTCTTCCATATTTTAATCTTCCCAAATTTATAATCTATGTCATTTTCTTTATCCTCACAGAGCTTCTTCTAGCATTCTTGCAGGGCAGGTCTGCTAGTAATGAATTCTTTCAGTTGCTATTTGTGTGAGAAAGTCTTTATTTCTCTTTAACTTTTAAAGAATAATTTTGCTGGGTTTAGAATTCTAGGTTGGTGATTTTTCTTTCTTTCAACACTTTAAATATATCATCCACTTTGTTCTTGCTTGCCTGGATTCTGATAAGACCTGCACGGTAATTCTCATCTTTGTTCCTCTAGAGTTGAGAAATTTTTTCCTCTGGCTTCTTTCAAGATTTTTCTCTTTGTTTTTGGTTTTCTCCTGTTGGATATGATGTACCTAGGTACGGCTTTTTTGGGTGTTTATCCTGTTTTGTGTGCTTTGACTTTCCTGGATCTGTGGTTTCATGTCTATCATTATTTTTGGAAAATTCTAAGCCATTATTACTTTGGATATTTCTTTTAGTCCATTCTATTATTCCTTCTGATATTCCAATTGTGTATATGTTGGACCTTTTAAAATTATTCCAGTGTTCTTGGATGCTCTATTCTATTTCTCTTTTCCAATTGTACTCTCCACATTTCAGTTTGGGAACATTCTATTGAAAGCTTACTTTCAAGCTTACTTATTCTTTCCTTGGCTGTGTCCACCCTACTGATGAGCCTATCAAAGACATTCTTTTTTTTTTTTTAAGATTGACACCTGAGCTAACAACTGTTCCAATCTTTTTTGTTGTTGTTGCTTTTTCTCCTCAAATCCCTCCAGTACATAGTTGGATGTTTTAGTTGTGGGTCCTTCTAGTTGTGGCATGTGGGATGCTGCCTCAATATGGCCTGATGAGTGATGCCATGTCCACTGCCAGGATCCAAAGCGACGAAACTCTGGGCCGCTGAAGTGGAGCATGTGACCTTAACCACTTGCCCATGGGGCCAGCCCCAAACACAAAGTGGGCCATAGTTTGCTGACCCCAGGTTTTTTTTTTTTCCTGTGGAAGATTCAACCTGAGCTAACATCTGTTGCTAATCTTCCTCTATTTTGTATGTAGGTTGCTGCCACAGCATGGCCGCCAACAAGTGGTGAAGGTCTGTGCTTGGAACCTGGGCACCG
The DNA here is from genome assembly GCF_037783145.1 of Equus przewalskii. Classification (NCBI taxonomy): domain Eukaryota; kingdom Metazoa; phylum Chordata; class Mammalia; order Perissodactyla; family Equidae; genus Equus; species Equus przewalskii. Next base: position 31,556,357 of record NC_091836.1, read on the forward strand.
AAGTGGAGCATACTGAACTTAACCACTAGGCCACAAGGCTGGCCGCTCAAAGACATTCTTGATTTCTGTTTCAGTGTTTTGGATTTCTAGTGTTTCATTTAGACTCTTTTATAGAATTTCCGTTTCTCTCCTTACATTACCAATCTGTTCTTGCAGGTTGTCTACTTTTTCCATTAGAGCCCTTAACATATTAATCATAGCTATTTTAAATTTCTTGCTTGATAGCTCCAATATCTGTGTGATATATGAGTCTGATATCTGGTTCTGTTGCTTAGTTTTTCTCTTCAGACTGTGTTTTTGCTCACCTTTTAGCATGCCTTGTAATTTTTTGTTTGAAACTAGACATGATATACCAGGTAATAGGAACTGAGGTAAAGAAACTATAGGGTAAGAATTTATTTTAACTGGTCAGTAGTAGCACTGTATTTGATATTTGCTGTAGCTGTGGGTGTCAGAGGGTTCAAATTATTCTATTGTTTCCCCCGTTGACTTTAGGCTTCCTTTAGTATTTATTCTTAGAGAGTCTGTGTCTGGCTGCTGTTTAGCTATAATTCATTATTACCATACTGGAACCCTGTTGAGGTGGAGGTAAGATTCACGAGGAAGGGGAAGCATTCTACAACTTTGTGACTAAATCTCAGTCTTTTAGTGGGTCTGTGTCCCTATACTCACCCCTTTAGGTGATCCACCAGGGCTATAGGGGACTGGAGTGGGAGAAATGCCCTTTACCAAGGTGGGATATGACCCTAGTAATGTATTTTATCCTGGAGAATGCGTATCTTTTTTGGAGAATTGTCTGGGCCAATTTCACAATTGTTACTCCTGCCCTCCCCCTGCTAGTGCCAGGAGAGTGTGTTTTTTGACTCTCCACTATGAGAAACTAGTAGGGTTCTTGGGGAGTAAACACACTAAAGTGTGGGGCCTCCCTAAGCCTGAGGCCCTCAGGCGTGTCCCGCTCTCAGGTTTCAGCAATTCACTAAAATTGCCATTTAAGTTCTCCTCCCACTTTGTGATTCCAGAGGCTTCTGCTCCTGGTAAGCAGCTCTCCACTATGATCCTCTCTGCTTCACTTGTCTCTCCAGGTTTTGAGGTGGTGTTTCTCCGTGTGAACTCAGTTCCCTGATGGATCCAAGAAGTCATTGACATTCAGTTTGTTTAGTTTGTTCTTGTTTTAAGGATAGGTGTATCAAATTCGAAGCTCTTCCTTTGTTGAAGCTAAAACTGATATACAACTTTGTGTATTTGAAATATTTCATTAAAATTAAAACAAAATAAATACATAGATGTTAACAAAGAAAATCAAGGAAGCATGTGTCAAGCATGGCAAGTTCAAGAAACTTCAAGTGGTTTGGTGTGCAGATCATAGTGTATGTGTGAGAGGCCTGTGTATGAAATAATGAACCTGGAGAGGTGGGCAGGTGTCAGAAGGTGCAGGTCCTCTGCAGAGCATGACACATTGGAGTTGCATTAAATCATTTGTGTCTTATTCTGTTAAAATCCTTAGTGTTTAGCATAGTGCCTAGTAAATGGAAAGTGCTTCTTAAATGCTTATTGAATGAAGAAAGAACAAAGGAAAGAAAAAATAATTGAATAAGTCATACATAAAATTAAGTTAAATTTGGGATGATACTTTACATTTCTATTAGGGGAGATGAAGAGATTCATTCTAGGGATCTTATAAGTAGCCAGCTTTTTCAATGTCTTTTAAAATAAATACATAGAAATATCCCTTTTATTTTTAAGGTTTTCAAATGTTGAGGCAGCTTTGCATTTAGGTAGTGCTTTTTTTTTTTTTTTTTGGTGAGGAAGATTGTCCCTGGGCTAACATCTTTTGCCAATCTTCCTCTATTTTGTATGTGGGATGCCACCATGGCATGGCTTGATGAACAGTATGTAGGTCCATGCCTGAGATCTGAACCTGCGAACCCTGGGCTGCTGAAGTGAAGCATGCAAACAACAACTACATCACTGGGTTGGGCCCTAGATAGTAATTTTTAAACTTCGATTAATATCTATGGCATCCTCTTGCTGTTTCTCATATGAATGAGAAGTTATTCTTTGGATAATGTCCCTGAAATTAAGACTGATGATCAAACTCTTCGGGGTGGTTTGATATTCTAGTTGCCCTTCCTTATATTTCCCTGGAGACTGTAGTTTCTCTGGGCTTCCCAGAGCCATGGACAGGAAATTTTTCTTCCATATATTTTCTCATCTAACTTTACAGAAACAGTAGTTCTTTACTACCCTTCTAAAGTGCAGGAACAGCGTTTTCTATTTGCTTCCCTTGCCCATGACTTTAGCATCTTCCTAGGGCTGAAAATTTATATGCAAAGTAGATCTATCTCTCTGAAGCAGGTGAATATTTTTCCAGGGAGTGAGGGGAAACTTGCCCCTTTTGTTGTTTGGGGTTATAAATGAGAAATCTGTCACTTCCTGGAAACTATGTCTAAATACCTGGCATGTGGGAATCTATCAGATTTTCTAAATAAAAGCCACATAAAGCTGGAAAATATTAAACACAGCAAATTTTGCAGACATTTTGGCTAATCTGTGCCATAGATGAGGGAAGTGAGGATTAGAGAATTTCAGAAGATTGTTCCTGTTTATGCAACTAGTTACTGGGAGAATTGAATTAGCAATATTTCCTCTACATACCACTTTTCAGTTTTTGAGAGTGATTATTTTTGATTTTCATAAACCGTAAATAGTGTCAGTGCTATCCTGAGTTTTATTCTCCTGGTGTTTGATTACATCAATATATGATGATCAAATGCTTGGTGTCCTATAGAACCACTTAAAACATTCTTCTTATAGTAAATGAAATAGGGGAGAATTCCCCAGAGACACAGAGGCAATTATTTCAGAGAAGCTTGTGGATCCTGTGATGAATATGTCCATTTTCCCTAGCAGGTTCTCTTGCCACGTCATATCAAGCAGATGAATCCAGCAAATTATTCCCAGGTGACAGGTTTTGTCCTCCTGGGGCTCTCTCAGGTATGGGAACTTCGGTTCCTCTTCTTCATTGTCTTCTCTGTTGTGTATCTTATGACCACAACTGGAAATCTCCTTATTGTGGCCATAGTGACCTCTGATCCACGCCTGCACACAACCATGTACTTTCTCTTAGGAAATCTTTCCTTCTTGGACTTTTGCTACTCTTCCATCACAGCACCTAGGATGCTGGTTGACTTGCTCTCAGACAGCCCCATCATTTCCTTTGGTGGCTGCCTGACTCAGCTCTTCTTCTTCCACTTCATTGGAGGCATCAAGGTCTTTCTGCTGACTGTCATGGCATATGATTGCTATGTCGCCATTTCCCAGCCCCTGCGCTACATGCTTATTATGAATCAGACAGTTTGTGGGCTTCTCATGGCAGCCTCCTGGGTGGGGGGCTTCATCCACTCCATTGTACAGGTTAGACTGATTATCCAGCCGCCATTCTGTGGGCCTGACAAGCTGGACAACTTTTACTGTGATGTGCCCCAGCTGATCAAATTGGCTTGCACAGATACTTCTGTCTTAGAGCTTCTGATGGTGTCTAACAATGGCCTGATTGTGTTTTCTGGCCCTGATGTGTTTTCTGGTGCTCCTAGGATCCTACATAGCACTGCTAGTCATGCTCCAAAGCCATTCTCAGGAGGGCAGCAGCAAGGCCTGTCCACTTGTGCCTCTCATATTGCTGTGGTGACCTTAATCTTTGTGCCTTGCATCTACATCTATGCAAGGCCATTTCAGACATTCCCCATGGATAAGCTGGTGTCTGTGCTGTACACAATGGTCACTCCTATGCTGAATCCTGCATTCTATACTCTGAGAAACAAAGAAGTGATCATGGCCATGAAGAAGCTGTGGAGGAGGCAAAAGGACCTTCTTGGTCCCCTGAAGCACTGACCCCCAGATTAGCAGAGGCAGGAACCTGAGAATCTGAGAGATGCTTCAATGTACCAATCTTCCTGAGAAGACTCACAACATAGCTAAAACTATTTGTCTACATCTTCACTATTGTTCTTAGTTTCAGTCAAGTTCTTGTAATCTGAACTTTTAACCAAGCCAGAAAGTGGAATGAGTTCGAACTTCTCCCAAGTGTCTTTTAGAGAAAAAGCCTCAAGTGCTATGCAGAAATGATGTTTGGCTCAAATGGCACTTTCCCAGATGAACATGATGTTGGTCCTGCTGAGAAAGTTCCAACTGCAATATACATGCAGGTGGTAAATCTGGTGTTTCTTTTCTGATACTGCTTTTTAAACACAAAATACATTTGTAGAGCTCAAAAACAATTACAAAGTTCCTGGAGACAGGAGGAACCTGGAGGTAAAAATAAATGTTGGGTGCTGAGTTTTTATTTCAGGAGGCTGATTGAATTTAATGTCAATGAAGGGAAAGAGAATTATCTTGGGCAAATTACTTTTTCCTTTACAGTTTCTTAAGGTTATCATCATCATCATCATCATCATCTAAATAATATTATTAATAGCTTACTATGCATCAGGCATTGTACCAAATGATTTACGTTTATTATTTATTTTAGTTCTTTCAGTATTCTTGTGAAGTAAGTATCTTCATTTTAAAAACAAATCAATTGCAGCTTAGGGACATTAAATAATTTATTTAAGGCCCCAGAGCTTGTTTCTGGAATCCAACACTGATCTATTTAACTTTGGAGCCCAAGTTCTTGATAATATCTAAAATTCCTTGTAGCTACTAAGGGTCATTATCTCTTTCTGAGTTTGTGCCAGTTAAATTGGTATCATGGTAGATATGATACTTTAAATTGATCTTTGCCTAGTATGATTGGGAGAGTCAGATAGACTAGATATTGGAATATGGGGACTTGGAGTAAAATACCATTTGTGGACAACAACTGAAGCCAATGAAGAATGCAGAATTGGGTTATAATGTGGGAAGGTGGATTATCCTCTAGTCCCTAAATAAGAGTGGTATCAGATAATACATAAGTACCCTTAGCATCTCTACTTCAATTTAAGAGGGTATGGAGAAATGGTCATGGCCCTCTCTTCCATACTCTTTCTATTCCTCCACAACACATTAACTCCCTGATCCAGATTCCTGCATCTTCTATCACCAAATTAATCAGTTGTCTTCTTACCTGCATCAGAGGATTTTTATCTGAAATGTACTGAAGAAATCAGTATACATTTATCCTCACTTCTGTACCTAGGAGTTAATTTTAAAATAAAACAAAGCAAGGTTTTTTTTAACTTGTTGAATGCTATTTAATCAATCAGATTTAATCAATCAGTGATACTCTCCATGGATGTGTGATGTGAAGAGGATGACGCTTTACAAATATATCTGCAATTAAGTTATTACCCATAATTTATATTTTAGTAAGTAAATTAGTATAAGCAAAATTCCTTTCAACAATAAAATCCAGCTGAGAGGGAATGTCTAGTATACGGGGCCTAGAGCATGGGTCAAACTCCAAAGAAGACAGGCATAGGACTAGAGAAAAGGGAGTTGGTATATTGAAAGAGAAGATATGACAGCATAGAACAAACACTTGAGCTATTTAAAGAGAATATACTTTAATGGGAAGAGAATTTTGGAATCAGAAGATTCAAGTCAGAGTTCTCTTTCTGTGCAGTTTAATTTAGGAACAAGAGTCTAATTCTCTCCAGTATACCCTGAATTTGTAGCAGAGTCACATGTTTACTTATACAAGTCACATGTGCAAATAAAATGTAGCTTCTTTATTTTCAATAACTGGTATGAAATTCTGCACAAGTACCATCCTGCTGAATAGTAGGGAAAAAGAGCTAAAATTTAAGCAAGTCTAATACACTTACTTCTATGCCTAAAATGAAATAATTTCTTTTAGTAAATGGTCATTCTCTTCAAAAAATAACTCAGTCCATTAGGATTCTTCCTTCTTCTTCTTTCCAACTTTGTCCTCTTTTAAAGTGGTGTCGAAATGTATACAGTAGGAGTGCGGTTTACTTGACTCCAAGGTGATCCACACAGTGTCTTCTGGGTGCTTGGTGGTCTCTGTTGCAGTGTGGCTCACCTGGGCTGCTTTCTGCACTCATGACTGGATGTGGGAGTAATTCTGTTTCTGAGTGCTCTTCTGACCCCTGATGATAAAGTCTGTCAGTGATATGCTCAAGGTCTGGTTTCTCTTTTTTCTCAGGGCTGAGTGATGCTCCCATTCTAGCTTAGTCTCTTGTACTTTCTACCGTTCCTCAACCAAGTCCTTCACCCCAAATATTGGCCCCTCAAAATGTTAAAAACCACCTAATGCAATCTCTTTATTTTACACATGAGGAAGTTAAGTAAAAATGAGAAAACCATTTGTTCAAGTGCACAGGGCAAGCAAGTTGGAACAAGAATTTGTTTTGATATCTAGTTCCATACTGTATTTACCAAACAGTGCATCTTAAAGTATTAAGAACAGAGCTGCACTGACTAGCTCAGGCTCATTTTTCCAATCTCATGTCTTCCTTCTCTTTGCCCCACAATCTATCATATTGTGTTTCTTTCAGTTTCCTGATTATGCTCAGGGCACCTCTGAGCTTCGTACCTGCAGAAGTGCTATAGAAAACACTCAGCACCCTTCTAAACCTGGTTTAACTCCTGTGATCTTAGGTGAGATAACACTTCTTCTGGGAAGCTTTCACTGTCCCCTTCCTTGTGTATTAAGTACCCTTCTCTGTGTCCCATAGAATTCTTGCTTTCCAAATTGTAGTACTTTATTAACCTGGTTCTACTGTAGACTGTAAGATCTATAGGAAAGAAGAGTATTTATCTCATCAACTCTGCTTCCAAATTATATTTGCATTGTCCATTTTTCTCAACCACCCCTGCGATTCTAAAGTCACAACTAGCCACATCTGTCATCTAGGCTATGCAATAACTGCCTAGATGATTTTCTAACATCCGCTTTTGCCTCTTTCTAATCAACTGTCCCAGCAACAACTGATTGATCTTTTAAAATATGATTTGATCACCCTCTTGCTTAAAACTTTTCAAAGGCTTTTACATTGCCTTTAAAAAGGAAGAAAGATCCGCATAAACCTGCCTGAACTGATTGCAGCCACCTCTCCAGTTCTGCTCCTCATTTACATTTGTTTCTCTGAGTCCCTCTTTTCTTACTGGGAGTCTTCGCAAATACTACTCCCTCTTCCTCCAGAATCCTCCTATCCTACTTTTTGTCTGGCTAGCTCCTGCTCAATCTCAGGTCTCATTTTAAAGGTCACATCAGAGATGTGTTCCCTGATCCTAAATTCAAATTATTTGCCCTTATTAGTCCCTCTAACAAAACTCTACTCTTTTCTCAAAAGCATTTATCAGAAATTACAACTACCTACTGACTTATGCATTTAGGGTTTTTTTTTTTTTTTTTTGCCAGCCATCACAGCTACACTATAAATTCCATAAAAGTGAGAGTTATTGCCACCTTGTTTACTACTGTAGACCCAGGGCCTAGCTCCACAGCCTAGATTTAGGAGCAGCAGAGGAACCTCAGGCGCTGCATTGAGGAGGCATTTACTCTCAGGTTTGTGCACAGTCTGACCCTGCACTTGCACGACCAAGTAAGAGAGTGTATCTCTTTAAAATTTATACACTAAAAATCTTCCTTGGCTCACTCTAACCCAATCCCAGCCTAGCCCAGTGCCTAAATATATTAAATATTTAATAATATTTCTTAAAGGAATAATTGAATGATTGTTCCCTTATTAGTGTCTATTAGGTAGAATTTGACTTGAGAACTTGGGATATTTAAATATTTCGTTGATCTCAGCACTCCTCCTTTATGAGACTCCTGCCGGAGCTGCTAGTCACATAAAGAACAGCAGCCAATGAGGATCAAGAAACCATTTATTACTGCAGCCAGAATTTGATTTCCCAATATGGAGGTTCTAGGTAATCTTGTTTGTCACACTCAGTCTAGATGGAAGGCCTCAGAAGGCCTCTTACTCCTCTCTTGTCTCCATACCTGAATCTCCAGATTTTAGCATTCCCTGATTGGCTTCGTGATACAGGATGTTGAAGCAGTAGTAAGTGTGCTTAAGAGAACACATGACAAAGAAGAGGAGCAGCCTTCCTGCACAGAGGCCCATGCTCACCCATCCCAAAGGAAATGTGTCCTAACCAGCATTAGGAATTCAACCAGCTGGTGCAGCATTCTCTGTGGGGAGGTGGAAGCATAAGGAAGATTGGAGGGAGGAAAATGAAGGCTAACTTTCATATTTCATGTTGTATATTTATGAAAACTATTCTCTTATCTGAGAAAAGTGCAGGGTACTGTCTGAGTGATTTGTTTTTCAAATACATTTAAAAAATTGAATAAATTGTTAATCTCCCAATCTAATAGGACTATTTTCTTTTACTTGTGACCCTTATAGTCTCTTGCAGCCATGTGTCTGTGCCACCTCAGGGCATCTCTCAGGGCTTGCTTCACCTTATCATTGCGGAGACTGAAGATGAACGGGTTCAGTAGGGGTGTGATGATACAGCTCAGGACTGAGGCACCTTTGTTGAGCAGCATGGACTGAGCCTCTGAGAGACGGATGTAGAGGAAAATGGAGCTGCCATAGACGATGATCACCACTGTAAGATGTGAGGCACAAGTGGAGAATGCTTTCTTTTGCTTGGCAGCTGTGGGGGCCCTGAGAACAGTGGCAAGAATGCAGGCATAAGAGACTGAGGTCAGTGCCAGTGAGCCCAGTAACACTGATGTGGAAAGCACAAAAGCCACCAGCTCCAACAGGCGAGTGTCCCCACAAGAGAGTCTCAGCAAGGGCCAACTGTCACAAAAGAAGTGGTCAATACCATTGGGGCCACAGAAAGGGAGGCTGGCCATGAGGATGGTGGGGCAAAGGACCCAAAGGAATCCAGCTAACCAGGAGGCCAGCACTAGCTGGGAACAGATCGGACCACTCATCAGCGTCTCATAGTGTAGTGGTTGGCAGATTGCCAGGTAACGATCTAGAGCCATGACAGCTAAGAGGAAGAAGTCGGTGGTGCCTAGGAGGAAGTAGAGGTAGGACTGGATGATGCAGCTGGCAAAGGAGATGGAGTGATCCCCTGTGAGGATGATGACAAGCATCTTGGGAACCACAACAGACACGAGCAACAGCTCCAGGAAGGACAGGTTCCACAGAAAGAAGTACATCTGTGTGTGCAGGCGTCGGTCCACCCAGCTGAGCCCAATAATTAGCAGGTTGCCTGTGGCTGTTACAACGTAGGTCACCATCAACCCCAGGAACAGCAAGAACTGCAGGATGTGGCTACTGGGGAAACCCAGAAGGACAAATTCTGTTACCTGAGTCCAGTTTTCAGGGCTCATCTCCAGTCAACTGCAGGAGAAGTGAAACAGACCTTTGTAAGTGGGTCCTTAGCCACCAATCCTCATTTAATCAATCAGTAACACAGTATTGAGTACCTAGCATTTCCTTACATTCTGAGAATACATAAATCTATCTTTGTGTCTGCAAGTGACTTACAAGGACAGAAACAATTATGATATCAGGCAGCATATCGATAATAACATGGATGATTTTGAACACTAATTGTGTATTAGGAAATTTATATGTGTATCTCCTCTTGCAGCATTCCTTAAAGATAGGTATTACTGTTCTCATAAATAAGGAAAAGATGACTGAAGAAGCTTAAGGAATTCTTCTATGATCAAATAGGAAGCAGATGGTAGAGGCAGGACTTCATGCCAACTTCTGTGGCTGCAACGCAAAAAAATACTTCTGTTTCACTTATGCTGGATACCACATGAGCAGTGTGGCTTTAGAAGAATTCAGAAGAGTGGAGGGGTCAGAGAAGACCTGACTGAATAAATGCACCATGAACACAATCTTATCAGTTTCAAGAACTCTTCTTTTAGTGTTGGTGGTCTTCTGTGTATTGGCTTAACATAAAATGAGAGAATAAAAATCTGGGCTTTCAGTACCTTTAGAGATTTCATTTTCCTTAACCAGTCAGAGAACTACATGGAATTGAACTGTGCAAAGCCCCAGTGCTGTCATAAGGTGTTTCTTGTGTTTTTTTGTTGTCGGTTTTACCAACACTTCCTTCTATAGGTTACAAGAAATCTCTCTTCCTAATGTAACATTTATTAGCCCTCTCTCAACTTCAGGTCTGCCAACATTCTAATGGAGTAAGATGAACAGGAAGAGGGAATGCTATCAAAGGAAGAAGGATGTATCAACTTGCCTCTTCAAGTTTTGCTTGAATTTGGAGATATGTTCATCTCGCCCTGGGAGCTTTTGCCATCTTGTAAAGTTCATCCATACGTTTTGAAAGATGGATTTCACTAGACATCTTGGTTCCAGGTTTCTTTTCTCACATCCAGCACCAAATACTCAGAATTACATAGATCCTACCTGTCAATTAGGGAAAATGTTGGAAAATATTCTAAGACAAAAAGAATGTAAATTACCATCAAGTTACTTTGTTTAATTGACAAGGAATGAAATTTTGAGAGCTGTGGCAAAATTTAATCCAGGATCATCTATTATTCCAGACTTCCTGCATTAAAGATGGGGAGCACAAATATTTTCTCAATTCTGTCTGAATCCACCTTAATGAAGATTATGAGCTGAGGCAAGGGATCCTGGTTCCAAGGCTGAAGGAGAGAGGTACCCAGGACATGTTCTGTTTAAGTCCATTTTGGTAGGAATAAGTCCTGGGATTTAAGTGGCTAGATAATAATAAAGCTTCATTCTGCTAGCCTAGAGCTTGTATCTCCAAAAATCAAAGAGATACCTCAATAAAACCCAGAAAAGGATGCTAGAGCACTATTTTAGGATAACACAATCGTTTCAGATAAGAAATATGTGTCAACTGTGGCTCTTTCCAAAGTGTCAGGTAAATATTATGATTAAAAACAGCTTATAAAGTCTAGCTGTCAAAAATTTAATGTTAGCTTTTAGCTACTGTTATAAATATAGACACTAAAGTCTTTATTACACATTATTCTATTGAGTGTTAACCTGAATGACTACATATAAGTTCCTGAATAACTTCATCAGTTGGCTGGCTGTCTCTTTTTACTTCAGATAACAACAATATAATCCCAGCATACATATGGTTAAAATTTTATCATTTCGAAGTTCAAAATAATCTTGTTGGTTGACCTAATCAATGTCTAGGAAGACTTGCTTAAAGTCACGCAGTGAGAAATTGTGTTATTGTTGGAAATGGTTTCTTGTTCTCATGCGCTTTGCACTAAAAACACTGCTTGGCAAGATGAGAATCAAGAAGGGAATTAGAGCTATGAGGGACACACACACATACACACATTTTTATTCAATCTACACAATGACTTAATTTACATAATCAAATAGCTATTATTATTATTCTTTTTACAATTGAGCAAACTGGAACACCACAGGTTTAAGAGACCTCAGAGGTAGAACTAAGACACACATTTAAACTTGTCAGACCTTGATGTCGAACCACAGCACTAGTAAACATGGCTATTTGAACATGAAACTTGAAGCTGACAGGGGGAAAAAGGACAATGATTTGGAATGCAACAATCTAATAACGCCTCATAATAATAACAGCTTGCACTTAGTGTGTAGTTACTATGTGTCAGGAACTTTCTACTCATTTCTTGTTAAATTTCTCAGCAACTACACCAAGGTAACACTACCTTCATCCTACAGGCAAAGGAAGTAGAGTTAGAGAGATTAAGGACCCATATCAGGTGAGAGGTAGCATTAGGGATTAGAATTTAGAAAGTCCGACTTCAGAGCCTGCAGTTTTAATTGCTAAGCCATAATGTCTTAGATGAGAAAGAGTTTGTGACTATAAATTTGATTTGATATCAACTTCCAATTGTTACCTTGCTTCATTTGTTGGCTAATGATAGGAATTCTGCATGTGGAAATTAATTATTGTAGTTTAAAACTTTGATCCTGAAAAAATGAAAATATCCCTCAAGATGTGTGCTACACTGGGCCTTATCCCACAGGTTTTCAACTCTTCCTCCAGAGCAATGGAAGGTAGGTGTTCTGACCCCAGTCATCACTCTCCATACCCAGAAGATGGCCTCCCTTCCCTGAATACATCATAGAAACTTGTCCTCCTTGTCCTTCAAGTTCTATCACAGGCTGTGCTGGATCTACATTGTGTAGAAAGTGACATAGTACTTTTTATACACAAGTACTTTCCTATTTTATCAATCCCAATAAGAACTCCCTCATGGCATTATACATTTGGTGTATTATCCTAAATCTGGATGGAATCGTCAAAACCCTCCTATTTCCTTTCTGGAAGATGAGACCATCATGCCAAGGCATATCATAAACTTGTACTTATCAGATCCTTCCTCAATCCCTTCATCCACATGGGTCATTTGGTCTTGGAAATTTCTCCTGGGCCAACTGATGTATGTCCATGTGTATGTTTAGTCCTCCAAGCCCTGTTAACCTCTCATTCAGTGCTCTTCTCATGCTTCCCTGGGCCAAAGCCTTCTTAGCCTACTGGCAACATATTTGCTTGGTTTGTTTCTCTTTTCTCCTCTTTAGATATACTACTAGCATCTCGAGGTTTGAATAAATTTTGCTCCTTATTAATCAAGGGTAAACCCAGGCTTAAGTAATTATTTCCAAAGAGCATGGAAAACCTGCATCAGAATCATCTAGTTTGTTTCTTTAAAATACTGATTTCTAGACTCTACCTGTAAAACTGCAATCATTCTCTGCGATTATGGCCCAGGAACATAGATTTTTAACAATTTCTCTGGGTTATTCTTAATAACATTAAAGTTTGAGAAATACTGGATTTAAGGAGTAAGAAGAGTGTTAGACAGGTTTGAATGTGATTAAGGAAAAAGTCAGAAGTGTAAGTTAGGGGTAAGTTGTAGGTAGGATATAGAAGAGCCTAGAAATGGGAGGCTTAGTTTTCTAAACTAAAAACATTGCCAACTTTCTAAGGTGGTGGTAGAGCTAACTTTACAGATGACCCAGGGCAGCAATAAATCTAGGCTTCTGAATTCTCACAACATTCCGATGGCTCTCTCATGCTCCAATATGAGCATGGATGTGGAGAGATTATTCTTTTCAGATGTGGGCTAAGTACCCCCATACAGGAGAGATTAGATATAATCATGAACACTTTGTACCGAGTATTCTACCAGGTGCTGGAGATACAGTGTTGAATAAGCTGATGAAGAGCACATAGTGTAGTAGGGGTTAGATATATGCAATTCATAAATTCTGCTAGAATTCACTTAAGGCCATGATAAAAGTAAAATCAAAGTCTTATGGGGGCAGAGAAGAGAAAGGTACAAATTTTGTTTGGGGGCAGCATGGAACATTTTCATAAATTTATTAACATTTAACTGAGCATTTAAGGATAATTTTGTCCAGATCGAGAATGAATATGAGTCTTTTAAATTTAAAGTGACCTAAAGTACCAAAGCTTTTGAGTTTTTCAATAGGAAATCATTTTTATTTGTTATATTATAAAGATTAAAGATTAATAACATTATTCAGTCTTGATTATCAAACTACTCTTTAAAATGCACTCATAGTTATTATAAAGGCATATTCCACTTTAAAGATTGAAAGACCAGAGCATACTATTTGTTGAGTGAAAGAATGATTTGAACTTAATGGGCTTAAAGGTTCATAGGAGTATAGGCTGAGTTGGCTTGGAGAGAGAAGAAATTTAAACGTTATCTTTGGATCCTTCCCATCTCTGCTAGTAGTGCCATAATACACCTATTATATGGTATTCTTGTCACATAATGGTATTAATTGTCACATAATCTTATTAATGTTAATTTTACAAGAGAAGTGAATATTTTTTAGTTATTTTCTTCTTAATAGAAGTAATTTGGTTCTTAAAGACTTTAAGATATAATAGCTAGCACAGTAATTGTGGAATGAACATTGTCCTGAAATTGTGCTATTTGGGGCAGAGTACTTTGTCTTGTGCTCTCCCAAATACAAGAGGTTAACAATACTCCTCTATATACAAAACTTGATCTTTATATGAAACTTCAGTGAGAATTATAAGGATAAAGTTTCCCAAAAGCTGGGGGCTTAGTATTTCAGGCTTTAATAAAGGAGGAAGTTGTTAGTTTCATTATCTGAGTATCCAAAACACAAAAATCAGAGCTTCCTATAGTGCAGTACCATATTTTGTTGGTTCAAATGTTGATCTATGTATATGGAATTAAACAGGAGGAATGAGAACACTCTCTTCCTATCTTCCCTCAGAAAAACAGAAATTGCGTTGGTGTCTACAGTGAAATGTACCATATTTTTCAGTACTCCAAATCTATATGCCTTAAAACATCTATAAACAAAATTAACTTCAACAAGTCTAGTTCTAAGTCAGGAGTAAGAATAAATTTTGAATATACAAAGTTGTCTGAGATAGGAGACTGATATAAGTTGGCTCTTGTACCTGTTCCAATACTGCATTTCTTCAGCTTCTTCCCCTGCCCAGTTTGAAGAACGTCCCTCAGAGGACCAATCTGGCTCCTGTTTATGGTCAATGGAGCACACAGAAGGCTTCTTGCATCAACAGGTCTTTTTGCTTCAAGTAATACCAAGCAAAACCCCTTTGCAGTGTTGAAAAAGACGTTCCTATAACTTTGCTTGATTATTTCTTCCCACACCCAAACAATTAAATTTACTTTAACTTATTTTGAACCTTCTTTGAAATCCCAAAAGGGAACAACTTTCATCCAACTTTACTAAAAATAAGCAATGTAATTAGTCCTTTGAGGCTACAGGGGGTGAGTTGTTTGAGATTTGTCAGAAAATGGCAGCCATAGTTCTTTACCCAAAAGATAGAGCTATCTCTTGAGTACAGGGTACAGGGTAATGTGCTACTGCATCGAAACTTTGGGAAATTCTTTGAAACTATGTAATGACTCAGTGAGACCTAGGGTATCTTGACAAAGTAATGAAATTATAAATTTAAATATATATTTATATGTATGTAATCAGCACTAGTAACAAAACAAGCCCTATTTTTGATAAATACTGGATGTTGAGTCCCACAGCAGTTATGGCGTATATTAGTTACACGAACTTGAATATGTTTGTTAAATTCTCTGAGCTTCAGTTTCATCATCTGCAAAATGGATGTCACAGGGCTTTCAAGAGAATGGATTGTGTATAATTTGCACCAAGGTGGTCAATGGAGATTAGAAAAATCATTTGAATCTTGCTCATCATCCAGTAGATAAAAATTCTATTCTCATTTACATCAATTCTATAAGTTCAAGTATCTATTTTTCTCTGTCTATTCCACCCTTCATCCCCCCAATAAATGATGAACTTGAAGCTCATCAAAACAATACTGTGACCTGATAAAAGCCTGCATCTTTCTAGGTGCAGTTCTACTGAAAGATTTTGCACATTCTGGAGCATGAAGTGAGTTGTGACTAGTATTGGCTTAACAGAGATTCAATAAAAAATCTAAAGGACATATTTAAAAGTTCTATTGATGGTTGTCTCATCTTGGTTAGAATTCAGAAATATAAAGTCATGTTAAACTATGTATTAGTGATTTTTATTTGTAGTAAATTGTGTCTTTCCTCTCTCCTTGAAAACAGGAAGTATTATTCTATGATATTCTTAGGGGTTCACATGCTAAAGAAACCATGGTTTAAAATATACAATAGAAAAGAAATAATTTTTCACTGACCAGAATTATCTGTCTAGAGAAAAATTTTCAGATTCTACGATTCTCAAATCTTGTCTTGTTAACTTAGAATGATGAGGTCAATAAAAGCTATTCACTTTTAATAGGGGAAAGTGAGGAGCAAGCCTTGTCTGATTTTCAGGAATTAGAGGAAGTGTGCACCAAGAATGTTGGATACTGTGGTGGTTACTGTGGATGAGCTCTTTCCACCTTTATTCATGCTCTCCAGTGGGCAAGATCCACAGAGTCCTGGGAGTCAATCTTGGAGCCCCAGTCTAGAATCCATTTCCTAAGCACATTGGTGATTTTATAAACACTTAATTCCTTGTAATTCTCCTTGCCTAAAAGTTGTAGAATTATTTCTGTTTCTGATTGATCTAAATTCCAATTAGAGCGGGACTGCTGTGACCTAGGGAAGATCAGCGGTTCATCTGGAGGATGTTTTTTTGACTAACTGGACCGCAAAGGCTTCCCTCAAAGGAACAGTACAAGAAAAATAAATGGGTCCAAATGGGTTGCTGAATAATACACTTGATGATATCTACCTTCATTCTAAGAAAAATGACCTCATGTGACCATATTTCTTCTTTGAATTGGGATGGGATATCAGTCTGAAGGGAGAAAATTGATATAATTGCTATCTTTTCCAAAAAATTGATTTCTTTTCCTTTTCTTTCTTTCTTTCTTTTTTTACATGCCTATTTACTTTGGTTAATCCATGCAAATAAGTCAGGGAAACCAGAAATGTCTATTGACTAGCTGAGTTAGATCAGAAACTACTGTATAATATTAAATTATCCTATAGGATGTTGCACAAATTGAGAATATATGTTGAAGTATGTGAAGATTTTCTTTGACAACTTCAAGATCCTTTTCTGGAATCTTATCATCTTCCTCCTAAATAAGATAATTCATTGACTTTTTAAATACTCTAGTGAAGCTCTTCTTATCCTTTCCCTTTTATGAAAATTTACCCTCATTTGTTATCTGAGCAAGGTTTATGCAAAAAAGAGTGGATTACAGGCTGTGCCATATCACTTTCAGAGTTACTAGCACCTAAAAAGAAAAATCAGAGGTTAGCCTAAATGAGTGCCAGATTGGTAAAATTTCAGTCAGCTTTAAAAATGAATGAAAGGATACCTTACAGTGTTGGGACATTTGCATGGTGGCAGGATTGTGCATCAAAACCAACAACTCAGATAATATATATGTTATCTGAAATTATTAATAAAGTTTCAATTTGATTGCTATTAGAAACTGAGAGAGACTAGATTTGAATTCAGATAGAATATGTCATCTAGAGATGAATTATTGAATTGCGCTTTTAGATTTTGAGGAAAACACAAATGTAATACATATATTAATAATACTTTAATAACAACAGCCATATTAGGAATATTAATACTAACACTAATAATAGTAACATTATTATTATGACAGCATAAATTTATTTCACTATTTGCTAAGTTTCAGTAAATATCCTAAGTTTTTTACATCATTACCATATGGGAAAAATGATATTTGAAGAGTGCTTTGCGAGTAGAATCTTATTTAATCCTCACAACAATGCTATGAGGTATAAATTACTTTGTGCCTAATTTATAGATTAGGAAAGTGAGTTTTAGACAGAGTAAGTAACTTTCATATGGTCAGGCAGCTATCAAGAGAGTGACATGAAATTTAAATCTGGTCATTTGATTCTAAGGGCAAAGCTCTTAACCACTTTATTACACTGTCTTCTTTCAGTGCTCACCCATTTCATAAATATCAGACATAGATATAACCTGACTACAACAGCTGCCATTGAAAAACATCTATTGAGCACCCAGTCTGTGCTAGATCCTGTTTCCCAGTACTACAGAAATGCTTATTCTTTCTTCTCACATCTTCTGGAGGAAAAGCCTTTCTTTCTTCTCCACATTCTGGGAGTCTTGGATTTTTCCACTCTTTCCTTGTTTTCCTAATTGAGGAGAAATAGCTAATCTGAAGGGTCAGAGTCTAAAATTCATTGAGCCAATCATTTACCAGTAGGTGGACTACCGTGCTTCAAAAGCAAGAAGGCAACTCCATCCTTTTCTTAGGACCAGTTCATTTATCAATAGAAAAATGATACTTTTTGGCATTATCTCATCACTGTTACTCCCACAAGTTAATAGAATAGAACATGGAATCCTTTTCTCCCTTTGGGGGATGTCCACAATTTTCTTTTCATTTACAGTGGATCAGGCAAGAGGGAATAAGTTTGAGGCCTCATTTGGCCTTAAGACAAAGATGCATTTTTCCAATGTAATATTTGCTAGAGAGTTCTGTTTTCTGCAGATAATGGTTCCTTTGCCCCTTACTATACCTGATGCATTCATCTTATTTGACGAGTGGCCTCTATGTATATTCTCCATTGATTAGAACTTACAGGAGAAGAGTGAATCTTAGGATGAGCTAACTTCTGAAAAAATTTCTTATGAATTCAAACAAGATATAGAATCACAAAATTGTGATATGTTGTTTGATAAGTTATATAAACAGGTAAATAAAGAGTAATTTAAGTAGACATAGGTGAATGATTATTTCTCCTAGTGGGTTTAGGTGAGACTTTCCAAAGTTGTTATTTTGTGCTGTGTTTTGAAAGACAGTTATGAGCCTGTCAGGTAGAAAGAGCTATTGGAGGTTGGAATGGGCATTGATGAGGGTGGGAATATTACTGGCCTTCCATATATGAGAAAATTGACTGAGGTCTCAGAAATGCTAGTGACTGTCTTATGGTAATGCAGCTAATTCACAGTCAAAATAATAATATCAATTTTTTGAATTTGAGTTCAGCGTTTATCACACATTTCTAGATTGAGCCCCTTTTCAATAAAGATTAAGGTTTACCTTGTGTTATGGACTGAATATTTGTGGTTTCCCCAAATTCATATGTTAAGTCCTAACTCCCAATGTGATGGTATTTGGAGGTGGAGCCTTTGGGTGGTAATTATATTTAATGAAGTCATGAGGGTAGTGCCCAGAGGATGGGATTAGTTGCCTTATAAGAAGAGGTAGAGTCATAAGAGCTCACTCTCTGTGCACAGAAAGAAGAGGTCCTGTGAACACACAGCAAGCTGGTGGCTGTCTCCAAGCCAGGAATAGGGCCCTTACAAGGAACTGAATCTTCTGGCCCCTTGATTAAACTTCCCAGTCTCCAGAACTGTGAGAAATAAATGTCTTCTGTTAAAGCCAACCAGTCTTTGGCATTTTGTTATAGTAGCCTAAGCTGACTTACACAACTTGGATATTGCTTCTGTATTTAAAAATATGAAAGGCAATCACTACATAGAAAGGCTATGTAGGGCCTAGAAAACACCTCAGAGTTTCAATTTCAGCCCCTGAAGGGCTTCATTTTAAGAGTAATGCCCACATTATGAAGGGATTTTTACTAGGATTAAAGAGAAAAAGAGAGTCTCAACCTAGTAAAACTTAAATCTAAACCTACACAAAATTGAAGAGATATACCAACATCTTAACCAACTGCTACAACAAAACTCAATGCTCTTTAGAGAAAGGTAACAGAATCCAGGATCTCTATAACATGTTAATAACAATGTACAGTACACAATAAAAAATTACTAGATACGCAAAGAAGCAGAAAAACGTGCTCAATATTAAAAAAAATCAATAGATACACACTTACAGATCACCCAGATATTGAAATAAGCAGAAAATATATTAAAATAACTATGATAAATATGGTTTGTTTTGATATCTTATTTTTAAAATCGTTTTTTAAATTATTTTTTTGTTGCAGGAATGTTGGATTATAACATTATATAACTTTCAAGTGTACATCATAATATATTTTGAATTATGTGTAGATTACATCAGGTTCACTGCCCAAAGACTAATTACAATCCATCCCCAAACACATATGCCTAATCAGCTCTTTCATCCTCCTCCCTCCCCCTGCCCTTCTGATAATCACCAATCCAATATCTGTTGCTATATGTTTATTTATTGTTTTTATCTTCTACTTATGAGTGATATCAAATGGTATTTGACTTTCTCCCTCCGACTTGTTTCACTTAGCATAGTACTCTCAAGGCCCATCCATGTTGTCACAAGTGGCTGGATTTTGTCATTTCTTATGGCTGAGTAGCAGTCAATTGTGTACGTATACTACGTCTTCTTTATCCATTCGTCCCTTGGTGGGAACCTAGGTTGCTTCCAAGTCTTGGCTATTATGAATAAGGCTGAGATGAACATAGAAGTATCTTTATGCATTTGTGTTTTCAAGTTCTTTGGATAAATACCCAGCAGTGGAATAGCTGGATCATATGGTAGATGTATTCTTAATTTTCTGAGCAAACTCCATACTGTTTTCCCTAGTGGCTGCACTAGTTTGCACTCCTACCAGCAGTGTAGAGCGTTCCCTTCTCTCCACATCCTCTCCAACACTTGCTTCCTCTCTTGTTAATTATAGTCATTCTGACGAGGAGAGTGAGGTGATACATCATTGTAGTTTTGATTTGCATTTCCCTGATAGTTAATGATGTTGAACATCTTTCATGTGCCTGTTGGCCATCGATATATCTTCTTTGGAGAAATCTCTGTTCAGATCTTTTGCCCATTTTTTAAATTGGGTTGTTAGTTTTTTTTTGTTGTTGAGCTGTACGAGTTCTTTGTATATTTTGGATATTAACCCCTTATCTGATATATGGTTTGCAAATATCTTCTCCTAATTGTTAGGTTGTCTTTTAATTTTTTTCATGGTTTCCTTTCCTGTTCAGAAGCTTTTTAGTTTGATGTAGTCCCATTTGTTCATTTCTTTTATTCTTTCCCTTGCCCAGTCAGACATGGTGTTTGAAAAAATGCTGCTAAGACCAATGTTGAAGAGCATACTGCCTATGTTTTCTTCTAGAAGTTTCATGGTTTCAGATCTTACATTCAAGTCTTTAATCCATTTTGAGTTGATTTTTGTGCATGGTGTAAGATAATGGTCTACTTTCATTCTTTTGCATGTGGCTGTCCAGTTTTCTCAACTCCGTTTATTGAAGAGACTCTCCTTTCTCCATTGTATGTTCTTGGCTCCCTTGTCGAAAATTAGCTCTCCATAGACGTGTGGATTTATTTCTGGGCTCTCGATTCTGTTCCATTGATCTGTGTGTCTGTTTTTGTGTCAGTACCATGCTGTTTTGGTTACTACAGCTTTGTAGTATATTTTGAAATCAGGGAGTGTGATACCTCCAGCGTCGTTCTTTTTTCTAAGGATTCCTTTGGCTTTTTGGGGTCTTTTGTTATTCCATATAAATTTAGGTTTCTTTATTGTATTTCTGTGAAAAATGTTGTGGGAACTTTGATAGAGACTGCACTGAATCTATAGAGTGCTTTAGGAAGTACGAACATTTTAACTATGTTAATTCTTTGAATCCAACATCAGGGAGTATCTTTCCATTTCTTTGTGCCTTTTTCAATTTCCCTCAATAATTCACAACTACAAGTCTTTCACCTCTTTGGTTAAACTTATTCCTAGGTATTTTATTCTTTTTATTGCAATTGTAAATAGGATTGTATTCTTAATTTCTCTTTCTGTTCCTTTGTTTTAAGTGTAAGGAAACACAACTGGGTTTTGTGTGATTTTGTATCCTGCAACTTGACTGTATTCATGTATTATTTCTAAAAGATTTTTAGTGGATTATGTAGGGTTTTCTATATATAAAATCATGTCGTCTGTAATAGTGACAGTTTCACTTCTTCTTTTCCAATGTGGATCCCTTTTATTTCTTTTTCTTGCCTGATTTCTCTAGCTAGGACTTCCAATACTATGCTAAATAAGATTGATGAAAGTGGGCATTCTGTCTGATTCCTGTTCTTACTGAGATAGCTTACAGTTTTTCTCCACTGAGCATTATATTAGCTGTGGGTTTGTCATATATAGCCTTTATTATGTTGAGGTATTTTCTTTCTATGCCCATTTTATTTAGAGTTTTTATCATAAATGTATGTTGTATCTTGTCAAATGCTTTCTGTGCATCTATTGAGATGATCATGTGATTTTTATTTTTCATTTTGTTAATGTGATGTATAACGCTGATTGACTTGCAGATGTTGAACCACCCCTGTATCCCTGGAATAAATCCCACTTGATCATGGCATATACTCTTTTTGATGTATTGTTGTATTCGATTAGCTGGTATTTTCTTGAGGATATTTGCATCAATGTTCATCAGTGGTATTGGCCTGTAATTTTATTATTTTGTGCTCTCCTTGTCTAGTTTTGGTATCAGGATAACGTTGGCTTCATAGAATAAGTTAGGAAGCTTGTCCTCCTCTTCAATTTTTTGGAAGAATTTGAGAAGAATGAGTATTAAGTCTTCTTTGAGTGTTTGGTAGAATTCATCAGGGAAGATGTCTGGTGCTGGAATTTTATTTTTTGGGAGGTTTTTGATTACTGTTTTGATCTCCTTACTGGTGATTGCTCTATTCACATTCTCGACTTCTTCTTGATCCACTTGTGGAAGGTCGTATGATTCTAAGAATTTATCCATTTCTTCTAGATTATCCAATTTGTTGGCATATAGCTTTTCATAGTATTCTCTTATAATCTTTTGTGTTTCTGAGGTGTCCATTGTAATTTCTCCTCTTTAATTTCTGATTTTATTTATTTGAGCCTTCTCTCTTTTTTTCTTGGTGAGTCTAGCTGAAGGTTTATCAATTTTCTTTATCTTTTCAACGAACCAGCTCTTGATTTCATTGATTTTTTCTATTTTTTTTTTTTTTAGTCTCTACTTTGTTTATTTCTGCTTTGGTTTTTATTATTTCCTTCCTTCTGCTGATTCTGGGCTTTGTTTGTTCTTCTTTTTCCAGTTCCTTTAGATGCACTGTTAGATTATTTATTTGGGATTTTTCTTGTTTGTTCAGGTAGGCCTGAATTGCTATAAACTTCCCTCTTAGAACCTCTTTGCTGTAGCTCATAGATTTTGGCATGTTGTATTTTAATTTGTCTCCAGGTATTTTTTTATTTCTCCTTTGATTTATTCATTGACCCAATCATTGCTCAGTAGCATTTTGTTTGAGCTCCACAGTTATGTTGTTTTTCTGATTTTCTTCCAGTAGTTGATTTCTAGTTTCATATTTTTATGCTCAGAAAAGATGCTTGACATTATTTCGATGTTCTTAAATTTATTGAGACTTGTTTTTTGGCCTAATATGTGATCAATCTTGGAGAATGTTCCATGAGCATTTGAAAAGAATGTGTGTTCCGTGGTTTTTGGATGGAATGTTTTATATATATCTACTAAGTCCATCTGGTCTAATGCGTCATTTAAGACCAATGTTTCCTTATTGATCTTCTGTTTGGGTGATCTGTCCATTGGAGTAAATGGAGTGTTAAAGCCTCCTACTATTATTGTGTTACTGTCTGCTTCTCCTTTTGTGTCTGTTAATAATTGCTTTATATATTTAGGTGCTCCTATTTTGGGGTGCATAGACATTTACAAGTGTTATGTCCTCTTGTTGGATTGTTCTCTTTATCATTACGTAGTGCCCGTCTTTGTCTCTTGTTACAGTTTTTGTTTTGAAGTCTATTTTTTTCTGATATAAATATTGCTACCCCAGCTTTCTTTTCTTTCACATTTGCATGGAGTATCATTTACCATCCTTTCTTTCAGTTTGTGAGTGTCTTTAGGTCTGAAGTGTGTCTCTTGTATGCAGCATATATATGGGTCTTGCTTTTTTATCCAATTGGCCACCTTATGCCTTTTTATTGGAGCATTTAGTCCATTGACATTTAAAGCAGCTATCGATAAATACGTATTTATTGCCATTTTTGTTACTTTTTTTCTGGGTGTTTTAGTGGGTCTTCTTTGTTCCTTTCTTCTTCTCCTGCTCTCTTCCTTTGTGGTTTGATTGTTTTTCTTTAGTAATATGTTTATGTCTTTTCTCTTACTTATTTGCTTATTTATTGTAAGTTTCTGGTTTGTGATTACCATGAGGTTCATACATAATGTTCTATATAAACAGCAATCTATATTGAGTTAATAGTCTTTTTAGTTTGACCTCTTTCTAAAAGATCTACTCTTTTACTCCTTTCCTCCCACATTGTATGTTTTTGAAATAATATCTAGACTCTTATTTTGTGTGTGTCTATCCACTACCATCTTATCATTGAAATAGATAATTTTGGTATTTTTGTCTTTTAACCTTCATATTTTGTGCATAGGTGGTTGATTTGTTACCTTACTGTACTTTTGCCTTTACCAGTGATTTTATTGCATTTTTGGGGGATAATTTTCTTATTCCTATTTGTGGCCTTCTCTTTCCTACTTAAATAAGCCCTTTCAGCATTTCTTGTAGAATTGTCTTCTTGGTGATAAACTTTAATTTTTGCTTGTCTGGGAAGCTATTTGTCTGTCCTTCCATTCTGAATAACCTTGCCAAATAGAATATCCTTGGCTGTAGTTTTTTTCCTTTCAGCTCTTTAAATATGTTGTGCCACTCTCTTCTAGCCTGTAGGGGTTCAGATGAGAAGTCCACTAATAGCCTTATGGGCTTTCCTTTGTATGTCACTTGTGTTGCCTTTCTCTTTCCATTCTTAGGCTTTTAGCTGACTTTCTCTTGCAGCTCTGTTTATTTTTAATTTTGGACATTTTAATTATAATGTATCTTGGTGTGAGTCTTTTTGGGTTTAGCTTGTTTGGTGCCGTCTATGCCTCCTGTACTTGAATGTCTGTTTCCTTCCTTAGCTTAGGAAGGTTTTCAGCTATCATTTCTTCAAATAGATTCTCTGCTCCTTTGTCTGTCTCTCCTCCTTCTGGGACACCTATAATATGAATGTTAGTGTGCTTGTTATTGTCCCAGACTTCCCTTAGACAGTTCTCATTCTTTTTTAATTCTTTTTTCTTTTTTCTGTTCATCTTGGGTGATTTCCTCTTGTCTTTAGTCCAGCTCACTGATCCGTTTTTCTGTATCATCTACTCTGCTATTGAGTCCTTATAGTGAATTTTTCCTTTCCAATGTTCTATTATTCATTTCGAATTGGCTCTTTTTCATATTTTCCAATTCTTTGTTGACATTCTCACTGTGTTCATCCAGTTTTCTCCCAAGATCAGTGAGTGTCCTCATGAGTTTTTGTTTGAACTCTTTGTCAGGTAGATTGTTTATTTCTGTTTCATTTAGTTCTTTTTCTGGGGTTTTGTCCTATTCCCTTGCTTGGAACACATTCTTTTTCCTCTTCATTATGCCTCTTTCTCTAAGCTTATATCTATGTATTAGGTGAGTCAGCTATGTCTCCTTATCTTGGAGAAGTGGCCTTATGTAAGAGATGCCTTTTGAGGCCTAGCAGTGTGCTTCTCTCTCATCACCTATCCAACTGTTCCAGGAGTGACTTCTGTGTGGGCTACATGTGTCCTTCTGCGACAGGGCTGCTCTTACTGCATGTACCCAGGGAGTCTAGGTTTTCTCTCCCTGGCCCGCTCTTTGTAAATCAGGTTTGGGGAGCCTGCAAAGTCTAATAGCACTCTCCCTTGGCAGTTTTTCTGTTGTGAGTAGGCATCCGGTGTGGCTGGTTGCTAGGCTCAGGGGCTTACAACTGCTGTAGGCCTCACTCTTGAAAGGCAGTTGTCAACTCTCTCAGGATTGCAGCTGGGTGGGACTGGCCCCAGGCATGGGAGCACCCAGTTGTTTCAGGCTTTGGAAGCTGGGGCTGACACCCTTTGTGACTGTTGGTGAAGCACAGGTCTTCTGCCACTGATAAGCCCCACCCCACAGGTCCACATACACTATCAACAGAGTCCTGGCCCACGCACACATCGTGACCCCCTGGACATACCCAGTTGCCCCACTGCTGAGGCCCCCACACTCTTCACCAACATCCCCCACAGTTCACCTGCTTCTCACAAAGGCCCTTCCCACAGAGGTGGACACACTCACCTGCCTGTAGAGGTTGGAGGCACCTAGTCTATGCAGGCTGACAAATAGCCTGAGGGCTTGCTATTTGGTGGGGCCAGTCCCTCAGGCTGCCTGCCCTGGCTGAGCTGTATTAAATCTGTGCTCTAGTGGGAGTGGCACACACCTGGGCTTTCAGGCCAGGGGAAGAACTCCAATGGCGTCTGCCAGCATCTGTGTCAGTACACCTGTACTAGGTCACGACAGTGGCTGCCACTAATGTCTCAGTCTCTAGAGAGGTCTCACCTTTCACCAAGATGCACCCAGAGCCTATCTGCTGTGTCTTTTTTCGTCAAAGGACTGCGCACCTTTCTAGTGATTTTAGGCTGTTCTCTGAGATGGTGAATGTGTATGTGGACCCTTTAAGAGCCAGCTTTTTATGGCTTATGTCTGATAGCTTTTCTGGGGGTATTCCCCTTTGTAGTTAATAGCCAGCAAAGCCAGATACTATGATACTTGTCTCAGTTGTGCTGAATGTGAAGGATGTTTATAGCGGTAATGCACCCCTGCTCAGGTCCCCATTTCTCCAGGGAAGGGTGAGTAACTTAGTGTGGCTCCTGCTCAGCTGTGAAGCTCCTTGGCTCATGAAGGTGGCTGTTTTTTCTCCAGAAAGAATTTCTGCCTCAGTTAGGACTGTCCCTTTATGTGGGGGTTCTTTTTGTCCAGTTTTCAGTTCTCTCTCTGGGGTAATTTTTCTAAGAATAGTTGTAACCTCATTATCTTCATGGGAGGAGATGAGTTCAGAGTCCACGTACGCCACCATCTTGACCAATATCTTATTGATAAATATGTTATAGTAACCAGAGCAAAAGATTGACAAAATAGAGGAAGAGGTAGAAAAATTCAGGACAAGAAATTGGGTTTAAAAAAACAAATAGAAATCCGAGAATGAAAAACGCAATATATTTAATGAGAATATTCATTAGCATGACTAAAAGCAGTTTGAGCATAGAAAAAAAAATTGGTTTATTACAAATCAAACACAATAAATGTGCAAAGAAAGATAAATTGAAAAAAGAACACAAGAAGTCAATGTCTGTCATGTGCCAAGTGATACAGCATACTTGTAACTAAAGTTCTAAAAAGATACTAAAAAGTGAATAGAAAAGACACCTATTTGAAAGAATAGTGGCAATTTCTACCCAAATCTGACAAAAAAAAATTGTAACACATAGATCCAGAAAACTCAACGAACCCAAAGTAGAATAGGTACAAGGCAAATTATAGTCAAACTGATGAAAACCAAAGGTCAAGTTAAAATCTTAAAAGCACTTGGATAATAAAAAATGCATTATTTTCAGAGGAACAATGATATGAATGACAGTGAACCCTCGTCAGAAAGAGTGGGGGTCAGAAGACAGTGGAATGACATCTTAAAGTGCTCAAAAGATGTGAATGAGGGCTTTAACCCAGAATTCTACACCCAGTGAAAATGCTGCAAAAGTAGAGGACAAATAAAACCATTTTCAAATAAATTGAAATTGAAAGACATTGTCACTTGTGGTTCTACACTACAAGAATCAAAAAAGGAAGCTCTTCTAGCTAAAAGAGAAATAACAGAAAGATTTTTTAACTTAAAGAAGGAATGAAAAGTGCTGGAAATTGAGAAATGTGAGAAAATATACAATGCTATTTTACTTTCTTATATTTTAAAAAATTTAATTGACTAAGGCACTAATATAACTATTGCATTTTAGTGTTACTAGCACACGTAGGACAAAAATACATGAAAGCAGTGGTGTAATGGAAAAGAATGGGTTAAGTTGAACCATGCTGTTTAAAGTGTTTACATTATACATAATACAGTAAAATATTAATTCAATGTAGATTATGATAAGTTGAGCTTAAAATTTTTGTCCCTTAAGCAACCAATGAAAGATACAAAAAAGAATAGTTAAAAAGGCAGTAAAGGTCATAGAATGGAATCTTAAACAACTACTGAAGTGACGTAAGTAACAGAAGGACAAAATAACAAAACATAGATGGGACAAGCAGGAAAAAAGTAGCAAAATAGGAAGTTTATACCTAACCATAATAATAACTATATTACAAGTATATATTCTAAAAACTCCAATTCATAGGCAGCAATTCTTATACTGGATAAAAAGGCAAGACAGAACTAGACGCCATTTAGCAAAAACCTGGAGGGTATTATGCTAAGTGAAATAAGCACCACAAAGAAAGACAAACCCCATATGATTTCACTTACCTGTGGAAGATAAATAAACCCATGGATAAGGAAAACAGATTAGTAGTTGTGTGACCAGAAACCAGGCAAGAAAAGGGTTACTGAGAATCTGATCCATAAGTAGCATTGTCTGTAAAATCTTTTCCAGACAAGGAGAAAACTAAATGTGCTTTTTCAGAGGTTGACATCCCCATTTTTGCAGATGTTGCCATCCTACAGTGGAACTTATATGATTACAGCAAGACTCCTGCAAATTGTTCCAGCTCTAAGTGTCCAAAAGTTACCATGGACCTGTTATGTGATGGTGTGTTCCTTGAACTTGTTATGTAATGGCATGTTGCATGGAACTCATTATGTAACGGTACCTTGACCTCGTTATGTGTTGGTGCCTTGAACTCATTATGTAACGGCCAGCACAGGCACCCAGATTGGGCCTAGTTGTTACACAGTTGTAGCACATCCTCTGCACTCTGATGCATAAAGTTTCCACCAGCACTAAGCTCAGGGAGACACTGCTTTGGGGGCATCCCAGGTGTTCTCCATTGCTTGTGCAAGCAATAAACCTTTTCTTCATCCACTTCAGCGTTGGTTGTGGTTTTTGGCTCTGCACTCACCAAGAGATGGACCCACTGAGTTCTGTTACAGTTACCAGAGGGGAAGGGAGTGAAGGGAGGGCAGAAAGGGTAAAGGGCGCATATGTATGGGGACGGATAAAAACTAGACTATTGGTGGTGAACATGATGCAGTCTATACAGAAACTGCTAATATAATAATCTACATCTGAAATTACACAATGTTATAAGCCAATATGACCTCAATAAAATAATTTTAAAAAAAGAAAAATCATATTTTGCAGTTAAAGGCATGGACAAGGTGAAAATTAAAAAATAAAAATGACTAACATAAGAAAACTGGTACGCCTGTTTTGATAACAAAGAAAGTAGATTTCAAGACAATGAGTATTACTAAATACAAAGAGAGGCATTTCATAAGAACATGATCAATCCACCAAGAAGACACAACAATCCTAGTCGTATACACATCCCTAACAAGCAATGAAAATACATGAAGCAACATTGACTAAATAAAGGGAGATACAAAAAATTCACAAATATAATGAATAGAACATTGGTGAACTGTGAGACAACTTCAATTTCCCAGATATGTGTGTAATTGGAGTCCCAAAGGAGGGAGGAGGCAAGGAGTAATGGCCAAAAATTTCCAAATTTGATAGAAATTATAAGCCCACAGATCTAAGAAAGGTAACAAACTCTAAGCTTAAGAAACATGGAGAAAGCTACACAAAGGCACATCAAAATCCAATTTTTAAAAACCAGTGATAGATAGAAAACCTTAAAAACAGCCAGAGAAAAGATGCATTATGTGAGAGCAAAATCAAGGATGACATCAGCTTTCTCTTTAGAAACAATACAAGCCAGAAAACGAAGCAATGTCTAAAATAAATAAAGATAGTAAAAGTAAAAAACCTTTTTGACCTAAGATTCTCTATCTGGAAAAAGTAGCTTTTAAAATGAATATAAATTTATGTTTCTGGAAGATGGAGTAAGTATTTTTGTCCCTATTCCTCCCACGAAGTATAACTAAAAACCCTGGTCACATGTAAAACAAACAGAAGAGAACTCTGAAGGGTATAGAAAGGAAGGAAGACTAGCTAGGAACCTTGGGACCTGAGGAATGACACAGTCGTGAGTTCTCTCCTCACATATCCCAGAATTGGAGATGAAGAGGCCAGAAACCAAGAAATACCAACAAGCATGGACCAAAAAAGAAAACCCACGAAAGCCTGCCCTTTTGGATTCCTTTGAGTTAAGTCAGCTAGATGGAGGAATAGGAGGTTCCCTACGTTCACCTACAAAAACAATGATCTGGCAGCTATCCATAGACGAAAATGCCTTTGTGGAAGCTTTGGGATCCAGGTAGGAAGTTGTGAAACCCCAGCAAAGCCCAAGACTAAGGAGAGAAGCTTTGAGAAAGCAGGCCTGTGCTAGGGACTGCATGTGTTTCTGCTGCAGACTAAAAGTAGTTGCATCTCCCTATGGATTCAGCTCCAGCCCCACTTGGCCGCAGTCCTACAACCAGCTCTAAACTGCCAAGGGGTCTAGGAGGAGCCTTGACTACCCACACCCCTGGTAATAAGCTTGTTGATTTTGGACTTTACTGCAGATCCTGAAGTGACCTTGTGAACTGGCTCCTGTCCCACTCTACTGTTATCTAGAGTCAGACATGCTGGCCCAGGGATGCAATAATGCCCATCCTTGCCCATGATGGCATATCCACTGACTTCATCCTGACTGTGGACCCAGAAGTGGCCCTGTGGTTCAGTTCCAGCTCGACTGTGCCATAGTCTGGGTACAATCCTGCCCACTCAGGGAACTACTCTGTGATCCAGCAATCCCACTTCTGAGTACATATCCAAAGGAAATGAATCTGTATCTTGAAGAGATGTTTGCACCTCCAAGTTCACTGCAGCATTATTCACAATAGCCAAGATATGGAAACTACCTGAGAAACTGTCAATGGATGAATGGATAAAGATAATGTAGTATATGTACACAATGGGATATTATTCAGCCTTAAAAAGGAAGGAAATTCCACATTTGTGACAACATGGAAGGATGTGGAGGCTATTATGCTAAGTGAGGTAAGCCACCCATGAAAAGACAAGCACTGCATGCTCTTACTTATATACAAAATCTAAAAATGATGAACTCATAAAAACAGAGACTGGAATGGTGGTTGCCAGTGGCTGGGAGGGTGGACGAAATGGGGAGATCTTGGCCAAAGGGTCCAAAGGTTCAGTTATGCAAGACGGATAATTTATGGAGATCTAATGCACAACATTGCGACTCGAGTTAATAATACTGCATTATGTACTTGAGATTTGCTAAGAAAGTTGACCTTAAGTGTTCTTATCACAAAAAGATCATAACTATGTGAGGTGATGGATGGATGTGTTAAATAACTTGAGTGTGGTAATTATTTCCCTGTATATACACATATCAAAACATCATGTTCTAAACCTTAAATACGTACAATTTCTGTTTGTCAAGTATACCAATAAAGCTGGGGAAAAACGCCTGTTCTTTTTAGCCAAAGGATCAGGAAAGGGACAGCCTAGTAAGACAGAAAACTTTAGTACAATAATCTCTCTAGTGAAGCCAAATACCACGGAAGAAAGTTTAGCCCCATCTCCATGACAGCTAAGTCCAAATGGAAATCCCAGACTCCCACTCTCACAGGATGTAATGAGATGCCCCAACACTCTCACTGGAGCAGAGTCAGAGAATGCTATGTAGAGAGCTGGGATTTTCATCAATGCTGGGTGATAGGAGTTCATCTTCATGGTGTCAGTGGAGACCGTGTGGGGGAGCCTGGCCTTCTATCACTACCCACCAGTAATGAGGCATCCCTTCTCCTCCACTGGGCTCATGTAAGAAGAGAATTTGAGGAGAATCAGGGCTTTTACCATTGTCCTCTTGCAATGATGACATCCCACTGCAGTGTCAGCTGAGAACATGTGGGAAGGCATAACTACAACCCCCATTCATCAGTAAGGATGTGGGGAGCCTGGATTTCTTCGCCACCTGGCAGTAATGATGTGGTGTCCCCATCTTTACTGGCCAGAATGGTGTCAAAGAAAGTCAGCTAAACAAAAGGTTTAAATAAAATCTAGAGTCTCATAACATAATACAAAAATGCCCAAGTTTCAAAATAAAGAAATTACTTGTTAGACCAAGAATGAAGATCTCAAGTTCAAAGCAAAAATGACAAGCAGTACATACCGTCACCAACATGACAGACATGCTAGAATTGCCTGACAAATATTTTAAAGCAGCCAGTATAGAAATACTGCAATGAGCAATTACAAATGTGAAAAAAATTTTTAAAAAAGAAAATCTTAGAAAAGAAATAGAAAGTTTCATCAAAGAAATGGAAGATATACAGTTACATCTTGTATGTTTCCATTTATATAACATTCTAGAAACGATAAATTTATAAAATAGAGAACACATTTAGTGGTTGCCAGGGGTCAAGGGAGGATGCTGGGCAGGAGAAAGCGAACATGACTATAAAGTGGCAACATGAGGAATCCTTATGGCCATGGAAATATTCTGTATTTTGAATCACTGTGAATGACACAGTTGTGATTAAAAAAAATTAGCAGTCCTCATCTGTATAAAATGAGTAGCTGATAATTTGTTTTATTTTACTTAAGAAAACACTTTATAATATATAACCTTAGTTGTGTGCTTACATTTAAAAAGATATCAGCCAATGCTTCTGGGTGTTTGTAGCAGGTTAGTATAGTCTCACAAAGTCTTGCAAAAAGCCTCTTAGTTAAAATACGCGGTTTCCTTTTCTGCATGAATATGATAATACGGTATAGCATAAAGCTTAAATTACCACTGACTTTGGCAAGTTAGAACATATTGGGCTTGAGTTACTTAAAAAAGTCAAGAATGAGCAAAAGATGCTGTGAATATATCTCAGTGAAATGATGACCATGTGACATTGTTATAACTGAATGCTAAGTGAGATAAGCCACCCATGAAAAGACAAACACTGCGTGCTCTTACTTACTAAGGTGACCATATGTAGATGGAAGAAAGGAAGAGAAGTAGAGCTTTGCAATGTAAGAATAAGCTCAGAATCTTTCTATATTCAGTTCATGTTTACCCATACTTACTCTGGTTGTATTAAAGTCAGAATCTTTCTATATTCAGTTCATGTTTACCCATACTTACTCTGGTTGTATTAAAGGTGAAAGAATGACTTTCAGCTTTACTTTAGAACCCTTGCATAAAATTCTTCTCCCAATGTGATTTGATACAACATAAATTTAGAGAGAGCATTTCTGGGTCTTGTATCATCTAAACAAGAGCCCTTAACTTTCCATAGAAAACATGTTTTAATGAATCTCCAAGGTCCTCATCACTGCTGCAGCCCAAGGAATGTCTATCTTTTGGGGCACATTTCAAGTTTACCCTGAGGAATTTTTGGTCCCATGGTAATTTTGAGGGGTTTGAGAATAATAATTGGGACTCATTTTAGTAATGGTTAGGGTTTAAATCATTCCAAAGTATAAAACCCAAAATTGAGGGATTTTATAAACTTTTTTCTTATCCTCTACTTATTCTCTTTACTTTCTCTCATTGAATTCACCTAATCCCATAAGCTTTAACCTCTATGGAAATGATCCCCAAATCTTTTTCTCATGTTCTGACCTTTCCCCTCACCTTTATTTAGCCTTAGTTAGGTGTTTGCCTAATGAACGCTTCTACTTGGATGTCCTGCTGGCAGCTCAAGTCCTCCATGTTCAAAGTTAATGTATGATTTTTGTGAATATTTCCACTCTTGTTGAGTTCTTTCTGTTTGTAGTAACACCATAGTTTATTCAAACACCTAGGTTAGTATCTTTTGGAAATTTTTTTGCATATTTTTATCCCCTTTATGAGAAGTCCTGACGAATTTTTCCTTAGAACATTTCTTGCATATGTTTGTTTCTTGGAATTACTCACAGTAGCACTGTTAATTCAGGGCATTTTTATCATTCATTGACTATAATAATTGCCTGCCAAAGCTGACCCTGCCTCTAGTCTTTCTTACTGAAGTACATCCTGCCAGCACCCACTGTGTTAATCTTTCTAAGTGTGCACTTTGATTACTTAAATGCTGTTCCAAAAAAGAAATCAAATCTTGAATGTTTCCTAACGGCCTCCTGTAGTGAGCCTACCTTGAACTTGGCATTTGAGAGCTTCCTATACTGATCCAAAGTCTATGCTGCAGTCCAGTGGGGAGAGATATTGGGGTCTCTCTGAGAGCCTGTGGAAGTCCCCTGGGTGACATACAGGGAGGATGGAAATTATATTCTTTCTCTGAGCTCAGTAACTTTGATCTGGAGAGCTCCTAGAAGGCCACTAAGAGTTTAGTAGTGGCCTTCACATACTTTACCAATGTTTTTTCTGTTTCACACTTGGGTCCATGAAAAAAAATTGACACTACATAGGACTTTGTCTGTGGGGCAAAAATTCTATTGTAGTTTCCAGTATAAGTCCCAGGAAAGATAAGAAAAAGGGATTCTAAATCATTCATTTTTTTTATTAAACAAATATTTATGCAATACCTACTATATATGCCCAGTATTGCTCTAAGGTGCTGCAGAAATAGCTCTGAAGGAAACAGATAAAATCCCTGCCCTTTTGGAACTTAGTTTCAAATGTATGAGAGTACATGATCTATGTGTATAACAAACAAACAAATAAATGTACAGTATTCCATACAGGGATAGACGCTGTGGATACAGGAAAGGTCATGTACTTTTCCTTTTGTGAAAGCGCCCTATTTGGCAACAAACAAAATGGTATACTTCCAATCAATCAATGTTATTATAATGAACTGGGCTATAAATGCAGCATAGATAATTTTTTTTTGCTCCAAAGCCTGATGTCTGGGGAAAACACCGCAGAAACATATGTCTTCTAATTTTTAATCAGGTCCCAGCTCCTGAAAATCCCTTGGGTCATATTAGCTAGTTGCTCTTTGGCACGAACAGATTCTATTTACTACCCTCTAGTCTGGAGAGGATACTCTGGGCAAAGCCACCATCAGAAATCATGATCTCATGGCTTCTCAGAACCTGGGGTACTGAGGTCTGTGTTCTATCTTCCTTAGTCCAAAATGCAAGAAGAAGAAGAATCTCCATTTTGGGCTGTTCATTTCTGAAATTCATCAGTGCCACTTTCCCCTCCTTAAGAGTAGGGGAGAAGTGTTGAAGAGAACATTGAAGTCCTGATGCAGAAGGGTGGCTGTTGAATTTTATCTATCCTATATTATTCTTTCAAATCTCCTCTATGGAAGCCAAGGACTCCTTGAAATGCTATATCTCCTGTCTACTGAGATGACCATTGTTCATTAGGTGGGCCCAGTGGACTGTCAAAGCAGAAGTGGAACAGAGATGCTGTAGAGTCATGGTTGGTCACAAGGTTCCTGAATCTTATTCCTAGAGAACTTGCCCATTAGTGTTTTTGATATACATCTTTAACAGTTCTCTCAGCTTTTATACAATGGAGAAAACAAAGACACACAGAGGGCTGGGCTTGCGTCCATTCTTCCATTCTGGGTCTCAATCCCATTATACTGGCATTGGGTGGAGAGAGCTGGGTACTCATTTTAATGTTATCTTTTTGTCCTGTTCCCACAGATATGTCCTAGGGAAGAATGGCTTCAGGAAATGACTCTTCAGTGACTCAGTTTATCTTGCTGGGTTTAACACAGCGGCCAGAACTCCAGCTGCCCCTGTTCTTCTTTTTCTTAGGAATCTATGTTATCACCTTGGTGGGGAATATTGGCTTGCTTTTTCTGATTGGTCTTAACTCTCACCTGCACACTCCCATGTACTACTTTCTCTTTAACCTTTCCTTCATTGATCTCTGCTACTCCTCTGTCATAACCCCCAAAATGCTGATGAGTTTTGTAAAAGAGAGCATCATCTCTTATTCAGAGTGCATGGCTCAGCTCTATTTCTTCTCCTTCTTTGTTAATGATGAGTGCTATATTTTGACATCAATGCCCTACGACCGATATGTGGCCATCTGTAAGCCCTTGCTTTACAAGGTCATCATGTCCCATCAGATCTGCCTCATGCTGATGGTGGGTGCATATGTGATGGGGTTTGTAGGTGCCACGGCCCACGCTGTATGCATGATGAGACTCACCTTCTGTGATGGCAACATCATCAATCACTACATGTGTGACATACCTCCTCTCCTCCAGCTCTCCTGCACAAGCACCTACATCAATGAGCTGGTAGTTTTCCTTGTTGTGGGCATCAATGTAATCGTGCCCAGTCTCACCATCTCCATTTCTTACATGTTGATCCTCTCCAACATCCTCCAAATCCATTCTAAAGGGGGCAGGTCCAAAGCCTTCAGTACCTGCAGCTCCCACATAATTACTGTTTCTCTTTTCTTTGGATCATCAGCATTCATGTATCTTAAGTCTTCCCCTGCTGGGTCTCTGGATCAAGACAAACTATCCACGGTTTTTTATACCATTGTGGAGCCAATGATGAATCCCTTCATCTACAGTTTGAGGAATAAAGATGTCAGAATTGCACTGAGTAAGACTTTAAATAAAAGGGTGTTGCCCTGAACAGAAACTGTGTTAGTTATTGATGCCAAATCCTAGTAAAGGCACACAATGTATAAAAATATGGAGAAAGTAGAAAGAAACCAAAATAGAAATTCAGATGATTTAAATAATAAGGAAAATTAAGTTTATTATGTAAATCACTTCACAGGAAAAGATACTGTCAGGAAGAGGAGGAGAAGTCCCTTGTCCTTTCATAGAAAGTAAGGAAAGTAGTTCATTCTGTCATTCTCCACTTTATTCTTAGAGATTATAAGGTTTTAAGTAGAAAAGGTTGAATGATGATAAATTCAGAAATGGTAAGGTTGTGAGATTTTTGACTCAGGCATGTCTGGAATTCCTGTAAAATTTTGTCATGGAGATGTAGACTTTGGTGGACTTTGGATGCAGCCATTTATTCATTAATTTACAGATTTCCCCCACTATCTAAAGTAGAGTGTTCCTATGAAAACTTTTTAAACCAATTACCATCAATTTATATGGTAGAAACTTTTTTTTTTTTTTTGCCATTCCCAGACCTCCCAAAATAACCTACGAAATTATACCAAACAACATATAAAACCCAAAATAATACTAACATATAGTAAAATCAAGAATGATATTATAAATATACAGCCTGTATAAAGTAGGAATAATGTATGTGCAGTGTAATTTCACTTAGTAGAACTGGGAAAACAGCAAGCACATTCAAAGGCTGAGAGGAGATAGTGGTGGTTGTGGTGTCAGGCTGAGTTAGAGGTTAGGGTGATGGGATGTACAGGATACTGGGATAGGAGAGAGAGGAAGAGGTCATCTGTTAACATCTCATCATTATCTGATCCCTCAGGGCAGGCAGGTCACTAACGTCTACACCTTCTTCTGTGTCTGCTTACCTCGATGTTGAAGGTAGAGGTCGTTGTCTTCTGTGGCTGATGTGGCCAATGTGAAAGGCTTGAAACATGACTGTAACACTGAACGCTGTTTTCACTTTTTGCCCTTTTTTGTAAAAGTGAAAATTCCCTTTGGATTTCTTGTGGCTAGCAAAAACAGGTACTAATGTAAGTCTATCTTAAAAGCAAAGTGGCATAAAGCCACCTTTCTGTTAGCAAGGAAACCTGTAATAAACCTCTAATGAAAGGCTATTGAGTTTTCAGAAATGTGAGTGGTCCATATGAGTGAAATAGGGCATTTTGAATAGGAAGATTCATTTCCTTAAGGGAGATGCTCTTCTCACTCTGGTCTCTTCTCAAGTTAGTCACAAGGGAGTGTGGTAAATAGAGATTTCCTTCTGATCCCTGTTCCTAAGGACAAGAAACTGAGATAACCATTTACAGCAGTCAGAAATAAAGGGAACCTGCATTGGATTTTACCTCTTGTGACTTCAGGGCAGCAAATGTGGGTAATAGGACATGCTATACTAATCTTACTACAAATATTTATCATTTTCTCTTCTGTCTTAGAGGTTTAATGGCACAAATGATGTAGTTATTTAATCAACAAATAGAAACTGAGCATCTATCCTGTACCAGGCTTTGTTTTTAAACACCATAGATACAGTGGTGAATAAGATGAAAAGTCTGTGCTCTCATAGGGCACATAGGGTTGTTTGTTTTCTTGTTCTTGAGTTTTGAGATTTCTTTATGTATTCTGAATACAAATTATGTCAGACGTATGATTTACAAATATTTCTTCTAGTCTATATTTTCATTCTCTTAATAGTGTCTTTCAAAGAACAGAAAATCTTAAATTTGATAAATTCTAATATCTGTTTTTTAAATTATGGATTGAACTTTTAGTGTCACATTTAAGAGATCTTTTGCTAATCCCAAAGTCCAACAATTTTTCTATTACGTTTTTTTCTCTAAGTATTATGGAATTTAAGTTTATGATCTATTTTAAATTAATTTTCCTATATCGTATGGGCTGTTGATCTAAGCAGATTTTTTTTGCACATGGATATCTTATTATTCCAACACTTTGTTGAAAAGTACTTCAGGCTCGAGATAAGTCAACAAAGATATCTCGATGCAGAGTAGTGGTGGGGGGAGGAGAGAAGATATGTGGATCTGGCACTGTTGGGGAATGAATGCCCTTGTACTTCTGAGTAGAGTGAGTTAAATGAAAGTGTAGGGAGTGGAGTTGCGGGGTGAAATGGAAAGTTTACGGTTTTTTATGAAACTGTTTTCAAAAGAGGCTCTACTATTTTATATTCCCATGAGTTTTTCCACAAACTTATCAACACTTGGCATTGTCTGTGTTTTTAATCACGGCCATTCTAGTGGGTGTGCAGTAGTATCTCATTTTGGTTTTAATTTGCACATCCTTAATGAGTGATGATACTGAATATCTTTCATAAACTTATTAGCAATTTGTATATCTTCTTTGGTGAAATATCTGTTTAAATATTGTGTGTATTTTCTGATCTGGTTATTTCTTTCCTCAATATTGTAAGATACAATGAAGATTGTAAGAATTTAATTACAGTTAAATTGTAAGACACAATTTAGAAAATAAAAAGCCAAGTCATAACCAAGAAAATACATTTTCAAAATATATATCTGATAATGGACTCGTATTAAGAAAATATAAACAACTCCTAACTTACTATGTTTGTATGGTTTATTATTTTCCATTCTTTTACTTTTAACCTACCTATATCATATTTGAAGCAAGGTTCTTGTGGACAGCATGCAGTCGGATCATTTTTAAATTCACTTTGATAATCTCTGTCTTTTAATTGGACTCTTAATTTAATTTATTTAGACCATTATTGACCTATTGATGTCTGAGGGCTTACTCTACTTTGTATCATTTTCTATTTGTTCCCACTGTTTCTTGTTCCTCTGTTTCACCTTTTATTGACTTTCTATGGATTAGATGATCTTTCTCAGAATTTAATTTTGATTTATCTATAGTGATTTGAAGTGTATGTCTCTCTATAACTTTTTAGTGGTTACTCTAGGTATCACGATATACAAAGTAACTTGCATAGTCTCCTGGTATTGACATTTTATAATGTGGAGTAAAGTGTAGAAAATTTTCTTCTAGTTCTTCCCTTTATCCTTTTCCATTTTTAAAAATTGTCTTAAGTATTTTCTCTGCATAGATTGAGTGCCATATCAGATGGTGTTATTACTTTTATTTCAAATGTGAAAAATAATTTTAAAAAATGATGAGGATAGTCTATTACATTTAGCTCTATTTTTAGACATTCCATAGTTCTTCCTTCCAGATGTTCCAAGCCTACTTCTGTTATTCTTTTCTTTCTGTTTGGTATACTTCTTTTAGCCATTCGTCAAGGGTCGGTATGTTGATGACAAATTATCTTAGACTTCCTTCACCTGGGAATTATTTATTTCCCCTTTATTCCTGAAGGATATTGCCAGTGGATATAGAATTCAAAACTTGTAATTTTTCCTTTTTAAAGCTTGAAAATGTTGAGTTCCTTTCTTTTTCTTCATTATTTCAGATGAGGAATCTGGTGTCATCCTAATCATTGTATCTCTCCAGATTATTTATCACTTCTCTCCACTTTCATTTAAGATTTTGTTTTGTTTTGTTTCCAGTTTTAAAAAGTTTAACTATGATCAGTCATGGCATGGATTTCTTTGGATTTATTGTTTGAAGCTTGCACAGCTCTTGAATCTGTAGGTTTGTCTTCAGTTGAATTTGAGAAATTTTCAGCCACTGTGTTTTGGAATATTGTTTTCAGCCTTAGAACTCTTCCTCTTTGCCTTCTGTGACTCAAAAAGCATAAATATTACATGTTTTGTTATTGTTCTTAAGGTTTCTGAGGCTCTGTTTATTTTTTTCTAGTCTATTTTTATCTGTTATTCACATTATATAATTTCTTCTGATTCATCCTTCAGTTCACTATTTTTTTCCTCTGTTGTCTCCAATCTACTCTGAAGTCCATTCTGTGAATTTTTTGCTTTACCTATTGTAAATTTTAATTGTAGAATTCCTTTTTTGTTCTTAAAATTTAATTTGTTTTTAAAGAGAAACTTACATATATTAAGTTCAAAACATCAGTGACATGAGCTAAAGTTGGTTACGTTAACA
The DNA here is from genome assembly GCF_037783145.1 of Equus przewalskii. Lineage (NCBI taxonomy): Eukaryota > Metazoa > Chordata > Mammalia > Perissodactyla > Equidae > Equus > Equus przewalskii. The sequence goes on from NC_091836.1 coordinate 31,596,312, forward strand.
TATTCAATCAACTGTTTTAACTATGCTATCGATACATTGCTAAAGTTATGTAGTCCTTTTTTGCTCTTTCTTTTTTTTCTTTTAGATTTTTCATTATTTATTTATTTATTTAATTTTTATTTTTACTTTTTCTCCCCAAAGCCCCCGGTACATAGTTGTGTATTTTTAGTTGTGGGTCCCTCCAGTTGTGGCATGTGGGATGCCGCCCCAACATGGCCTGATGAGCAGTGCCATGTCCGCACCCAGGATCCGAACCAGCGAAACCCTGGGCGGCCACAGCAGAGCGTGCAAACTTAACCACTCGGCCACGGGGCCGACCCCTTTTGCTGCCTTTTTTTGATTAAAGTTTTTATTTTGATAAAATTAAAGATTGAACTGTATGCAAATGTAAAAAGTAATAGAGATCCTGTGTACCCTCTACCAAGTTTCCTCCCCATGGTCACGTTTTGCACAGCAGCAGTAAATATCACAACTTTAACATAACCCTTTTATAGTCATACCAATTTCTCTCTCAACCCCACCTTCTTCTTGACACCCAGCAACCACTAATTTGTTCACCATTTCTACAATTTTGTCATTTCAATAATGTATAAATGGAATCATATGGTATATAACATTTTGACATTTGTTTTGTCGCTGTATAATTATCTGAATATTTATCCGAATTGTTGTATGTGTCAATAGTTTGTTTCTTTTTACTGATGAATAGTATACCATGGTATGAAAGTACAGAAGTTTGTTTAACCATTCACACTTGGAAGGAAAACTGTTATTTCCAGTTTTTGGCTATTATGGATAAAACTTCTGTAACATATGTGTTTAGGTTTTTGTGTGAACTTAAGTTTTCATTTTACTGGGATAAATGCCTGGGAGTGCAATTGCTGGGTTGAATGGTAATTGCATGTTTAGTGTGTCAAGAAAGAAGAAAATTCTGCCATTTTTGATAACATGGATGGACTTTGCGGACATTATGCTAAATGAGATGTCAGAGAAGATGACTACCATGTGATATCAACTATATGTGGAATCTAAAAACGTGAAACTCATAAAAACAGAGTGGAATAGCAGTTACCAGAGGCTGAGAGGTGGAGAAATTGGGGAGATGTTTAAGGGTACAAAATTGCAACTAGTAGATAAGTAAATCAGGAGATCTAATGCACAGCATAGTGATTATAGTCAGCAGTATTGTATTATAAACTTCAAAGTTGCTAAGAGACTAGATTTTAATTGTTCTCACCACACACACACAAATATTAATTATGTGACAAGATAGATGTGTTAGCTAATGCTATGGTGATAATCACATAGCAATATATAAATATATCAAATTAACACATTGTACGCCTTAAACTTTCACAATGTTGTATGTCAATTGTATCTCAAAATAAAGGAAAAGCAAAAGAAAATGAATTTGGATTGAGAAAAAAAAGAGAGAAACTGACAAAATGCTTTCCAGAGTGGCTATGGTATCGTTTTACCTTCCCTCCAGTAGTATACGAGTGATCCAGTTTCTCCATATCTATGCCATGATTTAGCATTGTCACTATATTTTATTTTAGCCATTCTGATAGGTGCAAAATGATATTTCATTGTAGGTTTATTTTTTATTACCGTAATTCCTGATAATATTGAACATAATTTCATATGCTTATTTGCCAGGTATATATATTCTTCAGTGACCTGTCTCTTCATATCTTTTGTTAGTTTTGTAATAGGACTATTTTTTTTTAAGCATTGAGTTTTGATATTTAAAAAAAATGCATTTTAGATACATTCCAGGAAGTCCTTTGGTCAATAGCTGGATTACAAATATTGTATGTACCTTGTCTTTTCATCCTTTAAAAGAGGTTTCATAAAGACGAAGTTTTTAATTCTAATGAAGTACAATTTATCAGTTTTTCCTTCTATGGATCACGCTTTTGGTATCAACTCTAAGAACTCTTTGCCTAGCCTTACATCCTAAAGATTTTCCCCCTACTTTTTCCCTAAAAGTTTTATAGGCTTTGTTTTAATACATGTCTGTGATCCATTTTGAATTAATTTTTTAATAAGATGTGAGACTTAGATTGAGGTTATTTATTTATTTTTGACTGTGAATGTCCAATTGCTCCAGCAGCATTTATTGAAAAGATTGTCTTTCTTCTATTGAACAACTTTTGTACTTTTTCAAAACTCATTTGGGCATATTTGTGTGGGTCTATTTTAGGGTTCCTTATTGTCTTTTGTTGAGCATTGTATTTATCAGTTCACCAATACCACACAGGTTTGCTTATTGCAGCCACAGCTATATAAGTTTTGAAATCAGCTAGGGTGATATTTTTTAATTTTATTCTTTCTTTACAAATTTTTTTGTATTGTAGTTTCTTTGCTCTTCTATATAAAGTTTAGAACAAACTTGTTTATATCTATAAAAAAGTATTGCTGAGATTTTGATGGGAATTGCTTTTAATCGGTATACTCACTTGGAGAGAATTAACAGCTTTACTATGTTGTCTTCCAATCCATGAACACAATAGGTCTCTCCATTTATTTTCTTGTATTTCTTTCATCAGCATTGTGTAGTTTGCAGCACAGAAATCCTGTACATGTTTTGTTAGGTTTACATGTAAGTATTTAATTTTTTTAACAATTGTAAGTGATATCACTTTAATTTCAGCATTCATGTGTTTATTGGTAATATATAGAATTACAACTGATTTTGATCCTGTGACCTTGCTAAACTCATTTATGTCTTCTAGGAGTTTTAAAGTAGATTCCTTGGGATTTTCTATGCAGAAAATTAGTTCATCTGCAATTAGGGACATTACTATTTCTTTGTTTCTTTTCTGTATCCTCTCATTTCCTTTTCTTTATTGCACTGACCAATGCTTTCTGTACATTGCTCAATAAAAATGATGGTAGTGGACATCTCTGTCTTATTTCCAATCACAGGGAAAGCATTCAGTCTTTCACCATCAAGTATAATGTTAGGTGAAGGTTTTTTGTAGCTGTTCTTTCTCAACTTGAGGAAGTTTTACTCTATTCCTGCTTTCTGAGTTTTTTTAAATCATAAATGGTTTTTGAATTTAGTCAAATGTTTATTTTTTTGTGACTTGATTGGTATGATTATGTGCTTTTTCTTCTTTAGCTTGTTCATATAGTGGATTACACTTCTTGATTTTTCCAATATGGAACTATTCTTGCGTCCTTTGAATAAACTCTACTTGGTTGTAGTGTATAATTCCGTTTAAATATTGCTGAATTTTGTCTGCTAATATGATGTTAAAGATTTCTTAAAAGGGATATTAATATGTACGTTTCTTTTTTGTACTATCTTTGTCTGATTTTTGCATCAGCGTAATACTGACAACATGAAGTGAATTGGGAATTGTTCTCTTTACTTCTATTTCCTGGAAGAGATTATGCAGAATTGGTGTTAATTTTAAAACGTTTGGTAGCATTTCTCAGTGAAAACATCTAGACCTGGAAATTTCTTCTTGGGAACTTTTTAAGTTACAAATTTAATTTCCTTAATCGTTATAGGACTATTCAACTTTTCTGTTTCATTTGGGTGAGTTGTGGTAGCTTGTGTTTTTTAAGGCATTGATTCATTTCATTTCTGTTGTCAAGTTTACGTGTGAAATTTTTTCTTACTGTGTTCTTATTATCATTTTGATGTTTGCAGTGATATTTGCTGTTTTTCCCCCTTCATGTTGGTAATTTGTGTCAATTGTCTTTTTCCTTTGTCACTATTTCTAGTATTGTCAATTTTATTGATCTTTTCAAATAGCTAAATATATGTTTCATTGTTTTTCTCTATTGTTTTTCTGTTTTTGGTTTCACTGATTTTTGCTCTTATCTTTATTATTGCTTTTCTTCTGTTTTCTTTGGTCTTCTGCAAGAGGGATTTGTCCATTTTCCTTATGTATATACTCAATCATTTATTTATGTCACTATGGACACATGAATATTTATTTTATACTTTAGACTATAATCCAAAGATACTTCATTTATTTTGTTGTTCAAATTGTTCCCGTTTGGGCCATTGAGAACACTTTCAATTGGCTCCTGTGTCTCTTTGACATAACACCATCTTTATGTCTGTGTGAGTGTGTGTGTGTGTGTGTGTGTGTGTATGTATGTCTGTTCAGGTCAGCACTTCTTTACTTTCTAACACTACAAGATGCTCTAGGCTTATCTTTTATATTTTCTGCCCCAGTTCCTGAGCTAGGTTCTTTTATTAGAGAACATAATTAGAAACCATTATCTGGGCACTAGATGTGGTTGCTGCTATAGGGTATCATTGCTTCTAGGCCCTCTAAGCTGACTGAATGAGGAAATATGTGTATGTACACATATCTATAAATATGTCTATATGTGATCATTTGTAGCTATATTAAGTTAAACGTGAGTTCATGCCCATGACTCCAACTCTAATCCATTACCACATGCTTTCTCCCCTTGCTTGTTTTTAAGCTGCCATTCTCACAGTAAGGCACCTGACTCCCATGTCCTGCCATTGATTTACCTAATTTTTCAATCCCAGTATGCCTGTATAGTCGTCTCAGAATTGTTAACCTCTACCCTTGTGGGAAATCACTTTGTCAACTAGAATACAGTGCTGATGTTTCTTTAATTTTTGCCTTTAATCTTTCAGACTACAGTTATATCCAAAGTTACCTAGGTCAGCACCTTTTCCCATTGTCCCCTTCAGTGAAGTTGCAATATACCTGCAATAGAGTTAGATTGTTTTGTCACATTCTCCGTTCCTTCCTGGAATCCCCAACATCCTAAACTAGTTTTTATATTGCATGCATTAATTTTTCACTCTTTGTCTGTAAAACATTATGGGTTTTGACAAATGCATAGTGTAATGAATTTACCAGATCTTAGCAGGAAAGTATCTGTTCTCTCACCATTAAGTATGATGTTAACTTTAGGTTTTTTGTAGATGTTCTTTACCAAGTATGGCAAGGTAGGCCCTCTCTATTCCTAGTTTGCTGAGAGTTTTTATCAAGAATGAGTTTTGGATTTCGTTAAATGCTTTTTCAGTATTACTTGATACAATCATATAATTTTTCTTCTTTATCCTCTCACATTGATTTTTGAATGCTGGGTCAGCCTTGCATATCTGGAATTAATCCCACTTGATCATGGTTTATAGTTATTTTTATGTATGTTGGATTTGATTTCCTATGTTTTGTTAAGGATTTTCATATCTATATCCATGAGAGATATTGGTCTGCAGGGTTTTTTTTCTTCTAATGTCTTTATCTGTTTTGGGTAGTAGGGCAATGCTGGCCTCACTGAAATCTTTAAGAAGTGTCTCTTCTGCTTCTATTTTTTTGTAAGAGACTGAAGAGAATTGGTATTTTTCTTCCTTAAATGTTTTGGTAGAATTCAACAATTAAACCATCTGGGCATGTGGTGTTTTTTGGAAGTTTATTATTTATGGATTCACTTTTTAAAATAGATATAGGGGACTTCAGGCTATCCACGTATCCTGTATGAGTTTTCGTAGTTTGTGTCTTTTTGTGAAGTACTCCATTTCATTTATCACCTAAGTGGGAAAAGTGTTCTATATAGTATTCTTTTGTTATCTTTTTAATGTTCATAGCATCAGTAGTGACAATCCCTTCTTCATTTCTGATATTGGCAATTTCTGTCTTCTTTATATCTTGGTTATCCTGGTTAGTGGTTTGTCAATTTTATTTATTTTTCCAAAGAACTAACTTTTGGTTTTTTCAATTTTTTCTCCATTGTTTTTAATTTCACTGATTTTTGAACTAACTTTTGTTGTTGATTATCTTGTGCTTGCTTTAGGCTTAGATTGCTTGCCTTCCTCTGGTTTCTTATTTTTTTTTTTCTAACACATACGTTTAATGTTGCAAGTTTCACTTTAACTTTTGTTTTTGCTGCATCCCACACATTTTTATCAGTTGTGTTTTCATTTAGTTCAGAATATTTTTTATGATTTTTATTTTTTAACTTTATTGAGGAAGAATTGACAAATTTAATTGTATATACTTAAATTGTACAATGTGATGATTTGATACACATATATATTGTTGTATGATTACCAAGATCAAGAAAATTAACACATCTATCACCTCACCAAGTTAACACCTTGTGTGTGTGTGTGTATGTGTGTATGTGGTGACAATACTTAAGATATACTCTCACCAACTTTCAAGTATATAGTAACGTATTATTAACTATAGTCACAACACTGCACATCTGATCTTCAGAACTTTTTCTCCCTATAATTGAAAATTTGTAGCCTTTGAGCTACATCACCCCATTTCCCTGCCTCCCAGCTCTAGCAAACACTATTCTATTCTCTGTTTCTATGAAACTGGCTTTTGTTTTTTTCTTACATTCTACATGTAAGTGATATCATATATTATTTCTCTTTCTCTGCCTGGCTTATTTCACTTTGCCCTCCAGATTCATCCTTGTTATCACAAGTGGCAAGATATTTTTCTTTACTAAGGCTGAATAATATTCCATTTACATATCTATTTATCTATCTCATATGTTCTTTATCCATTTGTTTGCCAGTATTTTGTCCCAATCCACAGGTTGCCTTTTCACTCTGTTGATTGTTTCCTTTGCTGTGCAGATTTTTAGTTTGATGTAGTCCTTTTGTCTATTTTTGCCCTTGTTGCACATGTTTTTGGTGTCCTAACCAAAAAATCATTGCCAAGACCAATGTCATGAAACTTTTCCCTATATGTTTTCCTATAAGAGTTTTATGGATTCAGGTCTTAGGCTAAGTCTTTAATATATTTTGAGGTAATTTTTGTGTATAGTATAAAAGATAAGGGTCATATTTGTTCTTTTGCATAACAATATCCAGTTTCCCAACACCTTTATTGAAGAGACTGTACTTTCTCCATTGTGTATTCCTGGCACCTCTGTTGAAGATCAGCTGACAATATACACATGGATTTATTTCTGGGCTCTCTATTCTGTCCCATTGATTTAGATGTCTGTGTTTATGCCAGTACCATATTATTTTGATTACTGTAGCTTTGTAATATATATATATATATATTTACTGAGGAACATTAGCCCTGAGCTAACATCTGTTGCCAGTCCTTTTCTTTTATTGCCAGAGGACGATTATCTCTGAGCTAACATTGATGTCAATCTTCCTCCACTTTATATGTACGTTGCTGCCACAGCATAGCTGATGAATGATGTAGGTCTGCACCCAGGATCTGAACCTGTGAACCCAGGTTGCTGTAGTGGAGTGCACCAAACTTAACTACAATGCCATGGGGTTGGCCCCTGTAATATATTTTGAAGTCAGGAAGTATTATGCCTCCAGCTTTGTTCTTCTTGTTCAAAATTACTTTGGCTATTTGGGCCTTTTGTGGTTACCTATGAATTTTACAATTGTTTTTTCTATATTTGTAAAGTATTCCATTGGGATTTTGACAGGAGTTTCACTGGGTCTGCAGCTTGCTTGGGTGGTATGGACACTTCGGCAGTATTAAGTTTTCCGATCCATAAACACAGGATATCTTTCCGTTTATTTATGTCGACTATATTTCATTGGTGTTTCCTAGTGTTCCATGTACAGATCATTCACCTCCTTGCTTAAGTTTATTGCTAAGCGTCTTATTCTTTTTGATGCTATTGTAAATGAGATTGTTTCCTTAATTTCATTTTTGAATAATTCATTGTTTATGTATAGAAGCACAACTGATTTTTTTATGTTGATTTTGTATCCTGGAACTTTACTGAATGCATTTATTTGCTCTAACAGTTTTTTAGTAGAGTCTAGAGTTTTCTACCTATATGGTAATGTCATCCACAAACAGTGATAATTTTACTTTTTTCTTTCTGATTTGGATGATTTTATTTATTTTTCTTGTCTAACTGCTCTGGCTTGGATTTCCAGTACTGTGTTAAATAGAAGTGGCAAGAGTGGGCATCCTAGTCTTATTCTAGACCTTAAAGGAAAAAAGTCCACCTTTGAGTTATTCATCATTGAGTGTGATATTATTTGTGGGCTTTTCATATATGATCTTTATTGATTTGAGATAAGTTTCTTCCATATCTAATTTGTTGAGAGTATTTTTTAATCATGAAATAGTGTTGAATTTTGTCATATATTTTTTCTGTATCTATTGAGATGATCGTGTGATATTTATCCTTCATTCTATGAAAACAGTGTATCACATTGATTGATCTGTGTATATTGAACCATCCTTGTATCCTAGGGATAAATCCTACTTATTCATGTTTTTTTCTTTCTTTCAGTACTTTGAATATATCATCCTACTCTCTCTTGACTTGCAAGGTTTCTACTGAGAAATCTGCTTATAGTCTTATGAGGATTCCCTTTTCTGTGACTAGCAGCTTTTCTCTTGTTGCTTTCAAAATTCTCTTTGTCTTTGACTTTTGACAGGTTAATTATAGTATGTCTCAGTGTAGACCTTTTTAGGTTCAACATATTTGGAATTGTTTGATCTTCATGAATCTAAATTTCCATTTTCCTCCCAGATTTGAAAAGTTTTCAGTCATTATTTCTTTAATCTTTCTTCCTTTTCTTCTTTTTCTGCTCCTTTTTGGACTTCTCTGATGCATATATTTATTCACTTGATATTATGCTGTAGGTCACATAAGCTTTATTTACTGTTTTCATTCCTTTTTTTTTTTTTTCATTTTGCTTCTTTGGATACTTTTAAATTATCTGTCTTTGAGTTGTCCAGTTGTTTCTTCTGCTTGATTAAGTCTGCTCTTGAAGCTCTTTGTTAAGTTTTTCAGTGCATTTGTTGTATTCATGATTTCCAGAATTTCTGTTTGGTTCTTTTCTTTGGTTTCTATCTCTTTGTAGGACTTCTCATTTTGTCTATGTATTGTTTTCCTGTTTTCATTTGTCTATCTGTGTTCTCTTTTAGCTCACTAAGCTTCAAGTCCATTATTTTAAACTCTTTGTTAGGTAATTTATACATCTCCATTTCTTTGGGATTGGTTACTGGAGCTTTATTTTGTTCCTTTGGTGGTGGCATGTTTCTCTGACTCTTCATGTTTCTTGCAGCTTTGCATTAGTTTCTGTGCATTTGAAGAAGCAGTTACCTCTTCAAATCTTTATGGACTGGCTTTGAAAGGGAAAATCCTTCACCATTCAGCTCTGCTAGAGACTCTGGGCATCTTTCAAATCTTTTCTATAGATGCACTTGTTCCACTCCTCCCTCTCCCTCTTGGGGAGTCTTAGCACTGTGTGTCTCTTTTTGATCCTGCAAAGCCATGTTGGATGCTGATATTTGCCTGCTTTTTCCCCATAGGGCAGTGCATTGAGATGCTGAGATGATGGACACAAGTTCCACTACTCTGTTTTCTTCCTGAAGAAGCAGCATCATGTTGTGTGCCTTCTTTTAACGCTGCAGAGTTGAGCCAACTGCTGAGATCTATGCTGGCTGCTGAGATCCACATCCCATCTGCAGTGTTGCATGGGGCACTGGCTGCAAGGGCATATTTAGGCCACTGGCAGTGTCCATGGGCAGGCTGGTGGTGGTCGTGGGCTGACTATTGTGAGCCTCACTTTTTCCCTATGTTTTTAGCTGCTCCCAGATGATCCAGCTGTGCTGATTCCCTTATTGCTCTGCATGGGGTAAGATGAAACCTGCTTCTTGGGCAGTGCCTTGAAAGACTTGGGAAGCCTGACACTTACTTTGTTCTTTCTTTCCCCTCTGGGGCAAATTATGGGCCTAGGAGATTTCTCTCAGAACTGAGCTCTGGCAGCTTGGGGGAGAGGTGATGTAGGTAAACTGAAACTGTTCTTATTACTCATTTCAATGTGGCTGTTGTTGGTTATCGTGCTCCATGAGGGTGCTGGAATCTCTCAGTTGGACCACAGAGCTCTCATAAAGGTATTTTCACCCATAGATAGTTGTAAATTTTGTGTTTCTGTGGGTACATGAAGGCTGGGACTTCTGATTCTACCATCTCGCTGACATCACTCCGTGGTTGCGATGCTATAGTTTTGCAAGATGTTACCCTTGGAAAAACTGAGAAGAGAGTATTTGGTATCTGTCTTAGTCAGTTCAGGTTGCTATAACAGAATACTGTAGACTGACTGGCTTACATAACAGAAATTTATTTCTCACAGTTTTGGATGCTAAAACGTTTGATATCAGAGTGCAAGCATGGTCAAGTTCTTGTAAGGTTCTCAGATTTCAGGTGGCCATCTTCTTGCTGTATTTTCACATGGCAGAAAGAGGAAGCAAGGTCTCTCATGTCTCTTTTATAAGGGCACTAATCCTATCATGAGATCTCCATCCAAATGACCTAATTAGCTCCCATAGGCTTCTTCTCTAAATACCCTCATATTGGTGATTAGGGTTTCAATATATGAATTTGGGGGCACATACAAATTCAGTTCATTGTGGTATCTCTTTGTATTATTTCCTACAGCTGCATATGAATCTACATTTATCAAAAAAATTAAAAATGAATGTAAAATTAGGACATTTTCAGACATTAAAAAAATAAAATAAATCATCTGCAGCAAGTTTTCAGGACAAGAAGTGTTACAGAAGGCCCTTCAAGACTTTGGAAAATAATACCTACCACATGGAAATCTGGATCTACCAAAGCAATAAAGGGTACCAGAAAAAGTAACTAGATGGGTAAATATAAAATCATTTTTGTATTATTTTATCTTTAAAAATAATGACCTATTCAGATCAAAAAATAATAATAATGTATTTTGGAGTTTATTTCAGATGTAGAAGTAGCAGTAAAGTGTATGACAGCAATCACAATAGTAATTTTTATCAACTATTTAAGAGAAGAAATAATGTCAATTACATAAAATTGAAGGGTTTTAGAATACTTACCAGCTCAGTTTTTGAGGCCAGTATTATTCTGATACCAAAATTAGACAAAAAAGTGTTTTAATAATTGAACTATACAAACCGATATCCCTCAAGAACATGTATTTAAAAACCCTGAAAAAGTTTTAGCATATTAGATCTAACAATATCTAAAAGAATAATACATAATGACTAATTGGAGTGTGTTCCAGGAATGAAGATAGACTTAACGTTGGAAATGGAATATTATAACACACCATATTCAGAGACTTAAAAAAATATGATCATCTCAGTAGATGCAGCAAAAGCCTTGAACGATGTACAACATTCTTTCCTGATTAAAACATTCTTTCCTGATTAAAACAGTTAACAAATTAGGAACAGAAGGGAATTTCTTCAATGTGATAAAGAACATCTATTAAAAATCCCACAGCTAACATCATGAAAGCCTAAGTGCTTTCCCATAAGATCAAGAACAAGACATAGATGTTAGCTTGCTCCACTTATATTTAACATTTTACTGGAAGTTTTATCCAGTGCAATAAGATGATAAAGAGAAATAAAACACATCAAGACAATAAAGGAAATAGTAAAACTGTCTTTATTTGCAGATGGTGGTTGTCCACACAAAAAATCATATAGAATATACAAAAATGCTACTAAAACTAATAAATGAGTTTAACAAATTTTTTCATGTAAAGTCAATATACAAAATAATGTTGGTAGCAACAAATCACAGATTGAAACAAAAAAGATTATTTACATAGCATCAAAATACGAAATATTTAGAGATAAATTTGACAAAATATGTTCAAGCTCTGCACGCTAAATTCTACATAGCTTTACCGAGACAAATTAAAGAAGACCTACTAAATCAAGGTATATACTGTATTTGTGAATTAGAAGACTCATTGTCAAGTTGTCAGTTTTTTCTGTATTGATCTATACATTCAAGACAATCCCAAGCAAAACCCAAGTAGATGTTATTATATAAATTGACAAGATGGCTTTAGGATTCATAAAGAAGTGTAGAGGACTTAGAATACCCTAAACAACTTTAAACAGGAAAGATAAAGATGGAATACTTACAACTGATTTTAAGACTTAAAGACCTGCAACAATCAAGACAATGTCATATTGGCACCAAGGAATAATAAAATATAATGCACAGAAATAAATCCATGCATAAATGGTCAATACATTTTTGCAAATGTGCAAAGCAAACTCAATAAAGGATAATCTTTGCAACAAATGTTTCTGAAACAATTGGACATTCCTATGCAAAAGACATAAAAAGCAAAAATTTGCTTTATACCATGCATCATATACAAAATTTAACTTAAAATACATCATAAACTTACATGTAAGATCTAAAATGAGTTAGCTGATGACTGGACAGAGATGTTCTTACATGCCTTGAACCACAAAGTCTCCAAGTCTTCATATGGAGCTATATTTGTGTTGGGTATATTTTCTATGTCCTAGCAGGCAATTTAAAACTCTACCAGCTTTCACTTCCCACGTGCACATAACCTCAAGGTCAACCAGAGTGAGAAATTAGGGCTTTTTCAGGTCTTTCTTGGGCATGCACACAACCCTTCATATATATGTGGCCTTTTAGATTCTCAGGAATATATCAGAGATTTTCAAAGCTCCCTATGTACCTCCTCATTCCACAATTTTTCCTATTAAGATTTTGGTCAGCTTCTTGTTTGCCCCAACTCTTACCACCAGCTCAGGCAGCTGCAATGTTGAACAGTTGCCACTGATTTTGTCAAATGTCCTGGGGAAATGCTGCTCCCAGTGACAAAGCTCTGAGTCATTCAACTAAAGATGAGCCCTGCTAACAGGGGTTCCCAGTTAGCTGCCAGATAGGTCAAACAGTGACAATTCTCTAAGAATGAGCTTCTGGAGGAGTTCCAAATCCATTCTGCCCCTGCAGTGGTTGTTAGGCTTCTATTTTTCATGGCTACCATGGTTACAAGTTTGTTGACTTTCAAAGCTACCATAGAGCTGGGGAGAGAGGGTGGGAATGGAAGAAGTTAATGCCGCAAAGTTCTGTGTTCTTACTGAGATGTAACTGTTTTTCTTAAACACTCCTCAGATTGTTGCACAATCTTGGCTCACATCCAGAGTTATGAAAAAATAGATTTTGATAATTTTTACCAGTGTTCTCATTAGTTTTATGGAGGAATAGATTTTCGGAGGTCCTGCTCTGCCATTCCGGAAGTGCTTCAGTCATTATAAGATGTATATGGGATCAGAGTATAGAGAACAATAGGTAAATTATTTGTAAGTATGACCAACGTTACCTTAGGGATACCTGGGAATGACACTGCACCTATGTCTGTGTGTCTATGTTAGTGGCAGTGACCACATACGCTAGAGGATTGTGTGTTTCCCATTAATTTTTTGCTGTGTAACAAAATATCCCAAAACTTAGTGCCTTAAAACAACAACAAGTATTTGTTTAGTCACAAATCCACAATTTGTGCTGGGTGTGGTAAGGAAGATTCACCTCTTCTTCACTTGATATTCACTGGGGCAGCCTGACTGAGGTTAGATGGCTCAACCACATACTTGGTAAGTCTTTTGTCTGAAAACTTAGCTGCTGGGGGCCAAGGCCTCAGTATCTCTTTAAGTCGGCTTCTCTTCACGGGTATTTTCATGTGGTCCATGGATGTTTGCCCTTCCTCAGAGCATGGTGACTAGTTCCAAGAGTAAGTGCCTTAGAGAACCAGTAAGAAACTACGTTGCCTTTAATGATCTAGCCTCAGAAGTCACATGACATCTTCCAAATTCAGAAGGGGAAGATATGGACCCCCCTCTACCTCTCGATGGGAAAGTGTCATAGTTTTGTTTCATGAAGAATATTTAAGATGGGAGATATTGCTGTGGTCATCTTTGGAAAATATAATTTGCCCTAATATCTTAGAATTTAGTAAAATTTTGAGAATGTGTGTGTATGTGTAATGGAGGATGATATAAGTTCAAGAACTCTTATTCAAAGTTGGGGAATCCTTATCTCAGAGAGAAGCTCCCTTGATTGAAGAGTGGTAAAACTTGCTCTTGAACATCTCTCTCTGAAGCTTATATATATCTACAACATTCTGAACAAACATTACCTCATCATAGCTTCTCTAAATTCTGTGCTCTTTGGGTTTTAATGTTTTCACGTATTTATCCTGACTTAAATAGGAAAATTGTGAGTAATAATTAAAATAGGAAGTGGATATAAACTTGCCAATAAAAACTCTAAGTAACAGAATATTTTTAAAGAAATGTCATTTTATTAAATTCTAACATTTCCAGTGACGGGGGACACAACTATATGTTTTAAAGATCTTCATATTATTTAGACAATAGCCTGAAATCATAAATCACTTGCATATTCATTATTTGAATGCCGCTGCTACTGTGTAAGTCCTTCATTTTATGAGGATATTTAGTCTACCTGATTACACGCATCATAATTTCCTTGGTATACCCTACCTTCAGGAATACTGGTGAACTTCTCCCTCAGAAGCTCCATGCTATAGGATGACCTAGGCTTAGTGAAGAATAGTCAGAATGCTTAGTTAGTCACTCTTGTAGTATGTCCTTCCCTGCGAATTATCTTGTCTAAATAATGCTTTTGTTTCCTGTTCATTGACATATTCATCATAAAGAAAATATCAACTTGTGTCCTATTTGCATTGTAGGGAGGCTGGAAAAATGATAGTCTAATGTAGTTGTCCTCCTTTTGTCAAGTATTTTTTTTCATCTAATTAAAACCCTACAATGTAGTTATTTTTAACCTTATTATTGAAAGAGGACACTGAAAAATAAAGTAATATAAAATTTCACAAGATTCTACATCTAGTGACTGGTGGAATCAGAATTAAAATACTAGTATGTCCAACTGAGTTCAAAATCCACATTATTTCTACCACTTAGCTATATACTATCTTGAGTGGGAGAATAAAGATACTGACACTTTCTAAATGAACCTGGGCAAGTCACTTTTTTCCTTATAGTTGTATTTTACATCCTAAAAATGTGATTTGTTCTCTTAACCTAGGTGATACAAAGTTTCATTTATTGTTTGTGCATTATATTTTTATCATAATTCTTTAATATGTATTATATACTCAATAAAATTATTCATAAAGAACAAAAAAAAGAATCATTTACTAAAATAAATGAAGATATAAATAGCATTTCACATACCTCTGAGTGATAGAAATTAGATCTTGGAGATTCTCTAGATCTCACCTAATCCAATCCTTTCACTTTACTGACGAGGAGTTTGTGAATGTCCACTTGAATGATTTACCCTCTCCATTTTATATTATTCTATTCTTTCTTTCTTTCTTGTTTTTTTTTGCTGAAGAAGATTGTCCCTGAGCTAACATCTGTTTCCAATCTTCCTCTTTTTGCTTGAAGAAGACTGTTGCTGAGCTGACATCTGTGCCACTCTTCCTCTACTTTGGATGTGGGACACAGCCGCAGCATGGCTTGATGAGAGGTGTGTAGGTTTGTGCTGGGATCTGGCCCACAACCTGGGGCCAGGCCGCCAAAGCTGAGCATGTGAATTTAACCACTATACCATCAGCCAGCCCCACCTCTCTCCATTTTAATACGGGAATAGCCGATTTCCTGGCAGGCAAATTAAGTCACACACAGATTAGGGGGGTGGACTACCTTCTGGAGTCTCTTGGGAGCCTTTGCACAGAAGTCTTTGTAGAGCCCGCTTCACTTCCTTGTTCCGCAGAGTGTAAATGAAAAGGTTGAGCATGGGAGTGACTATTGTGTAGAAGACAGCAGGGGCCCCAGCTCCTGCCCCACTGGAGCGAGGTTGCAGGTAGATACAGACAGGTGGCATGTAGTACAGGAGCACCACTGTGAGGTGGGAGGTACAAGTGGAGAAGGCACGCTGCCGGCCCTTGGTTGTGCGGATCCGCAACACTGCTGCCACGATGAAGACATAGGATATAACAATGAGAATTAGACAACCTGCAGCCACAATGCCAATGTTGGCAAGCATGACAAGCTCATTAACTGTAGTGTCTGCACAGGCCAGCTTCAGCACAGGGGGGATGTCACAGAAGAAGTAGGCAATGTGGTGAGGCCCACAGTAGTGCAGGCAGAAGGTGAGGGAGGTATGGACTGCAGAGTGCACAGCACCTATGGCCCAAGTAATCCCAGCAAGCCCTGAGTACATGTGCCTGTTCATGACAACTGGGTAGTGTAGGGGTTGACAGATAGCCAGGTAGCGGTCATAGGCCATGACAGTGTACAGGAAGCACTCAGTGCTGGCCAGGAAGTGGAAGCAGTAAAGTTGTACAGCACAGCCCTCAAAGGAAATCACCTTCCCATCCAGAGTCAGGAGGCCTGCCATGACCTTGGGCACTGTCACTGTAGACAAGCATGCATCCAGGAATGAGAGGTGCCCCAGGAAGTGGTACATAGGGGAGCAGAGGTGGGTGTCAGAGCCCACAGTTATGAGAATGAGGAGATTTCCGGTCAAGGTGATACTATAGATGAGGAGGAAGAGGAGAAAGAAGAGGCTAGGATGTTCAGCTGTGTACATCAGACCCTCCAGGAAGAAGTGGCTCACCACAGTCTGGTTGGGGTCTTCTGTCTCCATGGTCATCCTCTCACACACAGAGTGGTTACTTATCCCCTTTGCAACAAAACTGACGTCAACAGACTGATAAATAGCCATTCTCCTTTCCTGGAATGTCATTAGCCATTGGGCTATGCCTTCTTGGTCTTGCCCCATAAATGAGAAAAAGATACACAGGTTCCATTCACTCTTTTGACCTGTTCTAATATTTTTCTTGCTGCACTTTCAAAATGAATCTTTCTGTATGGGATCTACAACTGATTTGAGGCATATAAAGGACTGTAAGAATTATTTTTAGAAATGTACTCCCTAAATAATGGCAGTATAAATATGGTTATAAATCTTACTCTCATGGAGCATACGGTTTTTGCAAATATTTCAGAACTCTGATGCCACTGCTCTCCTGATTTACTCTGCCATACTGCAGATGTGATAAGCAGATTCTTATTGTTGTGTGTCACCAGGGAGTTTCATCTCATCTTTTCGGGAGATTTGCCCAGAGTTTGGGTGCAATTACGTCAGCCAGAGACACAGCAATTCCATCCACTCCTCACCCAGAGGGAATTCTTTGGAATTTCAGTCAACTCTCAAGTGTGTGACAATGAAGCCTTAGAGAACTGATTGAATAATTATCAGGACAAATTGTTCAGTACATTTCATGCTCTTCCTGTAAAGCTTTGTTTCAATCTTTTGGGAAATGTTTTCCTAGGCCTTTATTGTTGAGCCTGAATTGAAATTTAAGAGTTTTCTTTAATTCTTTCCATCCTTTACCTCCTAAGCCTAATTAAATGTTGCTTCTGTTTTTATGAAATGTTCTGTAAAGATATACTTATAAAAAGAGAAAGTAGATTTATGGATGCTGGGACTGGAGTGAGAACAATGAATGACTACAAATGGTCAGGAGGGATCTTTCTGAAGTAACAGAACTGTTCTAAATTTGGATTGTAGTTATAGTTGCACATATAGTTGTGAATTTACTAACAATTGTTGAATTGTATATTTAAACAGGTGAATTTTATGATATGCAAAATATACCTCAATAGGCTGTTAAAAAAAAGAAATCAAAAGAAGGTGTCTGCCAAGTGACACAAAACATGTTTTAAGGAAATGGAAAGATATTGCTTGCTCAAGGATGAGTATAATAAAATCTTTAAATTTCTTCCAATTTTTAAAACTTTTTATTTTGAAATGTTAAAGTTACTGAAAAATAAAAAGAAATTGAATATAGTTCAAAAATACTTTGAGCCAACTTCCCCTAATGTTAAACATTTATAAGCCATAGTAAAATTATAAAAATCAGGAATTAACATTATTACCAAACTCAACTGTGGACCGTATTGAAATTTCACCAGTTTTTCTCTGGTGTCTTTTTTCTATGCCAAGATCCAGCAGGAGAACTTAGTCTTCTCCAGCCTGTGACAGTCTCTCAGTCTTTGTTGTAGTTAATGACCTTTATCATTTTGATTAGTACTGGTCAATTATTTTGTACAATGTCTCTCAATTTGGGTTTGTATGTTTTCTCCTGAGTAGATTGAGATTATGCATTTTTGGCAATAACACCACAGAAGTGATGTTGTATCCTTTTCAGGGCATCATTTCAGGGTATACGTGATGTCAGTATCTCATATTATTGGTTATGTTAAATGTTTTAGGGGGAGATACTTTGAGACTGGCTTATATTTTCTGTCTCCTCAAACTTTGACTCACTGATTATAGAATACCTTGTGTATTTGGCTTGAAAATATTATTACTAATGTTAATTTAAAAAAATTTTCCCTCAATCCCCTACATTATTAATCTAAATTCTTCTATAAGGAAGAATTGTTTCTTTTTCCCCACTTATTATTTATTAAATTATTTATATCAATAGGGATTCATGAGTATATATTTTATTCTGCAGTTAAATATAATCCAACATGATAATTATTTATTTTGTTATTCAAATTATACTAACTTTGGCTATTTGGAGCTCCCTCAGTTTGTCACCTGTATCTTGTTGACTTGCTCTATCTTTTTCACATACTTCCTTATTTCCAGCACATGAGATGTTCCACGCTCTTCTTGTATTTTCCCCGCCTCAGTCATAGACTTCATGACTCCCCTAAGGACCCCTTTTATTGGAGAATTGTATTTAGAAACCAAAATCTCTTTCTAGGTACACTCAATGCTATTGGGGTATCTTTACTCCTAGGCCCTCTCAACAAACAGGAAATATATGTACGAATACTAATTCATCCATATACATACATCTATATCTATTTCTATATTTATTGTACAAGTTTTAAAAGCCATTAGTTTATACTGATATTTCCAAATTCCAATCCAATGCCACTTTTGCTCTCTTTGTTTGTAATTTTTTTCTCCAACAGTGAGAAAACTGCTTTGCATTACCTAAATATAGCCACTTACCAATTTAATTATTTTCTTTGATTACTTTTGGATTTTGAGTCATAGTTCAAAAGTATTTCCCTATACTATGGCTAAAGAGTAATTCATCCATGTTTTCTTCCAGTACTTGTATGGTTTTTTGTTTTACATTTAGATCCCTAATCCATCTGCAGTTTAATCTTTTCTACAGTGGATGAGATATGGACCAAATTTCATCTTTTTTCCAAATGGCTACCCAGTTATCCCAGCACCATTTGTCAAGAAGTCTGTCTTTAGCACAGAGCTTAAGATGCCAGAATTACCATATGATAAATTTCTATTAGTACTTGGAATTATTTCCTGACTTATTCTATTCCACATGTCTATTGGTCTAGTCAGGTTATCAGTACCAAACTGCTGTAAATATACAGGTTTTATCATATATTTTCATGCCTGGTAGAGCTAGTCCCTCTCATACTTTTCTAGCATTTTATTGTACATTCTTGCCTGATTGTGTTTCCATATGAACTTTAGTATCAACTTATCAAACTCCATAAATGTATTATTTTCATTGAGATTGTGTCAGATTTATGAATTAATTCAGGGATAGCAGTTATTTCTATCTTTCTGATTCATATTATCCAAGAACAGAGGATGACTACATTTGTTCACATATACTTTTGTGTTTTTCAGGAATGTGTTAAAATTTTTCCCATATAGGTTTTGCACATTTCTTATTAAATTTATTCTTACACATCTAATCTTCTTTTGCTTTTGTAAGTGGAATTTTCACTACCAACATATCTTCTAAGTCTTTATTGTTTATGTGTATGAATACTTTGATTTCTATATATTAAATTCTTCTTTATTACTGGATTTTTTTATTGCTTGAGTTAGTTTTATTGTTTATTCTCTGGGATTTTCCAGGTATACTCTCATAATATTTATATATGGAGATATTTCTACTTAGTCTTTATCCATTCGTATTCACCTAATTTATTTCTCTTGCCTAACTGTATTAACTAACACTTCTAACATAGTGCTAAATATTAGCAGAGACAATGGGCAGTCTTACTTTGTTCCTGTTTTTATTTGAAATGCCTGTAGTGTTTTCCAATTAGGTAAAATACAACTTGCTGTAATATATACAGGCCTGCCTCAGTATTCATGGATGATTGGTTCCAGGATGCCTGCAAATACCAAAATCTATGATGCTCGAGTCCCTTATATGAGTGGTGTAGTATTTGCATATAACCTATGCACATCCTCCTGTATGCTTCAAATAATCTCTGGATTACTTATAATACCAAAGAAAACATAAACACTGGGTGAATAGTTATAATGTTGTTAAAGGAATAACGACAAGAGAAAAAGAGGGTACATATTCAGTACTGACACAACCATTGTAGGACTTTCTATGCATGTTGGTGGAATCTCCATGCATTTGAGGGGGCAACTATAAACATATATATACTATATATGTAAAGTGTGTGTGTGTGTGTATATATATATATATATATAGTACAGGAATATCTCATTTTATTGTGCTTTGCTTTATTGTGCTTTACTTTATTACACTTTGTAGATACTGTGTTTCTAACAAGTTGAAGGTTTGTTGCAACCCTGAGTTGAGCAAGTCTATCAGTGCCATTTTTCAATAGTGTTTGCTCATTTTGTGTCTCTGTGT
This sequence comes from Equus przewalskii, assembly GCF_037783145.1. Lineage (NCBI taxonomy): Eukaryota > Metazoa > Chordata > Mammalia > Perissodactyla > Equidae > Equus > Equus przewalskii. The sequence continues at coordinate 31,616,782 of NC_091836.1, forward strand.
CACAGTTTGGTAATTCCTGCAATATTTCAAACTTTTGCACTATTATTATGTTTGTTATGGTGATCTGTGATCGGTGATCTTTGATGTTACTATTGCAATTGTTTTGGCACCATGAACTGCACCCATATAAGATGGCAAACTTAAGTGATATATGTTGTGTGTGTTCTGACTGCTCCACCGTCCCTCCATTCCCCCATCTCTTTCTCTCTTCTCAGGCCTCCCTATTCCCTGAGACACAACAATATTTAAGTTAGGCCCATTAATAATCCTACAGTGGCCTCTAAGTGTTCAAGTGAAAGGAAGAGTTGCATCTATCTCACCTTAAATCAAATGCTAGAAATGATTAAGCTTGGTGAGAAATGCATGTCAAAAGCTGAGACAAGCTGAAAGCTAGGCCTCTTTTGCCAAACAGTTAGCCAAGTTGTGAATGCAAAGAAGAATTTCTTGAATGAAATTAAAACTGCTACTCCAGTGGACACATGAATGATAAGAAAGTGAAACAGACTATTGCTGATATGGAAAAAGTTTTAGTGGTCTGGCCAGAAGATAAAACAAGCCACAACATTCCCTCAAGCTAAAGCCCAATCCTGAGCAAGGCCCTAACTCTCTTCAATTCTTGAAGGCTGAGAGAGATTAGGAAGTTGCAGAAGAAAAGTTTAAAACTAGCAGAGGTGGGTTCACGAGGTCGAAGGAAAGAGGCCTTCTCCATAACATAAAAGTGCAAGGTAAAGCAGTAAGTGCTGATGTAGAAGTTACAACATGTTATTCAAAAGATCTAGCTAAGATAATTAATGAATGTGGTTACACCAAACAACGTTTTTTCATTGTAGATGAAACAGCCTTATATTATAAGAGGATGCCATCTAGGACATAGATAGAGAGAAGTTAACACCTGGGTTCAGAGCTTCAAAGGACAGGCTGACTCTTTGGCTAGGGCCTAATGCTGCTGGTGACCTTAAGTTGAAGCCAGTGCTCATTTACCATTCCCAAAACCCTAGGGCTCTTAAGAATTATGCTGAATCTACTCTGCATGTGCTCTATAAATTGAGCAACAAAGCCTGGATGACAGCACATCTGTTTCCAAAATAGTTTACTGAATAGCTTAAGGCCACTGTTGAGACCTACTGCTCAGAAAAAAAGATTTTCTTCAAAATATTACTGCTCATTGACAAATCACCTGGTCACCCAAGAGCTCTGATGGGGATGTACAATGAGATTAATGTCATTTTCATGCCTGCTAACACAACATCCATTCTGCAGCCCAAGGATCAAGGAATAATTGTGACCTTCAAGTCTTATTAATTAAGAAATTCATTTCAAAAGGGTATCACTGCCATAGATAGTGATTCCTTTCATGGATCTGGACAAAGTAAATTGAAAACCTTCTGGAAAGTATTCACCATTGTAGATGCCATTAAGAACATTCCTGATTCAGAGGAAGAGGTCAAAATATCAACATTAACAGGAATTTGGAAGAAGTTGATTCCAGCCTTCATGGATGACTTTGAGGAGTTCAAGACTTCAGGAGAGTAAATAGCTGCAGATATAGTAGAAATAGCAAGAGAGCTAGAATTAGATGTGGAGCCTGAAAGTGTGACTAAATTTCTGCAATCTCATGATCAGACTTTAACTGATGAGGAGTTGCTTCTTATGGATAAGCAAAGAAATGATCTCTTGAGATAGAATCTACTCCTGGTGAAGATGCTGTAAAGATTGTCGAAGTGGCAACAAAAGATTTAGAATATTACATAAGCTTAGTTGATAAAGCAGCATCAGAGTTTGAGAGAATTGATCTCAATTTTGAAAGAAGTTCTACTGTGGGTAAAATGCTATGAAACAGCATCACACACTACAGAGAAATCGTGAAAGGAAGAGTCAATCGATATGGCAAACTTCATTGTCTTATTTTAAGAAATGCCACAGCCACTTAAGCCTTCAGTATCACCACTCTGATCAGTCAGTAGCCATCAGGCAAGACTTTCCACTAGCAAAAAGATTATGACTCACTGAAGGCTCAGATGATGGTTAGCATTTTTTAGCAATAAAGTATTTTTAAATTAAGTTATGTACAGTATAGTGTAAAATATACATATACATTTTATACGAACTGGGAAACCAAAAAAATTGTGGGACTTATTTTATTGCATATTAACTTTATTTCAGTGGTCTGGAACCAAACCTGAAATATCTTCATTGTCTACCTGTATTGTATATATAAAATATTACCATGTTATCATGTTAAGTAATTCCCATTTCCTCATGTCCTATTTTCTTGAATATTTTGATCAGAATGGGTATTGAATTTTGTCAAAGACTTTTTAAGTATCTGTAAAGATAGCCATATGACTTTTTTCTGATATGTATTAATACGGCATATGTTATTAATGGATTAACATTAAAACAGCTTTGTTTCCCTACAATATACTCCACTTGATTGTGATGTATTATTTTCTTAATGTGGTGTTGGATTCTGTTCTCTTATCTCCCTGCTGCCTTGACATCTCAGTCCTCATTCACTTTTATAATTTTTTGTCCTCTCTGCACAGAAATAATCATTTTTTTCCTCTGGGAAAACATAAAAATACCCCTAGCTTACCCTTTAACAAGTAAAACTGTTCCAGTTACATGGTGTATGCAATTTAGTCAGTACCACATAATTTCATCAACATACGATATATTCGTCTGTGTAATGGGAAAAGAAGCAGTTTCTATAAGTAGTCTTGGGGAAAAGAATATTAGTATGCAAATACTAGCTTTATCGGGCCACTTCAAACTCTGTATGAACTAAACTAGGCTTAAAGTAGATCCTGAAACTCATCTGGGTCAGAAAACTCTGGGAGGTAAGTTGGCCTTTGGTGGGCAGACTACAAAGGTCTTCCCCTCCCCAACCACTTATTTGTAATGCATGATGCTATTATGAGGTCTTGGCTGTCTTCTCTGTTCCCAACGTCCCTAATGTACTTTTAATAAATATGTATCCTAGAAGAATTTCCTTACTACACCTCCTCCTCCCTTCTGGAGTCTTCTCTGCTGATGGTCACTACCTGGATGTGAACCTGCCAAAAGGTCACAGCCTGCTGCTTGCCTCAGCTTCTTCTTGCTCTTTGGTGTTTCTTGTGGAGGCCCCTTTTTGAGCTCAACAGGTTCCCTGGTCTTGTCTTCTGACATGCCCCTTCTTGATTTTGTCACTGTCTCTTTCTGTACGCGTGTCTGAGCTCACTTCTTCTCTTTTTAGCCTTTTCGAAAATGTTGGCAGTATTGTGCCTAGGCTTAGAATTCTAGAGTCTTGCTTCCTGGCAAGTAGCTCTTCCTTCTTTCAGTCCTCATGGGATGGGGGCAGGGGGCTGACATCACTTCTGCTTTACCCTTCAGGGGCAATTAACTTTCATGGAATAAGGTGCACTGGGCTTTGTTAACAGGGAAACATGAACTACGGCTGTTCCAGGAAGCTTACTTAGTTGCTAGTGGTGTCCCTGTAGCACAGGATCCTGCTAAGAACATACACTGATCAGGAGTCAGGAAGGATCACTCCTTCCATTTCTCTGGGTTTTAGTTTTCTCATCTATAAATTGAAGATAATGTTGCCTTATCTACTTATCCTGTACAGCTATGGGGATAGAATTTGAAAGAACTTTAAAGCCAAAGATGCTACAGAAATGCTATATAGTAATTACTTTAAAAGTGCCCTTTGACTTTAACTCAGAGTAAATTACTAGGGCATTGCAATAGGATAGGCAACATTATCTTGGGCAGAACTGTCTAGATCAACCAATATGCAAATAGGAGACTAATCTGGATGGAGTATGAAAAACCTGACAATCCCTTAGAAGTCAAACACACTTAGATTAGAGCTGGAAGGCCCTTTAGACAAATGATCTAGAGCACATCCCATGTTACACTTAAAAAAACGGAATTCTGAAGAGAATAAGAACTTTTCCAAAGGTGAAAAGTTGTACTGTTTAGTTAGTGGATAGAATCTCACAGGAGTGTATGCAGATATATGGTATGGAATCACTCAACTATGAGAATAGAGGAACTTGTAGTTCTGAAATAGTGCTGGGCAAACATATCAATACATATTTGTTAAAATACTTCTAGTCTTTTAATATGTTTTAATTATTTACTTTGAATCATTGTTTGTATGCAATTTTTAAGTAACATACTGTGAGAAACAACATTGCACGTGGTCTACTTTTTGAAGGAGCCATTCTCCACTTAAGGAATCAAAGTCAGCATCAAGTATTTCAGTTTGTATTTATTAGTACATTTTCCTATTACCAGGACATGATTTCCTAGTTTTTCTCTATTTCCTCATGATACTGAGTTTAAGTCAGACTTAGGGTTCTGCTCAGAAATAATTTTACACATAGAAAGAGAGATGGAAGGAATTCAAGACTCCAAACACCTAATCTTCCCTGTCAGTTCTGTGATATCCCTGATGGGAACATATATTTACATAGAATAATATGAGGCAAAGGAACACTTGATTGCAAATTGGAGCTTTGGTTCCAAAGTTCAATGTGGATTCTTGGCCTTGAAAAGTTAAGAAAGACCTTTATTTATATGAAGGAGCCTAAGTAGTTGTTTTTTTACTCTAGACCTCTCTTTGCTTTCCACTTGATTTTCTATGTGGACGGGGCCATGGAATGTCTTTGGGAGAGGGATGGCAATTCCTAGTGCAAGTAACAACTTACAGGGAGGGTCTGAGAATCTCAAATCTGCACATTTTCAAAGAAAGGACATACTGAAGCTCAGAGATTTTCCATGATTGTGATAAAATGTCTTATTTTGTTGTGGCAACCACTGAAATAGCAAGAAACAAACCACGTATTTTTAATGTGGGTTATTAATTACAGTATCAAATGGACTTCTTATTTTGTCAGGGTTCTTATGTAAAATTAGAGAATGACTAGAAAAAACAAGGTTCTAAGAAATGGAATTTGGACTAGTGGCAGGATTTGGATGATATGGTGCCTGAATCCTCAATCCTGCACTGAATCTCTGTACCCAGAAAAAGCATCCCCTTCAGCCATCTCTGATGAGGCTGTTCTTGCTTTTCTTGGAGATCCAAAAGGCCTCTCCAAATAGAAAGATGGTTTTCCTTAGTCAAACACCTCAAGTGTCCTTCGCCCCTCCCCAGTCCAGCCCCCTCCCCACATTAGGTCCCATCAGATGAACGTCATTTCTGAAAGAGTTGACCAAGGAAATAAGAATTCATCAAAGATTTGCATAAATTATCAATATCAGTTATCCAGAAGTTCTGTACTCAGTGTGCTAACTTGGTCAGAAGATAGTAGCCTTACACTATTTACTTACTGATTGGTTGACTAACACTTAGACTCAATGGTGGTTTATGCTAAATAAAAATATTGGGAAAGGAATCCAGTGACTTGAGAAACTGGAAGTGTGGAAGTGGCTTTATCATTTACAACCTGTCCACTCATGCACAAAACTTGGCCTTAAAGGGCCAAGAAGTTACTCCTTTTACCAAAGCTCTAAGGATTGCACTGAGAAGGGATACTATCAGGAGCCCAGGATACTGGTTGAAATTGATGCAGTTGAAATGAGCTTTTAACTTTTACAATCTTTTAAGAATCATGAGTAATGGGCTTTAACTATTAGACAAGAGGTGCGGAAAGGTATCAGAATGAGTAGTCTAAATGGACCAACCAGCAAAGAATTTTGCCAAACCGGAAAGTCCTTCCTTCTTGATTAATGTAACAAAATTCTATCATGTCTTATAAGCAGAGGCCAAAATTGAGCTACCATGAGTGTCATCACTCCTACCCAATTTCCTGGTTGAGTCAGTTCACTGATTCAGCATCATTTTAGCGAAGGAAAGGCCAGGTATGCCCTACAGTAACATTATAAACATCTACTGTGCATATTCTTCCCAGATTTCCCCAAATAGACCTGTGTTCCTTTCATGGAATAGCTAGTTAAGGAAAATATCCAGACCACTTTTGATGTCTTGAACTCTGGCTTTGTTTGGTGATAAATGGAGCTTTGAACCAAGTCCATCTTAGCAAAATGTCAAAGTACACTGCAATTATTTCCTAGTTCATCAATGTGGGTTGGAATTGATGTTCTTGCAACTGAGAGAATCTGCACATTGGCCTGTCAACCCTGGGGTAAGTAGAGACTATTTTGGTGGAGAGAGCCATGTGGAAGCCCTGGGTCTCTCCACTTTCAATAAAAGAGTCGTAAAAACTTTCGTGTCTTTGGGGAGGCTCATGGAGATCGATACCACTCTCAAAGATGAAAGATTCAGGATGGAAATTTAAATGACATCTCCATTTAACTCTGCAGTATGACAGACGCAGAATGACAGAGAATTGTAAGTTTAATGGAGTAGTTACTAACATCATAGCTCCTGATCTAGACATGGTCTTGTTAGAGTACATCAGTAGAACCATTAGCGTGGTGATCCCCAACTGATAAATGCTTTTAACTTGTAAAAGTTTCCAAATACAAACTGTTAAACATAAAAAATTTCCACATACAAAATACATATGTACACATATATAATACTAAACAAAATACATGCAGTCATGATCCAATTTAAGAATGAGGTGTCGTAAGACCCACTGCAATGTCCTCTGTGCTTTTCTCCCATGACATCCTCTTCTCTCCCATTGAGAAATAGTGACTATCCTGAAATTTCTAATTTCTAAATTTCTAATTTATTAATCTTGAAAATATGAAATTATATCTTGTAGTTCTAATATGCATTTCCATGATTACTAATGAAGTCAAAATGCTTTCCTTGATTTTTAGCCATTCCTGTTTTTCATTCTCTGAAAAGTTTGTATGGGCACACTGCACGATGAGAAATATCTGGCTGGCAATATGAACACAAAATTGTAGAATTACTGGCTCTTATCCCTCTACCGAACAAAATATTGGTCCTAACACATAAGGCAATGATTTTGTTGCTTTGCCCTCTTCCTTATCCCAACACTGAGTCTAGCTAATTCCATGGGATGCCTCTGCATATAACTATATCCAGAGGTAAAAAGCAATAGCAAATGACTGCAAATTAATTTGATAATATCAAAATGTGTTCATGTCCTGCATGAATAGTGGTTTGATTCACCCTGTTTGGCAACATCATCATGTTGAGTTTCCTGATAAGAAAAATTATTGAAACAACCAGAATTCATTAATGTGAGCTATTACCTCATAACCATTTGCAAAATAAGTATTGTACTTCCTACACGTGTTTTCTATATGGCTTTGACATGTATGTATTTATAAGTTTTAGTTTTCTCCCCTCCATTCACTCTCTTATATTATATCTAAGATGTGTTCATGGTAACTATATTAGTTTGTTCTTAGGTCACACAATGTTGAGTTAGAATTACTCAGAACCAGAAATTCAATTGTCAACACTCAGAGATTCCAGATTTGAGTCTGGATGAAATGAATGGTGATATATTGGAGTGGCTCTCTCTGTGAAGGGAGTGACACAAGGAAGAAAGTTGCCTTGTATTTGGTGCTGACGTGTGTGTGTAAATATGAGGGGAAGGATATATACAAATGGTGTGTCATCAATGTAGTGAACTGGCATGAATCTTTATTGGTTTATTTATTTTCAAATATTTTGGCTGCATTTCTTTTAAACTCCCGTCCTGTAGGTGGGACTGCCTTCTGCTATAGAAATATCAGATGATTTCCCGTTCACTCTAGCAAATGGGAAACATGGACATGGGATCTAGGCTTGGCCAATAAGAGATATCATCCCAGGCTTTGGTTCAGAAGCAAGCGGCAATAAAATGTAATACAAGACATACATACATACATACACACAAGACAAAATGAATTCAGATGGTGACGATGCCTACATTACCAACACAGTTTTGAAAGGTAGGGCTGACAATACACCACCAGTGCTTTAAGGGGTTTATGCCTGTGGTGATCATGGGCACTTGGTAGATCTGAGAAGTGCATGAAAACAGCAGTGGGACCCCACCAGATGTTTATTAGGCATGATTTTGCAATAATTCTACCTGGCTTTCATGTTTCCTGTTCCTTTTACAAGTTTGATCTTTTGACTTTACTGGTTTGTTTGTTACATGGGTGTGTATGTATGTGAGGGGGGTTGTGTTTTAACTGAAATATAAATTTTTGTTTAGCTTGTTTTTTTCACTTAAATTATATATTGTGGACATCCCTATAGGTCACTAGATCAATATCCAATTCTTTTATTTTCTGGTTTCTTTATGCATACAATAATTTTAAGGTAATTATACTATAACATGTATGCTGCATTATTATTTTTGTCTTTTAATTTTTTTTCTTTTCATTACCTCCACCCCTCAATCTCAGATTAGCAACCTCATTTATATCCTTCTGCTCCTCTCTCTATACTCCTATAATATACAAGTTGTCATTGATTGATTTACAAAAATGGCACAAAGCTAACCACACTTTTGTGCATCATGTTCCCCCTACCACCATCCACTGAAAATATTTTATGAAAACGCTTCAAAGTTGGCTGATGTGATTATAATTTAATCCTTTTCAAAGCTTAATATTTCATGATGTAACAACACCATGATTGATTCGACCATTCTTCTTTAGGAATATTCATTTGGTTTTCAGTTGTTTTGTCAGTATAAACCATGTATCAACACACATGCTTGAATAAATATACTATGTCCTGGTGCTTTTATTTTTCTTTAAGTTAACTTTTATTGAGTTTATGATATTTTACAATCTTGTGAAATTTCAGTTGTACATTATTGTTAGTCATGTTGTAGGTGTACCCCTTCACCCTTTGTGCCCACCCCCCAGCCCCCACCCCCTCTTTCCCCTGGAAATCTGTTCTCTTTGTCTACATGTTTAGATTCCTCATATGAGTGAAGTCGTACAGAGATTGTCCTTCTCTATCTGGCTTATTTCACTTAACATAATTCCCTCAAGGTCCATCCACGTTGTTGTGAATGGGACGATTTTATTCTTCTTTATGGCTGAGGAGTATTGCATTGTATATATATATATCATATCTTCTTTATCCAATCATCAGTTGATGGGCACTTGGGTTGCTTTCACGTCTTGGCTATTGTAAATGATGCTGCAATGAACATAGGGGTGCATGGAACTTTTGGAATTGCTGACTTAAAACTCTTTGGATAGATACCTAGTAGTGGGGTGGCTGGGTCATACGGTATTTTTATTTTTAATTTTTTGAGGAATCTCCATACTGTTTGCCATAGTGGCTGCACCAGTATGTAGTCCCACTAGCAGTGTATGAGGGATCCTTTTTCTCCACAACCTCTCCAACATTTGTTACTTTTTGTTTTGGTTATTTTTGCCATTCTAATGGGTGTAAGGTGATATCTTAGTGTAGTTTTGATTAGCATTTCCCTGATGCTTAGTGATCTTTTCATGTGCCTATTGGCCATCCGTATATCTTCTTTGGAGAAATGTCTGTTCATGTCTCCTGTCCACTTTTTGAATGGATTGTTTTATTTTTTGTTGTTGAGTTGTGTGAGTTCTTTGTATATTATGGAGATTAACCCTTTGTCTGATATATGACTTGCAAATATTTTTTCCCAATTAGTGGGTTGTTGTTTTGTTTCAATCCTGTTTTCCCTTGCCTTTAAGAAGCTCTTTAGTCAGATGAAGTTCCATTTGTTTATTCTTTCTATTGTTTCCCTTTTCTGAGAAGACATGGTGTCCAAAAAGATCCTTTTAATATTAATGTCAAAGAGTGTACTGCCTATATTTTCTTCTAGAAGCCTTATGGTTTCAGGTCTTACCTTTAGGTCTTTGACCCATTTTGAGTTTATTTTTGTGAATGGTGAAAAAAAATGGTCAATTTTCATTCTTTTACATGTGGCTGTCCAGTTTTCCCAGCACCATTTGTTGAAAAGACTTTCTTTTCTCCTTGTGTGCCCTCAGCTCCTTTGTCGAAGATTAGCTGTCCATAGATGTGTGGTTTTACTTCTGGGATTTGAATTCTGTTCCATTGATCTGTGTGCCTGTTTTTGTACCAGTACCATGCTGTTTTGATTACTGTAGCTTTGTAGTATGTTTTGAAGTCAGGTATTGTGATGCCTCCAACTTTGTTCTTTTTTCTCAGGATTGCTTTAGCAATTCAGCATCTTTTGTTGCCCCATATGAATTTTAGGATTCTTTGTTCTATTTCTGTAAAGAACGTCATTGTGTTTCTGATTGGGATAGCATTGAATCTGTAGACTGCTTTAGGTAGTATGGACATTTTAACTATGTTTGTTCTTACAATCCATGTACATGGAATGTCTTTCCATCTCTTTATGTCGTCATCCATTTCTTTCAGGAAAGCCCTGTAGTTTTCATTGTACAGGTCTTTCGCTTCCTTAGTTAAATTTACCCCAAGGTATTTTATTCTTTGTGTAGCAATTGTGAATGGTATTGTTTTCTCAAGTTCTTTTTCTGTTAGTTCGTTATTAGAGTATAGAAATGCTACTGATTTATGTAAGTTGATTTTATACCCTGCAACTTTGCTGTTGTTGATTATTTCTAAAAGTTTTCCAATGGATTCTTTGGGGTTTTCTATATATAAGATCATGTCATCTTCAAACAGTGAGAGTTTCACTTCTTCCCTCCCTATTTGGTTTCCTTTTATTCTTTTCTCTTGCCTAATTGCTCTAGCCAAAACCTCCAGTACTATGTTGAATAAGAGTGGTGATAGAGGGCATACTTGTCTCATTCCTATTTTCCGGGGGATGGTGCTCAGTTTTTGCCCATTGAGTATGATGTTGGCTGTGGGTTTGTCATATATGGCCTTTATTATGTTGAGGTAATTTCCTTCTATATCCATTTTTTTCAAAGTTTTTATCATAAATTTCTGTTGGATCTTGTCAAATGCTTTCTCTGCATCTATTGAGATGTTCATGTGGTTTTTATTCCTCAATTTGTTGATGTGGTGTGTCACGTTGATTGATGTTGAACCATCCCTGTGTCCCTGGTATGAATCCCACTTGATCATGATGTATGATCCTTTTGATGTATTGCTGAATTCGAGTTGCCAAAATTTTGTTGAGGATATTTGTATCTATGTTCATTAGCGATATTGGCCTGTAGTTCTCCTTTTTCATGCTGTCCTTGTCAGGCTTTGGTATCAGCGTGATGTTGGCCTTGTAGAATGTGTTAGGAAGTGTTCTATCCTCCCTAATCTTTTGGAATAGCTTGAAAAGTATAGGTATTAAATCTTCTTTGAAAGTTTGGTAGAATTCCCCAGGAAAGTCATCTGGTCCGGGGTTTTATTCTTTGGGATGCTTTTGACTGCTGTTTCAATCTCTTTCCTTGTGATTGGTCTGTTCAGATTGTCTGTTTCTTCTTAATTCAGCTTTGGGAGATTGTAAGAGTCTAAGAATTTATCCATTTCCTCTAGGTTATCCATTTTGTTGGCATATAGTTTTTCATAGTATTCTCTTATAATCCGTTGTATTTCAGCAGAGTCTATTGTTACTTCTCCTCTTTCATTTCTGATTTTGTTTATTTGAGATTTCTTTCTTTTTTTCTTTGTAAGTCTGGCTATGGGTTTGTCAATTTTATTTGTCTTCTCAAAGAACCAGCTCTTTGTTTCATCGATCCTTTCTACTGCCTTTTTTCTTTCAGTAGCATTTATTTCTGCTCTGATTTTTATCATTGCTCTCCTTTTACTGACGGAGCTTTGTTTGTTCTTCTTTCTCTAATTCAGTTAGGTGTAATTTGAGATTGCTTATTTGGGATTTTTCTTGTTTGTTAAGGTGTGCCTGTATTGAGATAGATAGAATGATCTATGTGCACTTGAGAAGAATGTGTATTCTGCTGTTTTTGGATAGAGTGTTCTATATATGTCTATTAAGCCCAACTGTTTTAGCTTTTCATTTAACTTCACCGTTTCCTTGCTGATTTTCTGACTAGATGATCTGTCCAATGATGTGAGTGGGGTGTTGAGGTCCCCTACTATTATTGTGTTATTTTTGATATCTTCTTTTAGTTTTGTTAATAGTTGCTTTATGAACTTTGGTGCTCCTGTGTTGGGTGCATAGATATTTATAAGCATTATTTCTTCTTGATGTAGTGTCCCTTTGATCATTATATACTGACCCTCTATGTCTCTCTTTACCTGCCTTATCTTGAAATCAACTTTGTCTGATATAAGTATTGCGGTACCTGCTTTTTTTGGTTGCCATTAGCTTGGATTATCATCTTCCACCCCTTCACTCTGAGCCTGTATTTGTTATTGGAGCTCAGATGTGTTTCCTGGAGCAACAGATTTTTGGATCTTGTTCTTTAATACATCTTGCCACTCTGTGTCTTTTTATTGGAGAGTTCAGTTGGTTTACATTAAGGGTGATTATTGATGCACAAGGGCTTATCAATGCTGTCATTCTCTCACTCATTTTCTGGTTTTCCTGCATTTCCTTAGTTTCTCGTCCTGTGTGCTTTTGCCTACCCATTGACTTCTGCAGTTTCTTATTCTGGGTTTCTTAGCTTTTTCCTTATTTGTTTTTTGTGTCTCTCTTCTGTTTTTTAGTTTAATGGCTACCCTGAAGTTTGTATTCAGAATCTCGTGCATAACAGAGTCCATTTTCTGGCGGCCTCTTATTTCCTTAGCCTAAACTGATTCAGTCCCTTTTCTCCTCCCATCCTAAGTTATTATGGTCATCTCTTATTCCAACTTGTGTTGTGAGTTTGTGGTTAAAGTGACAAGATTGGCTTTGCTTTTGGTGATTTCCTTCCCTTTATCCTGATGCTATAGTTGAACATTTGCTATCCTATTGTGGTTCTGTCGATTTGTCTCCTTACTCTGTGTTTTGTGACCCCTTTCTCCATTTTTTTCTTTTTTCAGGGATGAGGGCCTTCTTGAGGATTTCTTGTGGGGGGGGGGGCCTCATGGCTACAAAGTCCCTCACCTTTTGCTTGTCTGAGAAGGATTTAATTTCTCCCTCATATCTGAAGGATATTTTTGCTGGATAGAGTATTCTTGGCTGAAAATTTTTATCTTTTAAAGTTTTGACTATGTCATTCCAATCTCTCCTAACTTGCAAGGTTTCTGCAGAGAAATCCACTGAAAGTCTGATAGGCGTTCCTTTGTAGGTTATTTTCTTCTGCCTTGCTGCCCTGAGTATTCTTTCTTTGTCACTCACTTTTGCCAGTTTTGCTACTATATGCCTTGCAGTCAGTCTTTTTACATTGACATATCTAGGAAATCTGAAAGCTTCCTCCACACACATTTCTCTCTCATTCCCTAGATTTGGGAAGTTCTCTGCTATTATTTCTTTAAGCACGCTTTCTGCTCCATTCTCCTTTTCTTTGCCCTCGGGGATACCTATAATTCTTATGTTGCATTTCCTCATTGAGTCAGCTATTTTTCAGAGATTTTCTTTATTTCGTTTTATTCTTAGTTCTCTCTCTACCTCTGTTTGGAGCCATTCAACCTGTCTATCTTTGGTTATGCTGATTTTCTCCTCTATGGGATCCACACAGGCATTCATGGAATCTGCATTATGTTTTATTTCTTCCATTGTATTTTTCCTCTCCAGTATTTCTGATTGATTCATTTTTATAGTTTCAGTCTCTTTTGTGAAGTAACTCCAGAACTCGTTTACTTGTTTCTCTATATTTTCCTTTACCTCATTGATTTTTTTGATGATAGCTATTCTGAATTCATTGTCATTTAGTTTACTTATTTCTAAGTCCTCAGGACATAATACTGGGTGCTTGTTTTCCCTCTGGTCTGGAGCTTTTATGAACTGCTGGATGCTGGAACTATGGGTCTTGCCCATTGTGATATTGTTCGATTGTAGTTACAGCCTGTTGCCACTAGATGGGGGTCAATAGCTGAGTATTCTGAGCCCTCTGCCTTCAGCCAAGATGGCACGGCACAGCTGGGTTGGGGGGAGCACTTTCTCTTGCATGCAGACCCAGGTTTTCAACCAGCTCTCACTATCTGGTCTCTTGGGGTCTTGGCTTGATAAGGTCACTCCAGTGAAAGCTTTCGCCTTGTTAGAGGGCTTCCATCTGGGCTGGAAGGGCCCTAGGGAGTCTTGGGTGATCCTGCTGATGTGTGGCCCCTCCCCCACTCCTTCCCTCACTGAACGTCCTGTGCAGTGATCCCAGTATTTAAGGGAAGGAGCAAAGTTCTCTCTTACCCCATTCCAGCTCCTCGGAGGGAGGCTCCAGCCTCTCTGCCCTCCGTCCTTTGGCTGCTGTGGGTCTCAGAGGATTATTGTGCTATTAGGATATTTTTTTGTTGGAGGGGAGAGAGTCCCAAGCAAGTTCACTCTGCCATAGCACTGACATCACTCCTGGTGCTTTTATTTTTATGAGACAGATTCCTGGAGTGGAACAACTGCCTTTCAGAGTACATTTATTTAATTTAATTAATTAATTAATTTATTTTAAGATTTTGTTTTTCATTTTTCTCCCCAAAGGCCCCCAGTACATAGTTGTATACTTTCATTTGTGGGTCCTTCTAATTGTGGCATGTAGGATGCCACCTCAGCATGGCTTGATGAGTGGTGCCATGTCTGCACCCAGGATCTGAACTGGCAAAACCCTGGGCCACTGAAGTGGAGCACACGAATTTAACCACTCAGCCACTGGCTGGCCCCCAGAGTACATTTATTTTTAAAATTCAATAAATTTTGTAGTATTGCTTTCTCAAAGAAGGCAGTGTAACTATGCACATTTATACCAACAATATGGGAGACGAAGCTTTTCCTTTCATCCAAGCAGCAACGGATGTTTATATTAATAACTTGAATAATTATCTCAATTTGTAAAAGTTCAGACAAATCAATAAGAAAAAGACTACTACCTTAAAAGAAATTAGTAAAGTTAATGAAAGCCTAATTTACAAAATAAGATATACTTATGAAATATCATGTTTTTACTCATGCTTGCAAAAGCAATGAAAGTTATAACAGCAATAGATTCTAATTATTACTTATACAACTTGGAAATAATTATGTCTTTAGGTATTTCATTAGGAAAAGTCACTCTAAAACTCTAAGCAACAAAAAAAGTTTGGAAACTTAGATGTTTTAAACCACCTTAAAAAGATGGTGAAAAAGAGAGTGCTGTTGAGATGGAGAGTGCAAACAGGTGATGACCACTTATGGATTCTGGACAATTTTAAGTTGAGAGTAAGCAGTTGTGAATCTATCTGCGTTACCAGGCAGGGAGAGGGTAATTGAGTCCTCCTTTCCTCTTAGGTATAAATATTAGTTTCAGAAAGACATGAACACTTCTCAGGAGGGCTCAAATAACAAACATGTGGGGAAATATATGCATGATTGTTAAAAACCTGTCATTACTCTCTTCCTGTTGTTTTTCTCCTCATCAGGGTCCTGAAGACCCAAGATTAATCCTATCCCCTGAGACGCTAAATCAAGTTAGGCTCCTACCCATCCAGCCATGTTAGTTTCCATTCCCTGTACTTCAACTAGCTGGGTACTTGAGGAGGCATGAACCACTCTTTCTCACCAAGGAATCACAGTCATGTCTGTTCCTTGAGTAATGATTTGCAAACTAGTGCCTCCTTATAGCATGTAGAAACTTAAAAATTTGGGGAGAAAAACACCACAGATGAGTTTTATACTGAAATGAATCACAAATGTAAGATGAGTTCTTAGAAAGGTAGATTTCCCTTATTTCTCTCTGTTTTCCTTCTTAAACTTCCATTCAGAACCAAGATACTTGGGGATTGTTAGACTTCCTTCTAAATTTGGTTATCCAGTCTCTCTCTCCTTCCCTATATATGTATAATTAGTAATTGAAGGCCTACAAATAGAGAATAAGTCACTACAGCATGGACAAATGAGTCAAACATTGATACCTGTGATTATTAATCTTGCCTAAATCTCAGGCTACATTGTAATGCACATGATGAAAGTTTTAGTATCTCATCTAATATGAATGTGAGATTATCCTGGTAATGGGATCCTACTGGTAAAAGAGAGATTTTAGAAATATGTCTGTTCCACTCTTGTTTTTTCTTTTTTGCTGAGGAAGATTAACCCTGAGCTAACGTCTGTGCCAATCTTCCTCCACTTTATATGTGCGTTGCCAGCACAACATGGCTGAGGAGTGGTATACATCCATGCCCAGGATCCAAACCTGCTAACCTGGGCCACTGAAGCAGAGTGCACTGAACTCAACCACTATGCCACAGGGGCAATCCCCTGTTTGTTCTACTTTGTGAGTTCTGATATCCATGTAGGTGATTATGATAATTCTGTCTCTGCTATTTATTCTTTTATTTGAAAAAACATAGCTTTAATATAGCTTAAGCCACATTACCTGGAAATAGGATGCATTTTGTCTGGGCTTTGCTAAGAGCAGAGACTCTCATTTGTCTCACATTGATGAGCCAGTTTCAGTCTTCTCTCATAGAACAATTAATATGAATCCTGAACGTGACAGTATTTAGATTAAATCAATAACATCATTTCTGCCTCACTTTTCATTGTACGGAATCCCAAATTTTGTTGACATCAAGCTGACATAGGTCCTTTCCTTTTGCATTGGTTCCATTTTTCCTGTCTCAGGTAGTAGGTTTTACATAAGAACCATATACTTGATGTAATTGTCTTCTCTTATGAAAGCATTGCCTGGCTTTATAAGCATGACAAGTAGAAAATGAGGCGAGAGATATTCTAACATAACCAATTTTAGAAAATATTTAGATATCTAGGATAGAAGGATTTATGTTAGAAAACTGCCTACACCATGGATTGTGGTTGGGAGAACACATAGAAACTATATGTTCTTAAGGCCTCATAAAAGATGGTCAAATGCAAGAGAAGCATGAGGCTAGCATTGTATTAAGCTTGGTATTTTCTGGATAACATAGCAGATTGCAAGGATCCTGTTATAGAGTTGAGTTTCTTAACCTCCTCTGAGAGAAGTCTCTTTATAAGCAGATGGTGGTGGCAGTGAGACACGAGTATCAATACCAGTGATGAAATTTTCCTGAGACATCTAGCTTTGAAATTGAGAAGTATTTACAGCACAAAGAGAATTTATTTATTCTTCATCCTTCCTTCCTTTCCCCACTTCTTCTTTCTCTAAATATATTTGTATTTTTTGTATTACAGAATTCTTATTACAGAATTGACTTTTTTATATATCTATCTATAGATAGATAGATAAGGATGGAGATAGAGATGATACAGATATAGATATATCAGATGGCCAGGTGGCCAGGACTTGAAGGTGGCCTCTAAAGCTGAGAGCGATGCTCCCTGCCAACAGCCAGCAAGGATACAGAGACATCAGTCTTAAAGCTTCAAGGAAACAAATTTTACTAACCTCAATAAGCTTGGAAGCGGATCCTGAGCCTCAAATGACAATATATTCTCTGATGAGATTACAGACGCAGCTGACTCCTTGATTTCAACTTGAAAAACTGTAAGATATTAATTTGAATTATTTTATGACACTAGGTTTGTGATAATTTATGATACATCATTAAAAATTAATACAACTGGTTTCTCTTACTTTCTTTTGCACATATCTATGTGCCTCTATTGGTCTGTGTGTGTGAGAGAGAGAGAGAGACATGCACACAGAGAGATGATGATGGTGAAATCATTCGATCATCTTTATAAAAGAAGTTTTGTAATAAGCAAAGTTGAGTATAACTCTAGAATTATCTACCATAGATGATGCAGTAGCTACATAGAGAATGAGTCCTCAGTTCCCAACTAAATAATGGATGTTCTTTATATTCCCAGAGGGAGAGGGACCATAGGTGTGGAGAAATGACAAATGTGAGTATCATGACAATGTTCATCCTCATGGGACTTCCCAATGCGCCAGCACTGGAAACCCTGCTCTTTGGGATCTTCTTGGTGATTTACATACTCACTGTGGTGGGGAACCTCCTCATCCTGCTGGTGATCCTGGTAGATTCCCACCTCCACACCCCCATGTACTACTTCCTGACCAATCTGTCTTTCGTTGACATGTGGTTCTCCACAGTCACTGTGCCCAAAATGCTGATGTCCTTGGTCTCCACAGGAGGCAAGTCTATCTGCTTTCAGAGCTGTGTGGCCCAGCTCTACTCCTTCCACTTCCTGGGGAGCACCGAGTGTTTCCTCTACACGGTCATGTCCTATGACCACTACCTGGCCATCTGTTATCCACTCAGGTACACCAGCAGGATGAGTGGGAGAATATGTGCCTTCCTGGCTACAAGCACGTGGCTCAGCGCCTCTCTGCACCCTGCTATCCAGACCACACTGACATTCCATTTGCCCTACTCTGGGCCCAATCAGATCCAGAATTACTTCTGTGATGTACCTCCCATCTTCAAACTGGCCTGTGCAGACACCTCTGCCAATGAGATGGTGATCTGTGTCAACATTGGGGTAGTGGCCTTGGGCTGTTTTCTCCTGATAGTGTTGTCCTGTGTTTCCATTGTCTGTCCCATCTTGAAGATCCACACCTCAAGGGGAGACACAGAGCCTTTTAGATCTGCACTTCCCACTGCATTGTGGTCCTTTGTTTCTTTGTTCCCTGTGTTTTCATTTACATGAGGCCAGGCTCCAAGGATGCTGTGGATGGGGTTGTGGCAGTTTTCTACACTGTGCTGACACCCCTTCTAAACCCTGTGGTGCACACCCTGAGGACCAAGGACGTGATGAAAACTCTGTTGAAGCTGAAAAACAAAGTAGCATATTCTCAGAGCAAATAAACACTTGACGTAGATATGCTCATTAAAAAAAAGTTATATGATTTAATAATCAACATGTAATTTATTGCATGTATAGTTCTCAGTGTTAACATTATCCAAAACCACCTACTCAGGACTATTTGTTTCACTAATTTTTCTGAGGAAATTAAAAAGTCACATTAAATTTTTAATCATGAGATTCCATTTTATTTAGCACAATCAAAAATTATATGTCATAATATATTTTGTAAAGTGGTGTGCAATAAAATTTAGTTTGATTTTTTATTGAGGTATAATTGACATAAAACATTCTATTAGTTTCAGCCATACAACATAATAATGGAGATTTGTATATATTGCAAAGTGCTAAGCACAATAATTCTAATTAACATCCCTCTCCGTACACAGTTACAAAAAATTTTCTTTTCTTGTGATGAAAACTTTTAAGATCTATTCTTTAGCTACTTTCAAATATGCAATAAAGTGGCCAGCCCCATGGCGTAGTGGTTAAGTTCAGTGTATTCCACATTGGCAGCTCAAGTTCATGGGTTTGGATCCCTGGTAGGACCTACACCACTCATCAGCCATGCTGTGGTGGAAACCTACGTATAAAGTGAGGAAGATTGTCATGAATGTTAGCTCAGGCCTAACTTTCCTCAGGTAAAAAAAGAGATTGACAACAGACATTAGCTCAGCACTGATCTTCCTCAGGAAAAAAAAAAAAACGCAGCAGAGTATTATTAACTATGGTCATAATGCCACTAGCAACTACCCATCTGTTCTCTGTATCTACGAGCTCAATTTTTGTTTTTGTTGTTGTTTTAGATTCCACATACAAATCCGATCATAAGGTATTTGGCTTTCTCTGTCTGACATATTTTACATAGCATAATGCCTTCTAGGTCCATCCATATTGTTTCAAATGGCAAGATTTACCCATTCTTCATCACATTCTCTTTATCCAGTCATCCGTCAATAAGCACTTACATTATTTCTATATCTTGGCTATTGTATATAATACCTCAATGAGCATAGAGGTGCAAATATCTTACTGAGTTAGTGTTTTCGTTTTCTTCAGATAAGTACACAGAAGTAGAATTGCTGGATCATAGGGTAGTTCTATTTTCAATTTACTGAGGAAACTTCATACTGTTGTCCACAGTGGCTGCACCAATTTGCATTCCCACCAGTACTGCACAAGAGTTCCCTTTTCTTCACATCCTCACCAACATTTGTTCTCTCTTGTCCTTTTGATAATAATCTAAGAGATGTGAAGTGGTATCTCATTGTGGTTTTCATTTGCATTTCCCTGATGATTAGTGATGTTGAGCACCTTTTCATGTACCTGTTGTCCATCTGTATGTCTCCTTTAGAAAAGTGTCTATTCACATCTTCTGCTCATTTTTAAATTGGATTATTTGATTTTTTGCTATTGAGTTGTATAAGTTTCTTATAAATTTTGGATATTAAGCCTCTGATTTACAAATTTTTCCTCCCATTTTGTAGGTTGCCTTTTCATTTCATTGACAGTTTTCCAATGTTCTGCAGAAGCTTTTTAATTTGGCGTAGTCTCACTTTTTTATTTTTGCTTTTGTTGCCTTTGCTTTTGATGTCAAATTAAAAAAAACATACTTTGAAAGTGGATTATAATTACAATATCAGATGAACTTTTAATTTTTCCAGGGTTCTCGTGTAAAATTAGGGAATGATTAGAAAAGAACAGGATTCTAAGACATGGAATGGGGACTAGTGGCACGATTTAGATGATGAGGTGCCTGAATTCCCAACCCCACACTGAATCTCCCTGCCCAGAAAGATTAGCTGCTCCTGCTCTGTCTGATGAGGCTGTTCTTGCTTTGCTTGGAGATTCAAAAGGCCTCTCCTTCAAAGAGGAAGGCAGTTTTCCTCAGTGATGTAGCTCAAGAGTCCTTCCTCCCTCCCCAGTCTACTTCCTTCCCACATTACTTTTAGACAGATGAACATAATTTCTGAAAGAGTTTGACCAAGGAGAAAAGAATGTCATTAAATATTTGAATTAATTATCAATATGAACATGCTTTCCAGAAGCTCTGCACTCATTGTGCTAACTTGATCAGATAATAGTAGTCTTATACTATTTACTTACTGATGGTTGGCTGATGCTTGGACTCAACAGTGACTTATGCTAAATAAAGATATAGGGAAGGGGATGTAATGATTTGAGAAATCGGAATGTGGAAGTGGATTTCCCATGTAGAACCTACCCCCTCATGCGCAAATCCTGTGGCCTGAAAGGATGGAGAATTTATTCTTTTTACCAATGCTCTAAGAATTACACTGAGGAAGGGAAATATCAGGTGCCAGAATATTGATTGGAATTGATGTGGCTGAAATGAGCTTTTTTTTAATTATTACAATATTTAAGAATTATAAGTAGTGGGCTCAAACTATCAGACAAGAGGTGGGGAAAGTTATCAGAATGGGTAGTAAGAGCAATATGGTAGTAAACAGGGCAACTAGTAAAGAATTTTTCCAAACCGGAAAGTCTATCCTTCTTGATTAATATAACAAAATTCTACCAGGTCTAATAAAAGAGGCCAAAATTGAGTCACCGTCAGGGTCATTGCCCTTACCCACTTCCCTGGTTGAGTCAGTTCATTGATTCAATGCCACTTTGGAAAAGGAAAGGCCAAGTATTCTCTACAGTAAGAATATAAGCATGTACTGTGCATAATCTTCCTAACTTTCCCCCAAATGGACCTCTGTTTCTTCCATGGAATAACTAGTCAAGGGAAATAGCCAGGCTGTTTTTAATGTATTTAACTCTGGCTTTGTCAGGTAATAAATGGAGCTCTGAACCAAGTCCACCTTATAGAACATCAAATTACCCTAACATTGTTTCCTACTTCATGAGTGTAGAATTGGTATTTATGTTCTCAGCAACTGAGGCAATCTCCACGTTGGCTTTCTGACCCTAAAGTAACTAGGGACTATTTTTATAGAGAGGGTCATGTGGAAGCCCGAGGTCTCCAACTTTCAATAAAAGAGTCATAAAAACTTTGTGTCTTTTGGGATGCTCATGGAGATCAATACTACTAAAAGAATTAGGATAGAAATTTCTATCACATGCCCATTAACTCTGCAGTATGACAGGTGCAGAATGACAGAGAATTGTAAGTTTAAGGAAGTAGTGACATATCATAGCTCCTGATTTAGATGTGGTCTTATTAGATTATGTCAGTAGAACCATTAGCACAGTGATCCCCAGCTGATAAATGCTTTTAATTTGTAAGAGTTACCAAATACAAAGTGTCATTCATAGAAAATTTCCTCATACATGATACATATACACATATACATGCACTCAGACATAAATATGTTCATATATACATACACATATATAATAATGAGAAAAAATTGCATGTAACCACAATCCTATTTTTTTCACCACCAATAGTCACATAGCTATGTGCCCCTTTAACTTTTCACCCTCTCCCCAACTCTTTGTCCTCTAGTACCCACTAATCTGTTCTCCTTATCTATGTGTTTGTTTATCTTCCACATAGTAGTGAAATCGTATGGTATTTGTTTTTCTATTTCTGACCTATTTGTTCAGGATAATCCCCTTAAAGCCTATCCATGTTGTTGCAAATGGGATGATTTTGTCTTTTTTATGGTTGAGTAGTATTCAATTCTGTATGTATACCACATCTTCTTTATCCCTACTTCCATTGGGCATTTCGTTTGCTTCCATGTCTTTGCTATTGTGAATAATGCTGCTATGAATATAGGGGTGCATAAATCTATTTGAATTATTGATTGCATGTTCTTTGGACAAATATCTAGTAATGGAGTGGCTGGATCCTATGGTATTTCTATTTTTAATTGTTTGAGAAATCTCCATACTCTTCCACAGTGGCTGCACCAGTCTGCATTTCTACCAGCAGTGTGTGAGTGTTTCTTTTCCTCCACATCCTCTCCAACATTTGTTATTTCTTGTCTTGTTAATTGTAGCCATTCTGATGGGTGTAAGGTGATATCTATTGTAGTTTATATTTGCATTTGCCTAATAATTAATGATGTTGAATATCTCTTCATGTGCCTGTTGGCCATCTGTATATCTTGTTTGGAAAAATATCTGTTCATATTTTCTGCCCAATTTTTGATTGAGTTGTTTGTGTTTCTGTTGTTGAGATGTATGAGTTCTTTATATATTTTAGAAATTAACCTCTTATCAGATATATGATCTGCTAATATTTTCTCCTAGTTAATGGATTGTCTTTTTGTTTTGTTCATGGTTTCCTTTGCCTTGAAAAACAAAGCTGAGGCAACACAACCCCTGACGCAAAAATACACTGCAAAGCTATAGTATTCAAAACAGCATGGTACTGGTACAAAGACAGACACACAGATCAAGGGAACAGAATCCAGAGCCCAGAAATAAAACCACATATGTATGGACAGCTAATATTTGACAAAGGAGCCAAGAACATACAATGGAGAAAGGAGAGTCTCTTCAATAAATGGTGCTGGGAAAACTGGACAGCCACGTGAAAAAGGACGAAAGTAGATGATTATGTTACATCATACACTAAAACTAGCTCAAAATGGATTAAAAACTTGAATGTAAGACCTGAAACCACAAAACTTATAGAACAAAGTATAGGCAGTATACTCTTTGGCATCAGTCTTAGGAGTATCTTTTAGAATATCATGTATACTCAGGCAAGGGAAACAAAAGAAAAAGTAAACAAAGAAGACTACCTCAGACCACAATCCTGTTGGAGTAAAATATTATAAGAACCACAGCAGTATCCTCTGTGCTTTCTTCCCATGACATCTTCTTCTCTCCCTATGAAAGAAAATAACTATCCTGCAATTTCTGTTAACTTTTCCCTTGACTGTCTTTTAAATGTTTATCAATTATGTATTCATTCCTCTTTTGAACTTATATAAATGGAATCATACAGTATTATTCTTACCTAAGATTTATTTTTTTGGAACATTGATTTTGATCACTGTGGTTTACTCCCCCTTTTTTTACTTCCTTATCTATTTTATGAATAGGACACATTTTTCTCTCCCTTCCCTTCCTCTCTTTCCCCTCTCTTCTTTCACATTGAACAATGTGAAAACAACAAACAACATTTTCCAAACAACAGTTGAGCTGTTAAATGTTTTTTCTATATTTAGGCACAGTTGCTAAGCATATTTTTATACATGGTAGAAGCTCTGTATGTGCAAAATTTATGTAGGTTCCTGGAAAGGAAGTACTGGACCACAGAATATGCATATCTGTAATTGTATTGATGATGTAGTGTTTGTACCAATTTTCACACTAACTAGCAGCTAAGAGAGCTCTTTGGTCCACATCTTTGCTAGTACTCAGTATATTCGGATTTTGCAGTTTTTTCTTGAAAGTATGAAAGTTATATTTTATTGTAGATTTAATATGCATTTCTATGATTAACTAATGAAGTTGAGCATGCTTTCTTTGGTTTTCTACCTTTCTTGTTTTCTCTTCTCTGAAAAGTCTGTATGTGACTTTTGCTTACTATTTTCATTTGTATTTATTTTACTTTGTGATGTATATCGTATTTTCTACATTGCAAATACTAATACTTTTATTTTCTCTTTAGGTTAAGTGTGATAAATATCTTCTCTCAGTGTGTAACTTACCTTTTGTCTTTATAATGGTTTTTGATAATTCAACCTTATTAAAATTAAGAAATTCTATTTAATTCTTTTGGTGGCTTTTAAAGAAAAATCCTCCCCTACATCTTCATTCATATACTCAAAGCTAACTTTGTATCACCTATGTGCGAGCTACTGATTTGGTTCATGTTTTCCTCTTATAGTTTTTATGTAACAATTATTCTGTAGTGATTTGTCCACTCATGAACTCACAAGATATTATGTTAGTTGACTATATTGGTAACATCATATTAGTAGGACCTGGTGAGTGGGAAATAGAAGATATCCCACATGCCTTGAAAATTCATATTTCCATATCATGTGAGAAAAACCTATGGAAACAAACTGTCACCTCAGTGACATTTCTTGTAATCTAGTTGCCTTGGGGTGTGTTAAAACCTATGGAAACAAACTGTCACCTCAGTGACATTTCTTGTAATCTAGTTGCCTTGGGATGTGTTAGGCTAGTCCACAAAATCTTGATTTTTGATAATGTTCAAGAATGTCACCTTGTACTGTGCTGAAGGTTCTTTTACTTCATTTTACTCCTGAAGCAAATAAGTAGCTCAAAGCATCTATTTGAGGTACTAATATAGAAGGAAGGACATGACTTCCCATTGTGTTCCTATTTTCACATGAAGGGGCTCTCTAAAGTTTCATTTTCTGGGCACACTACACAATGAGAGATATCTGGCCTGTAATATGAATACAAATTGTAGAATTACTGGCTTTTATCCCTCTACTGAAGAAGAAATATTTGTACAACATAAAAGGCTATAATTTTGCTACTTTTCCTTTTTCCTTATCCAGACAGTGAATCTAGGTAATTCCATAGGATACCTCTGCATTTAACGATACCCAGAGGTAAAAAGTAATAGTAAATGACTGAAGCCTAATTTGGCAATATCAAAATGTGTTTGTGTCTTGCAGAAATAATGATTTGATCAACCCTATTTGGCAACACTAACATGCTGAGTTTCCTGATAAGAAAAAGTGTTTAAAAAAAGTAGAAATCATTAACGGGAGCTGTGATCTGATAACCATTTGCAAAATCAGTATTGTACCTTCTCCATGCATTTTCTACATGGCTTTGACGTACATGTATTTACATATGTTTTAGTTTTCTCCCCTCCATTCACTCCCTTAATATATATAAGACGGTAACTTTATTATTTTGTCTTTAGGTCACACAATAGTGAGTTAGAATTACTCATAACCAGAGATAAAATTGTCATCACTCAGAGATTCCAGATTTGAATCTGGATGAAACAAATGGTGATATATTGGAGTGGCTTCCTCTGTGAAGGGAGAGACATGAGGAATAAAGTCGCATTGTACTTGGCGTCGACATTTTGTGTGTGTAAATATGATGGGAAGGATGTATACAAATGATGTGTGATCAGTATGGCAGATTGTCATGAATCTTTATTGGAGTAATTGTTTATTCATATATTTTAGAAGCATATCTTTTAAAACGCCTTCCTGTAGGTGGGACTGCCTTCTGCTGTAGAAATACCAGATGCTTTCCCATTCACTCTAGCAAATAGGGAACATGGACATGGGATCTAGGCTTGGCTAATAAAATAGATCAACCTAGACTTTGATCTGAAGGAAAGGGCAATAAAAGGCACACACAGGAGAGTTAACTCAGATGATGGCAGTGACAGCATTAGCAACATAGAGTTTTGAAAAGCAGGGCTGGTGGCATACCATCAGTCCTTTTAGGGTTTTGTGCCTGTGTTGATGGTGGGCACTCTGTGGAGCTGAGTAGTGCACGGAAACAACAGTTGAACCCTCATCAGATATTTCTTAGGCATTACTTTGCAATATTTCTGGCTGGTCATCATGTTTCCTGTTCCTGTTAAGGTTTGATGTTTTGGCTTTTCTGAGTTGCTTGTTACATGGTGTGTATATGTGAGGGATATGTTGTAACGGAAAAGTACATTTTTGTTTAGCTTGCTTTTTTCTCCTTAAATATATATCACCGACCTCCCTGGAGGTCAGTAGATCAATATTTAATTCTTTTACTTTCTAGTTTCTTTACGTATACACTAATGGATATAATTGTGAATTAATTAGATTGTATCATATATGCCATATTATTTTAGTCTTTAAAAAATTTTTTGTCTTTTTTTCATTGCCATCACCTTCTCAATCCTAGATTAATAACCTGGTTTATTTCTTCTACTTATTTTTCTATGCTTGTATAATGTAAAAATTTTCTTTGCTTATGAAAATGGCAAAATTCTAACCAAACTACTGTGCATTATGCTCCTGCCCACTCCTCCACAGAAAATATTTCGTGAAAATTCCTCAAGGTTAACTAGTGTGGTTATAATTCAGTCTTACAGTAACTGCTTAGTGTTTCATGATGTAGCAGTACCATGATTTATTCAACCATTCCTCTTTAGGAATATTCACTTGATTTTCAGTTGTTTTGCAACTATAAATCATGTATCAACACATGTGTTTGAATAAATACTTATGTGGTGGTGCTTTTATTTTTTGAGATAGATTCCTGGAGTGGAATTGTTGAATTTAAGGACATATATTTAAATTCAATACTATCTTCACATTGCTTTCCCAAAGAAGACATTATAACTACTCAGATTTATACCAACAATAACATTATTTTGCATTTCACTGACTAGGAATGAGCTTAAGCATCTTTTCAAATAATTTAAATTTACTCTGCTGTGAATTTCTGACCCACATTCTTTGCCGTTTTCCAATTTGAGAGGGGCTCTCCATTTTTTTATGGATTTCTAGGCAAGATTTGTTTTGGATCTAAGTTCTTTGTCAAATATATGTATTGCAAATATTATCTCCCACTCTGCAGCTTGCCTTTTACTTCTTAATATTGCTTTGTAATAACAGAAATGATAACTTTAAGAATGGAAAATAGGAATGAAAATTTAAAAAGATACCATTCTACATAGCACTCAAAAAGTCAAATAATTAAAAGATATTCAAGTTGATTTTTCATAAGGAAACTACAACTTACATACGATAAGATACCACCTTACACCTATTAAAAGAGCTAAAGTAAAAAAGACAGATGATGCCCAATGATGATCACATGCAGAAAACTAGAACTTTCAACCACTGCTACTAGGAAAATAAATTGGCACTATAAAACTGTGTGGCAAAAACAATTTCCAACTGTTTTTTTCTCTACTTATAATCTGATTATGAGGCTCTAGCTTTATTAAACATGATCAAAGAAAATCAGCTGCAAAATTCGTAGTGTACAATGCAATCAATTTAGTTCATGTGTTATTTTTTATAATTATCTTTTGTTTGTTTGTTTTAAAATATATTTACCTAAACCAATGTCATAAAGTCTACCACAGTTATATCTACAATTCAGCTGTAAAATAATTTTGAAAATTTAAGTGCTTTAAACCATTTTAAAAGATGGTGAAAAAGAGAATGCTATTGAGATGGAGAGTGCAAACAGGTGATGACCATTTATGGATTCTGGACAATTTTAAGTTGAGAGTAAGCAGTTGTGAGCCTATCTCCATCACAGGTGAGGGAAAAGCATAACTGAGTCCTCCCTTCCTCTTAGTTATAATTATTAGCTCCAGAAAGACATGAACTCTTCTCAGGAGGGTTCAAATAACAAACACATAGGGAAATATAGGCATTATTACTAAAAACTTTCATTAGGCTCTTCTTATTGTTTTTCTGCTCATCAAGGGTCCTGAAGACCCAAGAGTAATCCTATCTCCTGAGACACTAAATCAAGTCAGGCTCCTACCCATCCAGCCATGTTAGTTTCCATTCCCTGTACTTCAACTAGCTGGGTCCTTGAGTAGGAATAAACTACTTTTTCTCACCAAGGAATCACAGACGTATCTCTTCCTTGAGTAATAACGTGCAAATTAGTGCCTTGTCATAGCATGTAGAAAGTGAAAAATTTGGGGAAAAAAACACCACAGATGAACTTTACACTGAAATGAATCAAATACTGTAAGGTGAGTTCTTAGAAAGGTAGATTTCTCTTACTTCCTTTTGCTTTCCTTCTTAAACTTCCATTCAGAGTTAAGATACTTGTGGATCATTAGACTTCCTTCTAAATTTGGTTATCTAGTCTCTCTCTTTCTCTGTATAGATACAATTCTCTTTCTATATATACAATAAAATTGGTAATTAAGGATCTACAAATAGGGACTACGTTGCTACAGCAAGGACAAACAATTCAAACGTTGACACCTCTGATTGATACTCCTGCTTAAGTCTCAGGCTACCTTGTAATTCACCTGATGGAAATTTTCATATTTCATTTAGTCTGAATGTGAGATTATTCTGGTGACAGAATCTCACTGGTAGAGGGGAATTTCAGAGATACATTTGTTCTATTTCTTAAGTTCTGATATCCATGTAGGTGATTAGGATAATTCTGTCTCTGTTATTCATTTTCTCAGTTGAAAAAATATACCTTTAATATAGCTTAAGCCACATTGCCTGGAAATAGGATAAATTTTGTTTGGTCTTTGCTAAGAGCAGAGATCCTTGTTTGTCTCATATTGGTGAGCCAGTTTCAGAGTCTTCTCTCATAAACAATTAATACCAACCCTGAACTCGACAGTATTTTGGATTAAATCAATAACAGCATTTCTGTCTCACTTTTCATTGTACAGAATCTCAACTTTTCTTGACATCGACCCAACATAGGTTCTTTCCTCTTGCATTGGTTCCATTTTTCCTGTGCCAGGTAGTAGGTTTTAAATATGAACCATATACTTGATGGAATTGTCTTCTTTTATGAGAACCATGCCTGGATTTATGAGTATGAGGAATAGAAGATGGGGGAGGGATATCTTCTCTAACATAGCCAATATTAGGAAACATTTAGATATCTAGCAGAGAAGGATGTATGTTAGAAAATTGGTCTGTACCCAATGGACTGTGGTTGGGAGAACACATTCAAACTTTATTTTCTTAGAGCCTCATAAAGGATAATCTAGTGTAAGAGAAGAGTGAGGCTAGCAGTGCATGAGGCTTGGTATTTTCTGGATCGTATGGGAGCTTGCAGGTAGCCTATTATGGAGTTGAGGTTCTAATCTGCTCTAGTTGAAGTGACAGAAATCGTTTTATAAGTAGTGAGACGTTAGTACCAGTACCAGAGATGAAATTTGCCTCAAAGATATAAATTTGAAATTGAGAAGTCCCTATACAACAAAGAGATTTTATTTGTTATCCATCTCTCTCTCTCTCTTTCCCTCTCTCTCTCTCTATATATATATGGAAATTCTGTAATACAAAGCAAAGTGTTATATGATTCACTATCATTTATTGAGCAGCTTTTACATCCTAGGCACTGTAGTAAGTACTTTACACGTAGTATCTTACTTAATACTTATAACTTCTCAGTGAGGTAGGTGAGGTGAGTACTGCTGACTTATATATGAGGACACAAGAGAATGATTTAGATATACTGTAGACTTTTGAAATGCTCATTGCTATCAACAATTAAATTCTTGATTCTTTAAGTTTCTTCATGAACGTTTGATAGAAAATAGAGTTCCAATTAGACTCAAAGATTCCTGACCTCTGGTGTACACTCCCTGTTGAATCACCTCCCCTTCAGCATGGGTAGGGCCAGTGAATATGGTAGGATATCTCTTGGTGACATCACAGTACATTACACTTTGTCACAGCAAACTGGAGAGAGTCTCTTGCTGGCTTTGAAGAATGAAGCTGCCATGTTACCAGATAGTCTGGTTAGGTGGTTAGGACTTAAAGGTGGCTTCTGGAAGTGGAGAGCAATGCTCCCTGTCAACAGCAAACAAGAAAACAGGGCCCCCAGTCCTGAAGCTGCAAGGAAATGGATTTAGACAACAATCTCAATAAACTTGGAGGAGGATCCTGAGCCTCTCATGAGATTATAGTCTCAGATGAGTTTACAGACCCAGCTGACACCTTGATGTAAACTTGGTAAGACTTGAGCAGAGGACTCAGGTGACCTGACTCAAAAAATTGTATAATAGTGATTTTAAATTGCTTCCTGCTGCTAAATTTGTGGTAATGTATGATACACCAATGGAAATTAATGCCATGGATTTCTCCTACTTTCTTTTGCATATATAAGTCTGTGCTTCTATTTGTCTGTGTGTCTGTGTGAGAGAGAGAAACAGATGCTGAAATCATTCCATCCACTTTTACTAAAGAGGCTTTATAATAAGCAAAGTTGAGTATAACTCTAGAATTATCTACCATGATGATGCAGTTGCTACATAGAGAATGGATTCTCAGTTCTCAATTAAATGCTATGTGTTTTTTATATTCTTAGACGGAGAAGGACCAAAGATGCGTAGAAATGGCAAATGTGAGCCTCGTGACAACATTCATCCTCATGGGTCTTCCCCATGCATCAGCGTTGGACACCCCGCTCTTTGGAATCTTCTTGGTGATTTATGTACTCACTGTGGTGGGGAACCTCCTCATCCTGCTGGTGATCTCGGTGGATTCCCACCTCCACACCCCCATGTACTACTTCCTGACCAATCTGTCCTTCATTGACATGTGGTTCTCCACAGTCACTGTGCCCAAAATGCTGATGACCTTCATCTCTACAGGAGGCAGGACTATTTCCTTTCGCAGCTGTGTGGCCCAGCTCTACTCTTTCCACTTCCTGGGGAGCACTGAGTGTTTCCTGTACACAATCATGTCCTATGACCGCTACCTGGCCATCTGTTACCCACTCAGGTACACCAGCATGATGAGTGGGCGAACATGTGTCCTCCTGGCTGCAAGCACATGGCTCAGTGGCTCTCTGCACTCTGCCATCCAGACCACACTGACGTTCCGTTTGCCCTACTGTGGGCCCAACCAGATCCAGCATTACTTCTGTGATGCACCGCCTATCCTCAAACTGGCCTGTGCAGACACCTCTGCCATCGAGATGGTGATCTTTGTCAGCATCGGGGTAGTGGCCTCGGGCTGCTTTCTCCTGATAGCGCTTTCCTATGTTTCCATTGTCTGTTCCATCCTGAAGATCCGCACCTCAGAGGGGAGACACAGAGCCTTTCAGACCTGCGCTTCCCACTGCATTGTGGTCCTTTGTTTCTTTGTTCCCTGTGTTTTCATTTACCTGAGGCCAGGCTCCAAGAATGCTGTGGATGGGGTTGTGGCAGTTTTCTACACTGTGCTGACACCCCTTCTAAACCCTGTGGTATACACCCTAAGGAACAAGGAAGTGAAGAAAGCTCTACTGAAGCTGAAAGACAAAGTACCATATTCTTCGAGCAAATAAATGCTCGAGGTAGATACGCTAATTTTAAAAATAGAGTAATATAATTTAGTCATCAACATATAATTTATTGCATATATTGTTCTCAGTGTTAAACATTATCCAAAATCATCTTGCCAGGGATATTTGTTTCACATAATTTTCTGATGCATTGAAAAAATCATGATTCTTTTTTTATTTACTATGAACATGTTTAAATTTTGGTCTCTCAACTCATTTCTCAGTAATAGGTTTATTTCACCTTTTTTACAGTTTTATTTACATAGAATTGACATATAACATTATTTTTATCTCTTTAGAGAATAAATATTTTGATAGGATCTCAGATACAGAGGATTGAGTTTTTCATACATCTAAGTTGGTAATTTGTGGGTTTTTTTTGTTTATGTCTTATGTACACACAGTCATTGGGAATTTACAGCCATGGGGATACTATTCAAAGAGAGCAACAAATATCAGAGGCCATTTATTTGTGGTCACAGCTATGCAACTGCCTTCTCAACTCTCTTAGTGACTCTGCATGTGTTTGTGTGTATATGGCTGTGTGTTTTTGTGGGTCCCAAGTTGACTACCCCTCTTTCCTAGCACATCTTGACCCTGTTAATTGTTCCCATATAGAAAGAGTTCTAAACTTCTTCCAACAGCTTGCTATGTCTCTGGGTAGGTCTGCCAGGACAAGCTGTGGCACTGACACACTCCTATCAGTACTGGGAACAATCCCCACCTTACAAGAGCCCTGCAGTTTCTCAGGTTCAGTGAGTCCAATCAGGAGAAAGTTATCAGCAGATACTGCTAGTCTGCATCATGAATTCTGACCTTGAATTCCTGTGCTATCTGACCATATACCCATGTTTAGCAGAGAACCATTCTATGCTACATCCTTTTACTACAGGTGGTGATGGTGGTCATGTTGCCCAGGCAGCTCCTTATCCCTCCATCTTAGAGTCTTGGAAATTCAGCTACACCAAACACAAGACAGGGGCACCCCGTATTGCAGGCTGGGGCCATGGGTGTTGCCTACTTAGAAAGTAAGAAAATGAAAATATAATTAAGTAACTAGTTATCATGGGATTTCAACGTATTTCTTTTACAAATTAGAAAATTAAGACCTGGTAAAGACAGAACACCCTAAAATAACTTAATGCATAGCTACATAACCCATACTTGTGGCCATACACATGCAATGGAAGAAATTCTGTAATTGCATGTAAACAAAAACAAATGTTGGCTCAAATAAGCTTAGAAATTATTTTACGTCCTCCACCTCAATTTCTCATCTGTAGAAGACCCATTTTCAAATATTGTTACAAGGTGAAATGAGTTAATAGAAGTAAAAATGTTTGCGTGACACTGATTCATAATAATTTCTTAATTAAAGTTTTAAAATTCAAACCTTGGACCACCAGTCAGGCAGTCTGATTCTCAGAATCATACTCTTTACCAATTAATTCAATGATTCCCTAGCTACTGACCTAGTATATTTGACGATGCATGATGTAGCTTTCTTTAAAGCACTGATCGTACATTACTGTCATGATTAACACCATTATTGGTAATGTAGTCATTCTGATTAATTAACTATTTTTATAAATTTTGTAGTCCCACATTTACTAGTTTTCAAGGAATTTAACTATAAAAAATAGATAAACACTAAATTTACCAAATTGAATTATTCTAGAATAATTCAGAGGCAAAAACAGTAACATTATTGAGCTTGGGATATGCTAGACATTTCGTAAGTTAATCATTATCAGAATCCTATGAGACAGGTAATGTTATATAACATGAGAAAACTGAAAAATGTTAGTTTACTTACTTAAATTCACACAGTTAGTAGGAATGTCTTCAAGGTTTAATCCCAGCCCATGTGGCATCAAAGGCCATGGTGTTAAATTCTACCTTATATTGCTATCACTGAATTTCAAGAACTTTCCATATCTTTTGGGAGCTGGACTGTATCAGTTAACACCAATAATCAATGAAACAACAAAGTGCAAATTTTTGTATAATTGTGTATATTTGATATATCAAATGTAGGATATGTTTTAAAACTACATCTGTTTTACACAGACTATGAAAAGCACCTTATCTACTCTACCTCTGCCTGATTTAGATTCTAAACACTTCATCACCCTGCATCATCTCATCTGTTTACTTATGTCCTCCTCATTAAGCAATGGATTCCTCAAAGAAAAATATCGTCTTAGCCCTTCAGTAATCCACCTATACAAATCTTGGTCTGATTTCTTTAGAATGTTCTCCCTGCTACAGGTACTTTCCATTTCCAAATATGTTTACTTTCTTTTTGAGAGCTCAGTTTCTGATCCTTACTAATTAGATCTCATTCTTGAAAAGACACATTCTTTTTCTATCTATGCGATTCCTACCTTCTTTGTTTAAGTCTCTAATAACTTTAGTTTGTTAAATATTTTCATTTGGAGATGAAATTATTACATTAAACTTTTTTCCCTCTTCTTTAGCATTTGTCTCTTATATTATGATTGGCCCAATACAAACCATCCTGAAACTTGGAAGTTCTGCCATAATCCTTCCTCACACATTTCTTCTTCAGGCGATCGAAAAAGTGGTATGAGAAGAGATAAATAGGGAAAGATGAGAGAGGTAGGATGGCATGAAAAAGCTCTGGAAAATAAAGAAAAATGGTGGAAGCTTTTAACACTTCAATAGTGAATCCTTTATATTATGAAATAATAGTTGGGGCAAGATTATTTTGTAAACACTTAATTGTGTCATTATGCCCTAAGAGTTATCAGTACTGTTTTCAAGAGGGGAAAATTAAAAAAGAACTAAATAATTCGACACTGCTGTTTGCATTCCACCTAGGGAACGATGAAATCTGCATAAATCTTTCATCACATGATGCCACATTTTGATGTATTCTCGTGGGTTTCTCTGTGAAATAGCAGCTCTGGAGTACTGAACTTGTACACTGAGGTTCATTATTAGTGCTATCATTCCCCCGTTGACCTGAACTTTTAAAATATTATTTGGTAATGGTATGATGTGTTTGATTGATTCATTGAAGCTATTTTTTCTGACTTAACTAGTAGTTGAAAAGGGTCTTAACTTATAGAAGTAAATGGCTAAATTATAAGAAGTAAATAACTAACATGGAAAGAATCTGGCTCAAATCTAGAATAAAGAGAGAACTTTTATAATGATCTCAATGCTGATACCTTTTCATCAGTTCAGTCCTGTTTTCTCAATTAGTTAATCAATGCAATAATTTCTTCAACAATTTAAGTTGAAGGACTACTTTACTTAAGGCACAGGAGATACAGAACATGAAGGCAGTATTTGTGTTTCAGAACTTCAGAGTCCAATGGGAAACACATAAGCAAACAAACGAATTTTAGAGGGTCATTTAGTATATATGAGGTGCCATGGTAAAGCGTATGTAGTCTAACACAGATTAGATCGTGGAGTGAATCAGTATCTGAAAATAAAGAAAATTGCATATACAAGTAGCAAAAGTTTGCTCCAACCACATAACTCACAATAATTACCATGTAGTGTGTGAATAATAGAAAGATTATTTCAGTTTATGTGTTTTGAAGTCTGCGCCAAATTCACAGAACTTCTGTTTTCCAGGCCAAATCACAATGCAGTTCGAGTATTTTAGTTCTAATGAGGAGATAACTTGGACACAAGAGAATAAATCTGAAGCATTCTGCATTTCTTGTTATTCTCTGATAATCTCAATATCCAGACCATGCATTCATATTGGCCAAAACCTGCCCCTCCCCAACCACTAGAAGGCCAGAAGGTGCAAGGCTACCATTTCCCTTGGAGATGAGGTGGACTGCGCTAAGTGTTAACTCCAATGTTTACAGTATGACTATTTTTCTCACTGCGGGCAAAAGTAAGACAAAACATATTTCCTCCTCCTTGACAGAGTGGGAAGATATTTTCGAAATGGGTATTATCATATCCTTATTCAAAGTTATCATCAGCAAAATATTTCCAAGGGAGTTTCTTGTCCTATAGTCATGCACTGTTTAATGACAGGGATATGTTCTGAGAAATGTGTCAGGCGATTTTGTTGTTGTGTGAACATCATAGAGTGCACTTACAAACCTAGGCCGTATAGCCTAATACACACGTAGGCTCTATGATTATAATCTGCCATATGCACGGTCTGTCACTGACTGAAACATCATTATGCACCCATGACTGTATTTTGGATAGTCATACTATCAAAAGTGACTAGAGGGCATGCATATTAGCTCAAAAGGTACACTTGTGAAATCTTAAAGATTCAGTGTCACCCTATCCATCTAATTCACCCACAGTTAGCAGGGATGGTAGAAGCCATAATAGAATTTTGAAAATATAATAGAAATTTGTGCAGCCACAAGTCTGAAGTGGTCATATGTCCTAAGGATAGCATTTAGGATCATTAGTTATAAATAGAAGACAAAGACTCTCCTGGAGTGGAATATGAATGGATAAGACATATGATAATTTCTATTACTCCTCTAAAGGCTACCACTGGCTGTATATTCACATATTTGATGATGTGGTATTATAGTATTTGAAATCATTAATGAAGTATGCCAAGCCATTCACAGGGAGGAAAAACTCTAAAAATCAACACAGAGAGCAATAACATACTAAGCAGCCTGCTGTATATTCATTAGACATCACTGTCAGAGGCCACACTAACTTCTACTCAGCAACGAGTACAACACAAGGATTATTGATGTACTTTCCCTTATGACAAAATCGTGGTCTACAACAATTCTTTTCCATTACAAGTCCACTTCTACCAAGCTAGCATGACTTGCAACTTCCCCAAGACTTATTGACAAGAGGGATAAATCTTGAATCCATAAAGACATTCATTTCCATTACAACATTTTTTATTTTTATCATATCCTTTTGATTCTATATTAGAGTTTCCATCTCTCTGCTTACATTACCCATTTGTTCTTTTATCTTGTCTACTTTTTCCATTGAGAACTCTTAACATATTAACCATAGTTTTTAAAAATTCTCTGATAATTCCAACATGTGTGTCATATCTGGGAATGGTTCTGATGAGTACTTTATCTCTTCAGACTGTTTTTTTCTTGCCTTTTAGTGTGCCTTATAATTTTTTGTTGAAAGCTGGGCATGTTGTATCATGTAGTAGAAAGCGAGGTAAATATGCTTTTAGTGTGAGGATTTATAGTCTGGCTAGCAGTTGGACTGTGTTTACTGCTTGTAGTAGCTGTAACTGCCAGAGGCTTCAAATTCCTCTAGTGTCCTGTTTTTCCCAGCCTGTTTACTCTAAGCATCCTTAAGTATTCTTCCTCAAAGAGAGTCAGTGTCTTGCAACTCTTTCAGCTTTAAATTACTATCATAATGGAGCTTTTTTGGTGTGATAGGAAGGTTGGAGAAGGGGAGATTATTCTATAGTATTCTGATTCAGTGTTACTGCTTTTTAGTGGTTCTGTGTCTATGGGGCTGTGACCTTCACAATTGTTTCTCCAGACCTTATTCCATTTCCCCTACTACCTTCCTTAGCTACAGCATTCCCAGTTTAATTTCTTGTAGCTCTACTTCTGTTGACCATACTTTTCCCCCTTTAGGTAAGTCACACCCTGGAGTGGAAGAAGTGCCCTTCTCTCAGTTGGGATAAGACTCTGGAAAAGTCTTTTCCCCTAGAGAAGCCTTTGTGATGGAGAAGGCTCTGGGTATGTTTTACAATGGGTTTCTTTTCCTCTAACACTACCAGAGCCAAGAAGAGAACTTTCTGGGTTCATCACTATGAGAAACCGATGGGGTTCCTAGAGGCAAAGCTCATGAAAGTGTGGGTGCAACCCTAAAGACTGCAGTCCTAGGGTCTCCCTCACTGTCATGTTAGTCCACACTCAGCCTCCACTAATTGTCAAAATTATCATTTAAGTGTTTCCATTAGTTTATGGTTCCAATGGCTTCCGCTCTAGATAAGCAAATCTCAGCTCTATCTCTGGTGGACTCTTTCTTTTCAGCTTTCGGGGTGGCAATTTGTCCTGTGACGTCAGTTTTCTGACGGGTCCAAGAAAAGTATTTTCAATTTGTCTCGACTTTTCCTGTTAAAAGAATGCAAGTGGCAACTTCCAACCTCTTTACATGTTGGGACTGAAACCAGAAGTCAAAAATCATGACTTTTTAAGCTCAACAGTTGAACATTATTTTTAATGATACTGTTTATTCAGATTTACTTATATGTTTGATTTTTTTTTAACTTTCCATTTTTTTCTTGTATCTCAAATATTCCTTCCAGGATAAATTTTATTATTGCATTACATTTTTAAAAAGTTCTTTGATAAGGGCTTATTAGTGGTAAATATTTTCAGTTTTTCAGTTTTTTAATGTCTCCAAGTATCATTATTTCACACTCACTCTTGATAGTTGCTTAGCACACAATTCTTGATTTACAGTTATTTTCTCACAGTCTTTGTACTTTATTTCAATATTTGTTGATTTGCATCATTTCTGAAGATCAAGAAACTGTCAAAATATTATTTCACTGAAGAAGACATTAATAGCAATGTTCACAAATCATGTATTTTGAAACTATTTTGCTAAGTTCACACAAATTTGGGTTATTAATATCATCCTGTAAACTGACCTTTCTTTCTCTTTACAAAATGCCCTTTATATCTCTTACTTTTTACTTTAAAGTCCACTTTGATATTAGTATAGACATGTCAGGTTTTTTCCCCAGTATTTTTGTGGCATAAATTTTTCACTCTTTTACTTTCCATTTGCTTGTGTGTGTCTTTGTATTTAGTGTAGTTTTTTAAATAAACCATACATAATTAAGGTTTTCAGGCTGCCTGGTAACATTTTTATTTTATTTGTAGTGGTTACTGTACCTGTTATTACTGATATAGTTAGGTTTAAATCTAACATTTTGCTATTTGTTTTCAATTCATATCTTAAATTATTTTTTATTTCTGTACTTTTTCTGTCTTCCTGTGCATTAATCAAAGTATTCGATTATTAATCAAATCTTTTCATTATTTTATTTACTTTTTTCATTATTTTAACCAATTTCACTATTCTATTGTCTTTTTATGATATTCAACAGCATTTTGATACTATAATTTACTTACATTAGTACTTTTAACATATCCTAAATAATCTAAGACTCTTACAATAATTTAACCCCAATAACAGCTTTCTTCATGTTTTATATTGTTGTCCTATGTTTCTAAATATGTTATGAACCTCACAAGATGTTATTGTTGGTGCTTTAAATAGTCAACAGTCTTTTATATTTACCTATATATTTACCTTTTCCAGTACTGTTTATTCCTTTTTGCACTTCTATCTGGAATCATTGTATTCAATTTTGGAATTTCTTCTAGTAATTTTTATACTGTGGACTACGTTTTATGCAGTTTATACCTGTTTATAGAGGTAGCTTAAGTCTGACACCAGCTACTTTGCCTGGCTGTGTAGATATAGCAGTTTTTCTTTTTTCTCAATTTTTAATTTGACTTTTCTCTTTCCTTACTTTTAAAAATCAACTTTACAGAGATCTAATTTGTGTATGCTAAAGGGCGTCCATTTTAGGTGCACAGTTTGATGCATATTGACAAAGGTTATCTACCACCACAATCAAGATAAAAAAACTTTACATCACCACCACAGAATCCCTTGCAGCTCTTCTGAGGCATTCCTCCACCACCCTGACACCCTGACTGACTTCTTTTGCTCATCTTTATTTTCCTCTTTCATCTCTATATTTGTGCATATCAATAAGTCATTTCTCACTGAATGGAGGTCTATTGTATAAATATGTCACAATTTATCACGTATTGCTTAACATTTGTGTTGCTTCCAGCTTTGGTATATTAGTAATAAAGAAGCTATGTAAATTATTTGCAAATATTTGTGTGGACATTTGTCTTCACTTCTCTCGTGTTAACATCAAAAAGCAGAATTGCTAAGTCAAATGATAAGTCAAATTACAACTGTATGTTTAATATTCTAAGAAACTGTCTGATTGCTCTGCATGCTGATTATAACATTTTGTATATCAACTAGCAATATATGAGTTCCAATTGCTCTGCATCCTTGCTAATATTTAATGTTGTCAGTTTCTTTTAGCCATTTGATTATGTATGGTAATATCTTATTATGGTTTAATTTATATTTCACTGCTGATTAATAATGCTGAGTACTTTTTATTGACCATTGACATATTTCCTTTGTGAAGTGTGTGGCCAAATCTTTTGCCCATTTCTCATTGGGTTGTTTGTTTTTGATTATGGTTTGTGGGATATCTTTACATATCTTACATTCATATTTTTTATTGGGTTTATGGATTACAAATATTTTCATCCAGTGTCTGTCTTGCCTATTCATGCCCTTATTA
Source organism: Equus przewalskii (assembly GCF_037783145.1). Lineage (NCBI taxonomy): Eukaryota > Metazoa > Chordata > Mammalia > Perissodactyla > Equidae > Equus > Equus przewalskii. The sequence goes on from NC_091836.1 coordinate 31,656,745, forward strand.
ATATCATTCAAAGAACAGAGTTTTTAATTTTAACGAAATCCAATTTTTACCCCATTTTTATGACTCATGCTTTTCTGTTCTTTCTAAGGTTTGTAAAAAATCTGACTTCTTGTTTATGAAGATTTTCTCCCACGTTTTTTTCTCCCACTTCTATCTCTACAAAGTTAGTAGTTTTAGCTTCTACATTAGGTCAATAATCCAATTTAAGATAATTTTCACATATAGAGTGAGGTAATAGTCAAAGTTCAGTTTTTTGATGGATAGCCAGCTTTTACAGCATCATTTTTTGAAAACACTATACTTTATCTTTTGAAATGTTTTCATATTTGATTAAAAATCAACTGAGGAGAGAGTGACATCATTGAGATGGCAGAGTGAGTTGTTCGCTTCTACTTTACAACCAATCAGGTATCCATTGACCAACAGAGGATTCCCTACACAGCACAACAGGACACCTAAGAGATCCATGCATCTATGCATCTGAAGGTGGGTGAACTGGATGCCCTGGAGGCAGTGGGACTAAAGGAGCTGTCCTCTCCCCCTCCCCTGGAAGCAGCAATCTGGGACATGGATACTCACATTGACCCACATGCCTGCAAGCAGTTGCTGCAGAGGAAAAAAAAAGACACGTCTTGTCCCTGCCCATCTTCCAGTGGATCCAGCCTGCACACCTGTGAGTGGTCATGGTGGGGGCAGAAAAAACAGGCGCAGCTTTCTTCCCTCCTGTCTCCTACCAGATCCAGCTTGCATGCTCCCTACCCCTCCCCTGGCAGTGGCCAATTCTTTCCAACAGTAGGGACAGTAAACCAAAGTTGGATTTCCTCTGCTAAGGTGGAGTCACTTGACCTGTTTTACCAGCTAATGCCTAAGACCAGAGGCTGCACAGTGAGCAGCAACAAAAACCTCTCCCTGCTTAGTCCCTGCTGCCCTCTATTGGGAATCTGTGACTAGAGGCTTCAGGAACCACAGCAGAATGAGTGACCCAGACAGACCCCAATGCTGGCACCCTTTAAACCAGCTTCACCAGCACTGGGGGCTGCATAAAAGGCCGAGGTCCCTGGACTCCCGGCAGTGATATTGACACTCATGAACCCACCACCCCTGGTAGTGGTGCAACCAGCACCCCCAAACGACCCAAACCAGCAGTGCAAGTGGTGCACAAGGTGGCAGCATCCAAACCTGTTGAGAGCCCAGGGAGAGCCAGCGGAGGAATATGAGACCCTGGCAGCCCTAGAGACAGTAAAAGTGCTTGCAGCCTGGTGACCCTGGTGGCGACACCTAAGAATACAGAGACAACATAAGCAGCAAGGAACTAGCAACCTCAGAGGCAAAGGTGGCGTAAAGAAGGCACTGATGATGCCTTTGGCAGACACAGTGGAGGGTGGAAAGTGCAAGCTATCAACACAATCAGAAGCAGCTCAGAACCAAAGTAACCAAAGCCTTAGCCAAATAAGAAATGTGGCCACTGCCACAAATGTGCTGGCAGAGGATCAATTCATCAGATACTATGAAGAACTACAGTAAGATGGCAAACAGAAAGAGAAGGAGAACTCTCCAGCAACTAAACTTGAAGTCACAGATGATTGCAATCTAACTGATAGAGAATTTAAAATAGTATGTCATAATTTCTATAATAAAGAAACTCAACAATTTACAAGAAAAGTCAGACAGACAGTGCAGTGACCTCAGGAATAAAACAAATGAACAGAACAAGTACTTCACCAAAAAATTTGAAACTCTTAAAAAAAACCAAGTAGAAATTCTGGAGATGAAGAAGAATACAACTAATGAGATGAAATATAATGTAGAAATTATTAAAAATAGAACAGACCATATGGAGGAGAGAATTAGTGAGATCAAAGATAGAAACCTAGAAAGATTCAGGTGGAGGAGAAGAGATAACTAAGATTTTGTTAAAAAATGAGGAAATTCTTATAGAAATATCTCACTCAATTAGGAAAAGTAACATAAAGATTGTAGATATCTCAGAAGGAGAAGAGAGGGAGAAAGGAGCAGAGCTTATTCAAAGATATAATAGCAGAGAACTTCCCAAATCTAAGGAAGAAACTGGACATGCAAGTATATAAACCTAATAGATCCCCTAATTACTTTAATTCAAAAAAACCTTCTCTTAGGCATATAATATTAAAACTGTCAAAAGTCATTGACAAAGTATTAAGGGAAGCAGGAGAGAAGAAAATAGCCTACAAAGGAACTCCCATCAGGGTTTCAGCAGATTTCTCAACAGAAACCCTACAAGAGAGAAGAGAGTGAAATGATATATTCAAAATAATGAAATACAAAAACTATATCAGCCAGGAATATTATATTCAATAAAATTATCCTTCAGACATGATGGAGAAAGAAAAGCTTTCACAGACAAACAAAAGCTGAGGGAATTCATCACTGCTAGACCTGCTTTACAAAAAATATTGAAAGGAGCCCTCCTACCTGAAACAAAAAAGCAAAGGTTTACAAAGCTTTGAGCAAGGAGATAAATAGAAAGACTGAATCAGAAAATAGCAGCTCTACATAAAAATAGGTTAGTAAACACTTAATTATAACTTAAAGGATAAAAGGAAAGAAAGCATCAAAAATAAGTATAACCAATTCAATTTGGTCACAAACTCACAATGCAAAAAAGAATAACTTGTAACAACAACAACATAGAAGGAGAAAAGGAATGGGATAAGACCTGCATAGGTTAATGGAGATAAGATGCTCTCAGCAGAAAAAAAGACTATCTCATCTGTGAGATCTTTTACACAAACATCATAGTAACTACAAAACAAAAAATCAGAGCAGAGTCACAAATAAAAACTAAAGAAAAAATGGAGGAAAACATCACAGAAAGCCACCAAACTGAAATGTCAGAGAGAAATACAAGGAAATAAGAAACAATAGAAATATTGAAAACCCAGAAAACAAAAGATAAAATGGCAATATTAACCTCACATATATCAATGATCACTGTAAATATAAATGGATTGAATTCACCATTCAAAAGACACAGAGTGACTGGATGTATTAAAAAACAAGACCCAATAATATACTGTCTCCAGGAAACACGTCTTAGCTCTAAAGACAAACATAAGCTCCGAGTGAATGGATGGTTGATGATACTCCGAGTAAATAGCAAGTAAAAGAATGTGTATATAGCCATACTTACATCAGACAAAGCAGACTTCAAGATAAAAAGCATAACAAGAGATATATATACACATTATATATAAAAGGGGCATCCCGCCAAGAAGGCAGAACACTTGTTAGTATATATGCATCTAACACAGGAGAATCAAAGTATATAAAGCAATTATTAATAGAACAAAAGGGAGAAATTGACTGCAACACAAAAATAGCAGGGGAATTTAACACCCTCTTACATCATTGGATAGATCTTCCAGACAGACAGTCAACAAGGAAATCGTGGCCTTAAGAAACACTAGACTAGATGGACTTAATAAATAATGTTTAGAAAAGCATTCCATCCAAAAGCAGCAGAAGACCCATTCTTCTTAAGGGCATATGGAACATTCCAAGAGGTAGACAGTATGTTGAGAAACAAATCAAGCCTCAATAAATTTAAGAAGGTTAAAATCATATCAAGCATCTTTTCCAACCACAATGGTATGAAACTAGAAATCGACTACAAGAAAACAGCTGGAAAAATCACAAATTTCTGGAGACTAAACAACATGTTACTGAACAACTTTTGAATCAATGAAGAAATAAAAAAATACCTGGAGACAAATGAAAATGAAAACACAACATACCAAAACTTATAGAATGCAGCAAGGGTGGTACTAAGAGGGAAATTTATGGCAATACAGGCCTACCTCAAGAAAAAAAGAAGAAACTCAAATACACAATCTAACACTACACCTACAAGAACTAGAAAAAGAAGAACAAACAAAATCCAAAGTCAGTAGAAGGAAGGAGATAATAATCATCAAAGCAGAAATAAATGAAATAAAGACTAAGAAAACAATAGAAAGGATCTGTGAAACTAAGAGCTGGTTCTTTGAGAAGATAAACAAAATTGACAAACCCTTAACCAGACTCATTAAGAAAAAAAGAGGGAATACTCAAAGAAATAAACTCAGAAATGAAGGAGGAGAAATCACAGTGGACAACACATAAATACAAATGATTATAAGAGAATACTGTGAAAAGCTATACACCAACAAATTGGATAACCTAGAAGAAATGAGAAAATTCCTAGAATCATACAACCTTCCAAAACGGAATCAGGAAGAAATAGAGAATATGAATAGAAAAATCACAGGTAAAGAGATTGAAATAGTAATAAAACATTTCCCTGAGCCAGCCCAGTGGTGTAGTGGTTCAGTTCACGTGCTCCACTTCAGCAGCCTGGGGTTTGCAGGTTTGGATCCAGGGCATGAACCTACACACTGCTTATCAAGCCATGCTGTGGTGGCATCCCACATACAAAAATTAGAAGAAGATTGGCACGGATGTTAACTTCCTCAGGAAAAAAGAGGAAGATTGGCAATAGATGTTAGCTCAGGGCCAATCTTCCTCACCAGAAAAACAAAGAAAAAAAAAGCTCCCAAAAAACAAAAGTGCAGCACCAGAAGTCTTTTCTGGTGAATTCTACCAAACATCCAATGAAGAATTAATACATACCCTTCTCAAACTATTCCAAAAAATTGAAGAGGACAGGACACTTCATAATTCATTTTGAGGCCAACATTACCCTGATACAAAAACAAGAAATGGACAACACAGAAAGGAAAATTACAGGCCAATGTCACTGATGAACATAGATGCAAAAAATCATCAAACTATTACCAAATCAAATGCAAAAAATACTTTAAAAGGATCATACCCCATGATCAGGGGAAATTTATTCCAGGGATGCAGGGATAGTTCAACATCTGGAAATCAATCAATGTGATATATCATATTAAGAAAATGAAGAATAAAAATCACATGATCATCTCAATAGACGCAGAGAAAACATTTGACAAGATCCAACACCAGTTATGATTAAACCTCTCAGTAAAAAGGGTGTAGAAGGAAAGTACCTCAACATAATAAAGCCCATGTATGACAAACTCACAGCCAACATCATACTCAATGATGAAAAACTGAAAGCTATTCCTCTGAGAACAGGAACAAGAAAATGATTCCTACTCTTGCCATTCTTATTCAACATAGTACCGGAAGTTTTAGTCAGAGCAATTAGGCAAGAAAAAGAAAAGGGATCCAAAGTGGAAAGGAAGAAGTAAAATTATCACTGCTTGTGGATGACATGACTCTATATATACAAAACCCAAAAGAATCCACCAAAAACCCGTTAGAAATAATCATTGAATACGTCAAAGTTGCAGGGTACAAAATCAACTTACAAAAATCGGTTGCATTTCTATACAGTAGCAATGAACTAGCAGAAAGAGAAATCAAGAATACAATCCTAATTACAATCACAACAAAAACAGTAAAATATCTGGGAAAAAATTTAACCAAGGAGGTGAAAAACCTATACACTGAAAACTATAAGACATTATGAAAATAAATCGAAGAAGACATAAAGAAATGGGAAGATATTGCATTCATGTGGATTGGAAGAATAAACACAGTTAAAATGTCCATATTACCTAAAGCAATTAGAGATTCAATGCAATCTCAATGACATTCTTCACAGAAATAGAGCAAAGAATCCTAAAATTTATATGGAACAACAGAAGACCCCAAATAGCCAAACAATCCTGAGAAAAAAGAGCAACGTTGGAACATCACAATCCTTGAATTCATAATACACTGCAAAGCTATAATGATCAAAACAGCATGGTACGGGCACAAAAGCAGACACATCAGATCAATGGAACAGAATTGAGAGCACAGAAATAAAACCATACATCTACGAATAGCTAATCTTTGACAAAGGAGCTGAGAACATACAACAGAGAAAGGAAAGTCTCTTCAATAAATGGTGTTGGGAAAACTGGACAACCACATGCAAAAAAATGAAAGTAGACATTATCTTACACCATACACAAAATTTAACTCAAAATAGGTCAAAGGTTTGAATGTAAGACCTGAAACCATAAATCTCTTAGAGGAAAATAAAGGCAGTACACTCTTTGACAGCAGTCCTAACAGTATCTTTTCAAATACCATGTCTACTCAGGCAAGGGAAACAAAAATAAACAAATAAACAAATGGGACTACATAAGACTAAAAAGCTTCTTCATGGCAAAGGAAACCATCAACAAAATGAAAAGACAACCCACCAATTGGGAGAAGATTTTTTCAAATCATATACCTGACAAGGGGTTAATTTCCAAAATATATAAAGAACTCATACAACTCAACCACATCAGAATGAACAACCCAATCAAAAAATGGGCAGAGGATATGAACAGACATTTTTTCAAAGAAGATATACAAATGGTCAACAGGTACATGAAAAGATGTTCAACATCACTAACTTTTAGTGAAGTGCAAATCAAAACTACATTGAGATGTCAATTCATACCCATCAGAATGGCTCTAATTAGCAAGACAAGAAATAACACCTGTTACAGAGAATGTAGAGAAAAGAGAACCCTCATTCACTGCTAGTGAGAATGCAAACTTGTGCAGCCCTGTGGAAAAGAGTATGGGGATTTCTCAAAAAACTAAAAATAGAAATACCAGAGAAGCCAGCTATTCCACTACTAGGTATTTATTCAGGAGAAGGAAATCAGTAATTTAAAAAGATATTCCTCCCTATGTTCATTGCAGTATTATTCACAATAGCCAAGATGTGGAAGCAACACAAATACCCATCAACAGATAAACAGGATGAATGGATAAAGAAGATACGGTACAAGGAATTCTACTCACCCATGAAAAAAGACAAGATTGTGCCATTTGTGACAATGTGGGTGGACCTTGAGGGTACTAGGCTAAGTACCCTCACACACACAAATACAACTGGGGAAATACGAATAAGATCTGTAGGTTATATGAATGTCAATATCCTGGTTGTGACATTATGCTATAATTTTACCAATTATTACCACTGGGGGAAACTGGGCAAAGGTAGACAAAGGATCTCTCTGTATTATGTCTTCCAACATTATGTGATTCTACAATTAATTAAATAAAAATTTCAATTAAAAAAGGTACTTTATATATCATCATTAAAAATCTAAATGACTTTCACCATGGTTTTATTTAATACATATTATTATTATATTGAATCTAACAGCATATTTTTAAGTTAAAAACTAATAATGAGCCTCTCCTTGGGCACCATTACACTTATCATAATGTACAAGAGAAAACCAAATACCATATGATTTCACTCATTTGTGGAAGATAAACAAACACAAGGTAAGGGAGAACAGATTAGTGGTTACTGGAGGACAAGGGGTCGGGGTGGGCAAAAGGGGTAAAAGAGTACACATGTATGGTGATGGATAAAAACTGGACTTTTGGTGGTGAATATGACGCAGTCTATACAGAAATTGAAATATAGCGATGTATATCTGAAATTTACATAATGTCATAAGCGAATATGACCTCAATAAAATAATTTTACAAATCAACTGAGTGATATGTGTCCGTGTGAACTCCATAGTCTGCTTCCATTCATCTATATGTCAATACTTATGACAACTGTGAACACTCTTGATTACAATACTTATCACTATCTTTAAACACACAAGGTGTCTCTGTTGCTACTATGTGCACTATGTGCCTACTATGTGCACCTTCATCCCACAAGGCCATCAGCTGCCCCTTCATTATGCAAATCAGTGTTTTGATACTTCACTTCCTTCTAATCTTCTTCAGATATTCCCTTGATGCTATTTGTACGTGGTCTCTGTAGTGAAATATTTATTTCAGTAACATTAAGGAAGTGGAAGAGCATCAGTTTTGGCACTTTCATCTCTTGGTGTCTCCCAGGACCATTCCATTGAGAAGGAGCTGCTTTTATAAGTGCTATCTCTGGGCCTCTTTAAATTTACAATCTCTATAAAGGTCTTTGGGTGTTATTGTGAGAAATACTTCTGCAAGTTTCAGTAACAGATTTGTGTAAATCTCCTGAAGACTATCTTTCTTGTGCTTCCTTAGGAAATGTAGGAAGGGTGGTGGGTTATCCCTTAGTGATCTGGTTCCACTTTATGCTGCTCATTAGGAGAAGTTTCCTTCTCCACGTTTGGGAAATGGATATTTAACAGTGAGCATAAACCAAAGAATGTCATAAACTAGTGACCAGTCCCCTTCCTTACTTTACTTTGTAAGTATCACCTGCTTTGTCTTCTAAGCTACGCTTTCAACCAGATAATTTTACCTGAAAGTTTCACAGGTACTTAATGAAAACATTTCAAAAGTGGGATTCTTCATTCTACCCTAAGAAGTTACCCCTATTACTTTGTCTAGTTTGTTGAGGTATATCACAGTTGTCCAAGCATACTAAACATCTCCATCACTTTACCTCCTCACACAATTGGCTACTATTTGCCATCCATTGCACCACTCTCAAGTCCTGCTGCTACTGCCTGAACCTGGATTTTCATGTTTTTTTCTGATAGGCAGTTGAAAAATCTCTCTGGTTGATCTTTTTGCCCTAAAGCTTATCTTCCTCCAATCTGTCTTCCATAGTCCTACTAATAACATTTCTAAATATAATGCCATCATATTATGGTTCCATCTGCTGCATTACAATAATCCAAAAATTTGCAAGATAAAAATTATTCTTTCTAGTGTTGTATGCAAATTTCTTCTGGATTCCTCTAATTTTATGACTCCTCTTCTTATTCATACTATGCTTCTTTTATACTAGGACTGTAAGCTCCTTGAAAAGGAGGTCTATGTCTGTTCAATCTTTATGCTCATATTGCTTGGCACACAATAGCCACTTAATTCATATTTGTATATTGAATGAATGAAAAGATGGATATGGGAGGGAACGAGAAAAAAGAAAACATAAAAAGTATAAACAAAAAAATAAAATATAACTCAAAGTTGTTTTATCTAACCCTCTAACAATTAAAATACTAATATCGTATAGCTTTATTCAGTGGTCAATATTCATATTGGCTAAAAACCCATCACACAAGAGATCTATAAGTTCTTGGAACTGCTCAAGATCTTCACCGTAGTCGTGACTATCCAAACCTACACAGGTGTTAAAATTTATACTCCTTAACACACACACACACACACACAAATACAACTGGGGAAATACGAATAAGATCTGTAGATTATATGAATGTCAATATCCTGGTTGTGACATTATGCTATAATTTTACCAATTATTACCACTGGGGGAAACTGGGCAAAGGTAGACAAAGGATCTCTCTGTATTATGTCTTCCAACATTATGTGATTCTACAATTAATTAAATAAAAATTTCAATTAAAAAAGATACTTTATATATCATCATTAAAAATCTAAGTGACTTTCACCATGGTTTTATTTAATACATATTATTATTATAATGAATCTAACAGCATATTTTTAAGTTAAAAACTAATAATGAGCCTCTCCTTGGGCACCATTACACTTATCATAATGTACCCTGGATGATGCTACACTTGTTTTTCTCCCTCACCAGATGATGACTTCCATGAAGACAGAGATCTTGTCAGTTATTTTTGCAAATCTGTTGTGTATCATGTTCCTTAACACTCAGTAAATGTCCCATAATATTTTGTGTTTTTGTGAGTTAAATAAAATAGTGTGATGTTACAAGGAACTGAAGAATCTAAGGGAACTGAATGGCTAAGTAATTTTGGTCTAACTTGTTCTCAGTTTTCTCCTTTGCAAAATGAGTAGGGTTATATAATTGTCCATACAGACTTGGTTTACTGGAGTGAACACTAATAATCAACCTCTTACATAGGTCACTGTTTCATGGTTTATACGGGTCATGCTTTCATAGTTATTATTTGTCCCCTGTTTATTTACAAAAATAATTTTAAGATTGTTAAAAATAGGTTTACATTTAAGGTAAATACAGAATCTCTGTAAATACAGAAGGGAAAATCTAGACAGTTATATCAGTGACCAATAGAATACAAATAGTGAATAAGTAGACAAATATTTATTTTCAAAAAACTTTACAGATCAAAGTGAAAAAAACTAAAGAGTTACATAATATTCATTGGCTCATATATGTGAATAAAGCCTTTCATCTTGATAATGAAGCATTTTTGGCCAGATATTTTCTAACATAAAAATCTTATCTTATGGTCACTATATTATGTAATGTATTTTGAATATTATTAATGATTTTTCAATATAGAAAGCTTGCAAGGGTAAAAAAAGCTTTTTACAAGTTTTGATTTATGTTTCACAAAATAAAATATAAGAGTATTTTACTGGAGAGCAATTCTGGAAAATATTTATGTAGGGGATAGAAGTAAACCACGTCTCTCATGATTTACTTGATAGAACACACAAAAAATAGAACAGGTCATTATCCTTCCTTTTAGATTATCGCCATTAAAAGGCTGCTTAATCTTAGATTTTGACAAGTATTGCACAGGAGAAAACTTAAAAAATCACTAAATTTTCATTAAAAGTTAAAACTGGGTAATTGGAATGTTTCTTAAAACTAAAATACTAATGTTGGTGGTTTAATTGAATTGTAAGTAAAAAAGAAGCTAGTTATATCTGTCCTTTCTTGATTATTTGCTGTGAGTGAATATTGACTCACTTTTCAGTTTGAACAGAGCTTTCTTCACTTCCTTGTTCCTCAGGGTGTATATCACAGGGTTTAGAAGAGGTGTCAGCACAGTGTCGAAAACTGCCACAACCCCATCCACAGCGTCCTTGGAGCCTGGTCTCAGGTAAATAAAAGCACCAGGGCCGAAGAAACAAAGGACCACAATGCAATGGGAGGCGCAGGTCTGAAAGGCTCTGTGCCTCCCCTCTGAGGTGCGAATCTTCAGGATGGAACAGACAATGGACACATAGGACAACACTATTAGGAGAAAGCAACCTGAGATCACTACCCCGATGTTGACAAAGATTATCGTCTCGTTCGCAGAGGTGTCTGCACAGGCCAGGTTGAGGATGGGCGGTGCATTACAGAAGTAATGCTGGATCTGGTTGGGCCCACAGTAGGGCAAATGGAATGCCAGTGTGGTCTGGACAGCAGAGTGCAGAGAGCCAGTTAGCCATGTGATTGTGGCCAGGAGGACACACGTTCTCCCATTCATCATGCTGTTGTACCTGAGTGGGTAACTGATGGCCAGGTAGTGGTCATAAGACATGACCGTGTAAAGGAAACATTCGGTGCTCCCCAGGAAGTGGAAGGAGTAAAGCTGGGCCACACAGCTGTGGAATGAGATAGCCTTGCCTTCTGGGAGACCAAGGTCATCAGCATTTTGGGCACAGCGACTGTGGAAAACCACACGTCAATGAAGGACAGGTTAGTCAGGAAGTAATACATGGGAGTGTGGAAGTGGGAATCCACTGTGATCACCAGCAGGATGAGGAGGTTCCCCACCACAGTGAGTACATAAATCACCAAGAAGATCCCAAAGAGGGGAGTGTCCAGTGCACGTGCATGGGGAAGGATGAACGTTGTCACGTGGCTCACGTTTGTCATTTCTTCTCATCTATGGTGCTCTGTCCCTATAGGAAGGAAAGTGAATCCAATATTTACTGAAAACATATTTTATGTGAAATATGGCAACTATGTTTTCCCCGATGGAGAACACAAGAGGCAGGTTGGCATTTATGTTTGTCATAGCACTTTTACTTTAACGTGGGACTTTGAAGAGGAACAGTCACTTCCTTATTTCAGTACCCAAATCAGCCAAATAGAAAAGAATCAGTCAAATAAAAAAAAGGACTAAATTCATATAAAATCTGCCAAATAGAAAAGAGGAGTCCTTTTTGTATGGTGGTTTCTGTAGAATTAGAAAAGATATACCTAACTAGTGTCTTTCCAGACTTAACACACTTTCTAGGGATAAACCTTTATTCAGGGATCACTCATTCTTTCTCTCTCTCTCCCACACACATATAAACACACACATGTACACACACACACACACACACACACACACTGCCAAATATACAGGTTCAGCCTCTGATCATCAGAGAACAACCACTATAAATATAAACTTGAAAGAAATCTTCATCCTTGATGATTGAGAGAAAATTTCTTTCTAAAGCTCTCTGGTCAACAGCATGTGCCAAGGTGGGACCCCAGCAGTGGTCTAGTGTTACTTGGAGCCAGACTCCTCTGTCCAACAATAGACCATATTCCCCTGATCATCTGTGAAATCTGACACCAAACTACTGCAATAATGGTCACAGTACCATCACTTTCCTCAACTCCTCGTATACTATGTTTATTTCTACTCACAATTTTTTATCATTTCTCCCTCCAGGAGTTTAAGCAATCAATCACCCTCTAAAGTGTGATCCAATCGACTCACAACTTATTTTGAGAGGCCCATGAGGAATTATATCTGCTTACATACTAAAGAGGACTAAACTGTACCTCTGGTGTTTGAATTCCAGGACTGAATATTTACGTTTGCTATAAAACAGACACAAATGTGCTTTTAAAACTAAAGGAAAAATATGTAGTCTGAAATGATTTTTATTGTTTCTAGGATTTCTATTATTCCATGACTCAGACTGTAAGGTTTTCTTTCTTTCTTTCTTTTTTTTGAGGAAGATTAGCCCTGAGCTAACATCGGCTGCCAATCCTCCTCTTTTTGGTGAGGGAGACCAGCCCTGAGCTAACATCCGTGCCCATCTTCCCCTACTTTATATGTGGGATCCCTGCCACAGCATGGCTTGACAAATGGTGCGTAGGTCTGCACCTGGGATCTGAACCAGTGAACGCTGGGTGGCCAAAACAGAATCTGGGAACTTAACTGCTGTGCCACTGGGCTGGCCCTTCTTTCCTTTTTTTTATAATCTGAATTTCCTTGAATTTATATATTCAAAGAGAAAAGAAATAAAATGGTATGAGGAAATGAAGAGAAATCTGGTTGTAACCTGGAAGTTTCTGACAGAAGGGGAACATTTCTACATGAATTCTAAGATGCTTCTGCCACATAGAGTAATATAAATAACACATTCCCATTTTGGAGTAGCTAATAAAAACAGACCTTTTCTATTGCTTCAATTTCAGAGTAATAATGCCAAGATTTATAGAGAAAGCACTTTATTGATGGCATTCTTATAAAATTTTGAGTGTTTTATAAAACTATGCAAAATTGGCCCTGTAGCCATGACTTAGGCAATATAAGCCAAAGCTGAGGAAGAATAAACCTATGACCACAAACACATCATAATCACACTAAAATTCCAACAATGAAAAATGCTAAAATTTTGCTACTTACAATTTGACAACAAAGTTCAAGATTTAAAGAAACTCTGTCTTTAAGGGGTAAGATGCTGCTTTTTCTTGCATAGATGAAACTGCAAAACAAGCTACAGACATAAACTCATTTTAAATAGTAGAGATTAAAACTGATTTCATATCCCAGGAGATATTGCCTTGGCCCCTGAGTCCCCATGGATGAGGATAATGTCTCCACATAATGGTAAATACTCAATTTTTTCAAATGCCTTTAGGTTGGTTTTGCATTTGATGGGCCATCATTCCTTAAGGTATTTTGTTTAGCCAAAAATCAATTTCCAAAGTAAATAACCATGATACTCTGGGTTTGAAAATTCATTGTTCTAGGAATGATTTAGTTGTGTGGTTTTTTTGTTTTGTTTTGTTCTCTGATTTCTTCTTTAAATTCAAATGTAGAAAATATAGGCTTTCATCCCAAAAGGTACAATTTTCTGGTGAGGTTCATAGTCCCTTTGATGAAGTTTTTACATTCTGGTGATTACGGCCAGTCACAAAAAGGAGCTCTGGAGCTGCTTTGCTCCAGGGATGTTCCAAGCATTACTCTTCCCAGATAAACATCTTGCTAATTAAACTTTCTCCCTCTGAGACCTGGCAGACTGCAAATTCCCAGTCAGGAATGGATGATACCTCTACCTCACCTTGTCTGAGTCAGAGATTTTCTCTCATTTCAGGGACTTCTGCCTTTGCACCTTCTATCTTATAAACTTACATTATATTTAGATTTTCTGTGAAAATTTATTTTTTTATTTTTTATTGAGTTTATGATATTTTACAGTCTTGTGAAATTTCAGCTGTACATTATTGTTTGTCAGTTGTGTTGTAGGTGCGTCCCTTCACCCTTTGTGCCCACTCCAGACCCCCCCTTTCGCCAGGCAGCCACTAATCTGTTCTCTTGTCTACATGTTTAAATTCTTCATATGAGTGGAATCATACAGAGATTGTCCTCTATCTGGCTTATTTCACTTAACATAATTCCTTCAAGTTCCAACCATGTTGTGAATGGGACAATTTTATTCTTTTTTATGGCTGAGTAATATTCCATTGTGTGTGCATATATATATATATATATATACACACACACACACACACACACACACCATATCTTCTTTATCCAATCATCAATTGATGGGCACTTAGGTTGCTTCCATGTCTTAGCTATTGTAAATAATGCCGCAATGAACATAGGGGTGCATGGAACTTTTGGAATTGCTGACTGCAAGCTCTTTGGATAGATATCCAGTAGTGGGATAGCTGGGTCATATGGTATTTCTATTTTTAACTTTTTGAGAAATCTCCATACTGTTTTCCATAGTGGCTGCACCAGTTTGCATTCCCACCAGCAGTCATGAGCATTCCTTTTTCTCCACAACGTCTCCAACATTTTCTTTTTGTTTTGGTTATTTTTGCCATTTTAATGGGTGTAAGGTGATATCTTACTGTATTTTTGATTTGCATTTCCCTGATGATCAATGATGATCAACATCTTTTCATGTGCCTATTGGCCATCCGTATATCTTCTTTGGAGGAATGTCTGTTCATGTCTCCTGCCCATTTTTTGATCGGGTTGTTTGATTTTTTGTTGTTGACTTGTGTGAGTTCTTTATATATTATGGGAAAATTGATTTTTTAAAGCTTGATTAATATAACCAAATAGAGGAAAAATATGATTTTCTTCTAGAAGTAAGTTATGTATTAGTTATCAGGAAAACATCTTTACGAAAATAAAGAGAAAATCTGTTCTAACACAGTAGAAGCTCAAAGCACCATTAGTTTTGGAGAAAGAAAATTCCAACTTCACAAGCTTTTTGTGCTAATAGAAATGGACTTACCTGTATGTGGAGAATACCACTTTCCATAAGGTGGGTTTTGAGGAACTAAAGCCCCCTGAATTAGTATTGCTCTCAATTTATCACATAACCCAATTTTCTCATTTTGGCTATCCATTTAGTATAAGTCATATATAATCAATGTAAAATCACATTGCTATCTTGAAAGGCTACTTCAAGAATTATTTGCAATTTAGCCCTAGTTAATATATTTCAAAATCTCTCTGTAAAATTCATACTAAAAATTTTGTTAATTTAAACTTCTATCCAAATTCCTTTACGTACCTTATAGTATTAACTTCTATTTGATTCTCTTTGGTTATATAGGTATAAATTCATATAATCTGTATAAAATACTAACTTTGTCTTTTGCTTTCCAAAAGTAAACACCCATTATGTTTTTTTCCTATCTTACTACATTGACCCAAACCACTATTTTTTCCCAGCAATTATTGTTTGGGGATTATTTAGATTTCTTAAGAGTGCTGCACAACTTGTTTCGTCCCTTTTTCCTTCAAAAGATAATGACATTTTCTGACTTTTACCATCCTCAGGAAGAAGAAAGGAATGAGCCAGCTTTATAGGCTTTATTTCACTAAAACCCAGTGATGTTCTAGGTGATGAATGGGCGAGAACTTCTAATATCAAGAATTCTCCACTGATAGTCATTTACACATAGAAAAAGGCACAGCTGAGTCCACCTTCACATTCTTGTGACTTCTGTTGATATTCTAACAAGACTAGAGAGGAGTAGAACCCCATGCACCTATATTTGCCATACTCATTCATCGCTGGGTCTGCTCTACTGCTGAGCCATTCCTCTAACATCATCTTTGTTTTAAAATTGATTTTGCTATTCAATGTCTTTTGCATTTCTATGTGCATTTTAGAATCATCCTGACATTTTGCCTCAAAAAGCCTGCTGGGGTTTTCCTTAGAATTGGCTTGAATTGACAGATCAATTTGGGAGAATCGACATGTTAACTACATTGTGTTTGACCCATGAGTACCATAAATCTCTTTCATTTCTCTCAGCAAGGTTGTATAGTTTCAGTGTTCAGGTCAGGCCCATCTTTTCTCAGATTTCCCACTATTTTCTATTTTGATGCTATTTTAAATAGTAGTTTTAATATTTTTAATTTCTAATTATTCATCCCTAGTAAATAGAAATACAAGTGATTTTTTTATATTAGTCATATCCTACAACTTGGCTAAGCTCGCTTAGCTCTTGTAGCTTTTGTAGATGTTCCATCAGATTTTCTACATCTATGATCATGACCATGTTGTCTACAAATATAAACAGTTGACTTCTCCTTTATAATCTGAATCACTTTTATTTCTTTTTCTTACCTAATTGCCCTGTCTAGAAACTCTAGTATAATGTTGAATAGAAGTGGTGAGAGTAGATGTCCTTGTCTTTTCATTATCTTGGAGTGAATACATTCAGGTTTTTCCATTAAGTATGATGTTAGCTGTGAGCTTTTGTAGTTTTTGTTTTTGTTTTTCTCTTTAATGAGTTTAAAATGATCTCTCTTATCCCTAGTTAGCTGAGAGGTTTAACAGGGAAGGATCTTTGGAAATTTGTCAAATGCATTTTCTGCATCTTTTGAGATGATCATATAGTTTTTTTTTTTTTTTAGTTTGTTGCTATGCTGAATTATATTGCTTGAGTTTTGAATGTTAAGCCAAATACATTTCTGAAATAAACTCCACTTGATCATGATGTATAATCATTTCTCATATGTATTGGGCTTCATTTGGTAAAATTTTAAAAATTTTTGTAACTATTTTTTAAAGTATATTATTTGGTAGTTATTTTCTTGTAGTGTCTTTCACTAATTTTTGTATCAAGGTAATGCTGCAATCGTAGAATGACTAGGAAAAATTGTTACTCATTCAATTTTCTGAAAAAGTGTATAGAAGAATGACATCAGCATCATGGCAGAGTGTTGTGTTCTCTTAGGCTCTCCCACCTAAGCTACAATGAAAAGGACATTCATTAACTAACAGAGGACATATGCACAACACAATAGACATCGGAGAGATCTATGCAGCCGTACATCTGAAGGTGGAGGTGTTGGATCTCTTGGAAGGCAGTGGAAGGAGGTAAGCAGACTTCTTTCCCCTCCCTAGCTTCAGCAATCTAGGGTGTGGGAGCTTCTGCATTGGCCAATGGAAGACTCTAATAAGAGAGGCGGAAAAAGCAGCCCTCTGTGGGAATGCTTTTGCTCTCAGAGTTGCTTTCCAGCCTTTGGGAATGGTCCACACCAAGGTTGTTAAGCCACCATGGGGGTGCCCCCACCTAGTGGAGCAGCCCAGATGGGTTGCCAGTGAGTGCAGAGTGGGAGAATGGGTGGGAAAGAAGGTGTCCCGTCCCCCTCATCCCACTTGGTCTACTAGCTCAGCTGGTCAGACAGGTCAGGGGATCCCCACCAGAGCACCTGTGCCTGTATGTGTGAGGCAGTGGCAGCAGGATGCAGAAAGCACTATTGGCACAACTTCCAACAGATGGGCACAACAGCCATGGGTAACAGAGGGTTCAGAAAACACAGCTCCTGCACCCCCAGTGGTGTGAGGTGGAAACTCTGACAAGATACTACCAATATGTGATGGCAAAGGCCCACCCCATCAAATGGAATGAAGAAATACATTAAAACTCCAGACCAGAAGGAAAATAAAAAGTATCCAGAAACCAATCATGAAGCCACAGAAATTTACAATTAAATGACAGAGAATTCAAAATAGTTATCATAAAGAAACTCAACCAGTTACAAGAAAATTCTAAAAGACAGTTCAAGAAACTCAGGAAAAAAATTAATGAGCAGAGGGAATTCTTCACAAAAGGACTTGAAACACTAAAGAAACAGCCAAACAGTAATGTTGGAGATGAAAAACAGAGTGAATCAAACAAACAAACAAACAGGAAATAAAAACCAAAACTGGAATCTTTAAATAACAGAGCTGATATTATGGAGGACAGAATTAGTAATTTAGAGAACAGAAATATAGAAATGCGTCAGGTGAGGGAGGAGTAAGAGTAAAAAGAAATGAAAAAAATTATCTGAGAAATATCTTACTCAATTAGGAAATGCAACATAAGGATTTTAGTATTCCAGATGGAGATGAGAGGGAGAAATGTGCAGAAAGCCTGGTCAAAGAAATAATATTGAAAACCACCCAAACCTGGGGAAGGAGCTGGAATTACGTGTAAAAGAAACTAATGGAACTCTTAATTACATCAATGTAGAAAGACCTTCTCCAAGATATATGTTATTAAAACTGGCAAAAGTCTATGACAAAGAAAAAATATTAATGTCAGCAAGGCAGAGGAAAATAACCTACAAAAGAACCTGTATCATGCTTTCAGCAGATTTCTCAGCAGAAACCTTACAGGCTAAGAGAGAGTGGAATGATATATTTGAAATACTGGAGACAAAAACTTCCAGCCAAGAATATTCTACCCAGTGAAACTATCCTTCAGATACAATGGAGAAATAAAAATTTTCTCAGATGAACAAAAGCTGGGAAAATCCATTGTTACAAGATCCCCCCTACAAGAAATGATCAAGAAAGCCCTCAAACCTCAAAAAAGAGAAAGGATTTACAAAGACTGAAGCAAACAGATAAATAGATAGTCAAAATCAGAATATTGCAGCACTCTGTCAGAAGAGGTTAGCAAATACTTAATTATAACATTAAAGATAAAGGGAAAGAAAGGATAAAAAATAACACTAAATACTTCATTTTACTCACAAACTCACAACACAACAAAGAATAAGTTGTGACAACAATAACTTAAGGAAGAAGAAAGGGATAGAATCTGTTTAGGCTAAGGAGATAAGAGGCTAAGCAAAAATGGACCATCTCATCTATGAGATCTTTTATACAAACATCACGGTAATCACTAAACAAAAAATCAGAACAAGACACAAGTGATAAATAAAGAGAAAGCTGAGAAACCCATCATAGAAAATCACCAACTGAAATGGCAGTCAGAAATACACAGGACAAGAAACAAGGGAAATGCTGAGGAATCAGAAAACAAGAGAGAAAATGGCAGTATTAAGCCTTCATATATTGAGTAGCACTCTAAATGTAAATGGGCTGAATGCTTCAATCAAAAGACAGAGAGGATGGATGGATTGAAAGACAAGACCAAACAATATGCTGCATCCAGAAATAGCTTTCAGCTCTAAAGACAAACACAGGCTCAGAGTGAAGAGATGGAAGATGATACCCCACGCTAATGGCAAAAAAAGAAAACCAGTCTTGTCATACTTATATCAGACAAAGTAGATTTCAAGATAAAAGAGGCAAAGAGAGACAAATGGGTGCAGTACATAATGATAAAAGAGACACTCCCCAAGGAGGACATAACACTTATAAATATATATGCATTTAACATAGGAGCACCAAAGTACATGCAACAACTATTAACAGACCTAAAGGAGAAATTAACAGCAACATAATAATAGTAGGGGACCTCAACACTCCACTTACATCACTTGATTGATCATCCAGACAAAAATTCAATGAGGAAATAGTGGAATTAAATAAAACCTAGATCAGATGGACTTAAGAGATACCGATAGAACACTCCATCCAAACCCAGCAGAATGCACATTCTTTTCAAGTGTACATGGAACATCCACAAAGATAGACCATACGTTGGCAAACAAGGCAAGCCTCAATAAATTTAAGAAGAGTGAAATCATATCAAGCATCCTTCCTACCATAATGCTATGAAACTAGAAATTAACTACAAAAAAGTGCTGGGAAGTGACAAGTATGTGGAGACTAAACAGCATGCTACTGAACAACCAAGGGATCAAAGAAGAAATTAAAGGAGGAATAAAAAAATACATGGAGACAAATGAAAACAAAAATACATCATACCAACTCACTTGGGATGTAGCAAAAGCAGTCCTAAGAGGGAAATTCATAGCAATACAGGCCCATCTTAAAAAACAAGAAGAATCTCAAATAAGCTATCTTAAACTACACTTAACAGAACTAAAGTAGAAAGGGTAAAAGAAACTAAGAGCTGTTCCTTGAAAAAATGAACAAAATTGACAAATTCTTAGCCATACTCACTAAGAAAAAAAGAGAGAAGGCTCAAATAAATAAACTCAGAAATGAAAGAGGAGAAATTACAAGGGATACCACAGAAATACTATGAAAAACTATATGTCAACAAATTGGACAATCAATCAAGAAGAAATGGATACATTCTTAGAATCATACAACCTCCCAAAACTGAACCAAGGAGAAATAGAGAATCTGAATAGACCAATCACAAGCAAAGAGATTGAAAGAGTAAATAAAAACCTTCCAAAAAGTAAAATCCAGCACCAGATGGCTTCTCTGGAGAATTCTACCAAACAGTCAAACA
This sequence comes from Equus przewalskii, assembly GCF_037783145.1. Taxonomy (NCBI): domain Eukaryota; kingdom Metazoa; phylum Chordata; class Mammalia; order Perissodactyla; family Equidae; genus Equus; species Equus przewalskii. The sequence continues at coordinate 31,677,314 of NC_091836.1, forward strand.
AGATTTATTACCTATCCTTCTCAAATTATTCCAGAAAACTGAGGGAGATGTAGCACTTCTTAACAATTTATACAAAACCACCATCACCTTGATACCAAAGTCAGACAAGCGCAACACAAAGAAGGAACATTACAGGCCATTGTCATTGAGGAACATTGATGCAAAAATCCTCAACAATATATTGGGAAACTGAATACAGCAATACATTAAAAGGATCATAAACCAGGATCAAATGGGATTTACATCAGGGGCACAGGTATGGTTCAACATTCACAAATCAATCAATGTGATACACCACATTAACAAAATGAGGAATGAAAATCACTCGATCATCTCAATAGATGCAGAGAAAGTATTTGACAAGATTCAACATCCATTTATGATAAAAAACCTCAATAAAATGGGTATAGAAGGAAAGTACCTCAACATAATAAAGACCACTTATGAAAAACCCACAGCCAACATCATACTCAATGGTGAAAACTGGAAGCCATCCTCTGTGATCAGGAAGAAGACAAGAGTGCCCACTCTTGCCACTTATTCAACATAGAACTTGAGGTTTTGGCTAGAGCGTTTAGGCAAGAAAAGGAAATAAAAGGCATCCAAATTGGCAAGGAAAAAGTGAAACTCTCATTGTTTGCAGATGACATGATTCTATATATGGAAAACTCAAAAGAATCCATCAGAAAAGTATTAGAAATAATCAACAACTGCAGTGAAGTTGCCGGGAACAAAACCAACTTACAAACATCTGTTGCATTTCTATACTCTAATAATGAACTAATACAAAGAAAACTCAAGAATATAATCCCATTTACAACCACAACAAAAAGAATAAAATATCTAGGAATAAATTTAACCAAGGAGGTGAAAGAGCTATACAATAAAAACTGTAAGACATTATTGAAAGAAATTGATGATGACATAAAGAAATGTGAAGACATTCCATGCACATGGATTAGAAGAATAAATACATTTTAAATGTCCATATTATGCAAAGGAATCTACAGATTCAATGCTATTCCAGTCAGAATCCCAATGACATTCTTCACGGAAATAGAACAAAGAATCCTAAAATTCATATGCAGCAGCAAAAGACCCCAAATGGCTAAAGCAATCTTGAGAAAAAGAACAAAGCTGGAGGCATCACAATCCCTGACTTCAAAATATACTACAAAACTATAGTAATCAGAAAGCTTGGTACTGGCACAAAAACAGACACACAGGTCAATGGAACAAAATTGAAAGTCCCATAATAATACCACACACCTGTGAATAGCTAATCTTCAGTGAAGGAGCTAAGAACATATAATGAAGAAAGGAAAGTCTCTTTGATAAATGGTGTTGGGAAAACCAGACAGCCGCATGCAAAAGGATGAAAGTAGACCATTATCTTATACCATACATAAAAATTAACTCAAAATAGATTAAAAACTTGAAGGTAAGATCTGAAACCATAAAACACCAAGAAGAAAATATAGGCAGTACACCCTTTGACATCAGTCTTAGAAGCATCTTTTTGGATACGGTCTACTCAGGCAAGGGGAAAGGAAGAACAAATAAACAAATGCGACTACGTCAGACTAAAGAGCTTCTGCAAGGCAAAGGAAACCAGGAACAAAATGAAAAGACAACATGCCAAGTGAAAGAAAATTTTGCAAATCATATATCTGACAAGGGGTTAATCTCCAAAATATATAAAAACTCATACAACTCAACTACAGAAAAACAAACAAGTCGATCAAAACATGGGCAGAGGTTGTCAACAGATATTTCTCCAAAGAAGATATACAGATGGCTGACAGGCACATGAAAAGGTGTTCAACATCACTAATTATTAGGGAAATGCAAATCAGAACCACAATGAGACATCAAGTCCACCTTTAGAATGGCTATAATTACCAAGACAAAAAACAAGTGTTGGAGAGGATGTGGAGAAAAGAGAACTCCTGGTGGGAATGTAAACTGGTGCAGCTACTATGGAAAACTGTATGGAGATTTCTCAAAAAATTAAAAATAGAAGTACTGTATGACCAAGCCTTCCCACTACTGGGTATTTATTCAAAGATTATGAAATCAACAATTCAAAGAGACTTATACACTCCTATGTTCGTTGCAACATTATTCATAATTGCCAAGATGTGGAAGCAACCCAAGTGCCCATCAACTGATGAATGGGTTAAAAAGAAGTGGTATATATATATACAATGGAATACTACTCAGCCCCAAAAAACCATTTGCAACAACATGGATGGATCTTTGTTAAGCAAAATAAGACAGACAGAGAAGGACAAACACCACATGATTTCACTCATGTGTAGAAGAAACACAAATACATGGGCCAAGAGAATGGATTAATGATTACCAGATGGGAAGGGGGATAGGAGATGGGCATAAGCAGTAAAGGGGCACATATATATGGTGACTACAAATAATAAAGTACATTTGAAATTTCAAAATGTTATGAACTGTTATGACTTCAATAAATAACTGTATACATTTGGCATTATTTCTTCATTAAATGTTTGGTAGAATTCACTACTAAAACACCATGGGCTTGATTTGTAATTTAATTTCTCTGTGGTCAGAAAATATACTTATCTCTTTGAGCTTACTGAGATTTGTTTTATGGCCCAACAAAAGTCTGATATTTCTTAATGTTTTATATGCACTTGATAAAAATGTGTATTCTGTTCATGCAAGACCATGGAGTATTTTATAAACTTAAATTTAGTCAACTTGGTTCATAGTATTGTTCTACATCCTTACAGACTCTCTCTCTCTCTTTGTTCTATCAATTACTGAGCAAGGAGTATTAAAATATTCAACTGTAATTGGGAATTTGTCCATCTCTCCTTATTATTCTATCAATTTTTGCTTCATATATTTGAAATCTTATTATTGTGTGCATACACATTTAGAATTTTGACATCTTCGTCATGAATTGACCCCATTACAATTATGAAATTTCCCTCCTTATTGTCAGTGATATTCCTTGTTCTGAAGTCTACTTTATCTGATATTAATATAGCCACTCAAACTTTCCTATAATCCATGTTCACATGATATATGTGTATTATGCCACCTTTTTACTTAAATTCCATCTGTATTTTAAAGTGGCATTTAAAGTGGGTTTAGACAGCATATCATTGAGTATTTTTTAAATCCAGTTTGAAAATATCTGACTTTTAAATGGAATAGTTCAACAATTTCCATATAATGTAATTATTAATACAGCTTATTTAGGTTTACCGTGTTGCTATTTTGTTTACTATTTGTTCCAGATATGTTGGTTTTTCTTATTCTTTTCTGATTTCATATTGATGAAGTATCTTTATTAATTTTGTGTGTGTGTTTTAATTTATCTTCATTATTTGCTTATTCCTATACCTCATTTGTTTTAGTTGTTGCTCTAGGGTTCACAATATCCATCCTTAAATGATTACAATTTACCTTCAAGTTTTGCCACTTCATATATAATGGATAAATCTTAAAGCAGCATAATTTCCATCCTGTGTGCTATTGTTGCTATACACTTTACTTTTATATATGTAATAAATCCCACAATACATTGCTATTATTTTTGTTTCAAACAGTGAAATTTCCCTTTCTGGCACTCCTATTCATTTCTATAAATTGAATTTTTCATTTGGATTCATTTTCCCTCTGTGTGAAGAGTTTCCTTTAACATTTCTTGTAGTCCAGGCCTACTGTTTACAAAATTCTTCTTTTGTAAAAAAAGATTTTGTTTTCCTAAACAAATATTGTCCTTTCATTTTCAAAGGATAATTTTGCTAGATATAGATATCTAAGTTGACATTTTTAATTTCAGCCTTTTAAATACGTGATTCCACTGCCTCCTGTTTTGCATAGCTTTGATGGTAATTATTTCTTCATTATTATCTTTGTTCTATACTCAGCATCTATTTTTTTTAACCTGGCTCCTTTTAAGATATTTTTCTCTATCATTGGTTTTCATCAATTTTATTATAATATAAACTTGAGCAGTTTTCTTTTCACCCCGTCTGTGGTTTATTCAGCTCCTTGGATCTCTTGGTTTATCCTTGTCATCAAAATTTCAAAATTTTTAGGGGCTGGCCTGGTGGCACAGCAGTTAAGTTTGTGCACTCTGCTTCAGTGGCCCAGGGTTCACGGATTCAGTTCCAGGCATGGACCTAGTCACTGCTTATCAAGCCACGCTGTGGCAGGTGTCCCACATATAAATTAAAGGAAGATGGGCACGGATGTTAGCTCAGGGCCAATCTTCCTCAGCAAAAAGAGGAGGATTGGTGGCAGATGTTAGCTCAGGGCTAATCTTCCTCAAATAAACAAAAAAAGGGAAATTTTCAAAATTTTTTATCTATCATTTCTTTAAACACTTTTTCTATTTTTCCCTTCCTTCTCAGGTGCTGGTAACTTATGACAGACTTCTTGACATTGTCCCACAAGTCATTGAGATTGTTTTTTTTTTTCCTTTTTTCTCCTTTACTTTTTTCTCTGTTCTTCATTTTGGACAGTTTCTTTTGTTATGATTTCAGATTCACTGATATTTTCCTCTTCAATGCCTAATATACTAGCAATTGCTTCCTTCAATTTTTAAATTTCAGATATTACATTTTTGTCATCCAGAAGTTCTGTGTTCTTTTGTATATCTTCCATTTATCTGCTCATTATATTCACTTTTCCTTTAAATCATTGAGCATTTATTTATTTATTTTTTGAGTAAGATTATCCCTGAGCTAACTACTGCCAATCCTCCTCTTTTTGCTGAGGAAGACTGGCCCTGAGCTAACATCCATGCCCATCTTCCTCTACTTTATATGTGGAACACCTGTCAAGCAGTGTGTAGGTCCACACCTGAGATCTGAACCTGCAAACTCTGGCTGCCAAAGTGGAACGTGCAAACTTAACTGCTGTGCCACTGGGCCAGCCTGTTAATAGCTTCATTTTTAAAGCAAAGCTAAAGAAAAGAAAAATGGGTAGAAATACGTCACCAAGCATGTTTACTTTTTAAATTAAGACTCAGAATATTTATTCTATTTGCTAGGAATTGAACATAAATTTTAAATGCAGACTGACTAAACTTCAGATCCAAAGTCAGTGACTGACTTTTGGAGTAGACTTTGGTAATTACTTGATCTTTTTCAACCCTACTTTCATCCTTAGAAAGAAAATAGCATTTAGCTCATGGGGTTGATGCAAGGATGAAATAAAAGGGCCTTGAACAGTCTGGTTAAAAAAAAAAAAGGAGATTCTCAGTAAGATGTAATTATGACTTCAAAACTGTGGAGACAGAACTCTCTTCTGAATTCCCTGGCATGAAAAAGGACAGTGAGTATTAGAATGTTTTAAAAAGTACCTAAACTTTGTCATTTTGTGGCTTTCCCGTTATCACAATTATTAAAATGGTTAGACACAGCATTTTTAGTAGGTCCATGTGCTTGTTTCTTTAGATGGCCAGTAAAAGTAATGTGCTAACAGCCCTACCAAATTCTACTCTTGTTTTCTCGGATCCATTCTCCACATGGCAGTCAGAAGACTGAATTCTTTAAAAAGAAATTGAACCAAATTACAATAACTAAAGCATGCTGAGAGAAACATCAGTAGCAGCATAATGGGAAAATAAAGAGAAGAGATTTTACAAAATAGTAAGATATGAATTCTGGCAGTTGAAGAAGTGATCACTGGGAGAATTATAAAGCTAATTATGGGGAAAACAGTTGTAGGTGTGTTTTATTTTAACACCAAGATGGGATTCTTGCCTGTTTTAAGTAGTTACTTTCCTAATCCCCAGCGCTTTCTTCAAACGTACATCTTCCAAGGCCAGGATCACTGGGCAATTTCAAATATCGGAACCCAGTGGATGGTGCTCCAGCAGTGGAAAAACATGCCCAAGAGTTATTGCTAATCAGAGAGATTTAAAAACTACTAAATGCTGCTACATAATTGTTTTAGTCTAAGAAATAATGAGGGAGAGGCAGTGGGGAGAAAGAAGGAGGGAGGGAAGAGAGAAACATCTCTAGTCTGATTGCTCCCTCTGTTCTGAAGACTTTTGAGTTGGTGCTCACGAGGGAACGGAATCCCAAAGGAACACCAAAGATGTTTATTCTCTCTTGGGGGAATGAATGCTGCTCCTTCACTCAGGGTCCAGAGGCACTGTCGGATCTAGACTGTCAGGCCTGAGAGACTGAGTCTGAGAAAGAGGATTTCTCAGCTTTTCTGGCCTCAGAGCCTGGCCCTCATGTTCCACAGCATCTAAAAGGAAAGGAAACAGGGGAGGGTGGATGTGGGGCCTGCTTCAGCCCGAGCCAGCTGTTTCCCTTCAGTCTGGTGTGTAACTGCCTTCTGTGTAGAGCGCTTTCTTTTCCTCATCTTCTGATGGGTCATATGCACTAGAGGAAGGTGGGAAAAACTTGGGAATTGGCTCTATTTGAGTTTGGGTGAATACTGACGTGGTTGACTCCTCGGTATTTTCTTAAGATATTATCTGCCTGATGAAGCTTAATCTTAAAAACCTTAATGCGGATTGTATATATGCAGTTGTATTGTAGACGTAATTGCTATCGAGAAACTAAACTTTATATTGAAATATTGAATTTAATTGAATATTTGAATTTAATTGAATATTAATCCTAATTGAACATTGAAATAGTGAAATTAAATTTCATATTTAAAATATTGGTAACGGACAATTCTCCATTTTCAGTTGTGTGGCTGGTGATGGAAAAAGCAGTTTCATGAATCATTCACATAAATAGATGATCTCAGGACTGCTGAAAGTTGACCTAAAGGAAATACTGTGTGGAATAAAGGCTCATAAAAATCAGAATATTAGTGTCTTGAATGGATTTTTTAACAAGGGTGGGTAGGAGTAGGCCTTACACTAGGGACTTAAGATACATTAAAGCATTAATCCTCACAGGAATCATAAGATAGTTTTATGCTACATATACAGATACAGAGGAGATTTAGGGTTTTTTTTTCAAAATTATCCCAAGTCACAGAGTAGGGAGTAGATTTGACATTTAAACTCAGATATATCCAACTGAAAGTTTTATTTTCTACCCTCTTTCTACTCTATCTCTTTTGTTATCCCTATTTTCCTTCTGAGGAAATAGATAAAAATTAAATAAATGACTTACTCAAAGTCACACAGTAATTAGTTACAGAATTGCAATGATTACTGTTAAATTTTTTTTATAATATATGGATATTATCAATTTCCAATAGGTTCTATGAAGGTATTCGTTTATTGCATAAGCTCATCTCATGAGGCCTTCTTTGATCTTCCAGATCTAACTAGACATGAAGATGAGGAATCACACTGCTGTAACTGAGTTCCTCCTCATGGGACTCTCTCACACAAAAGGGCTGGAAAATGTGCTCTTTGTCTTCTTTCTGGCCTTCTACTTGCTCACTCTGCTGGGGAACCTGCTCATTCTTCTGGCCATCCTCATTTCCTCCAACCTCCACACTCCCATGTATTTCTTCTTGGGAAACCTGGCAGTGTTTGACATATTTTTCCCTTCAGTGAGTTCCCCCAAACTGATGTTCTACCTGATGGGCCAAAGCCGGACCATCTCTTACCAGGGCTGTGCCTCCCAAGTCTTCTTTTACCATTTCTTGGGTTGCACTGAGTGTTTCCTGTACACCGTGATGGCCTATGACCGATTTGCAGCCATCTGTCACCCCTTGCGATATACAGTCATCATGAACCACAGCGTGTGCACCATCATGACTCTAGGCACCTGGATGGGGAGCTGTCTGCATGCATCTGTCCTCACATTCCTCATCTTTAAGTCACCCTACTGTGGCCCCAATGAGGTGGGCCATTTATTCTGTGATATCCCTGTGGTACTGCCCTTGGCCTGTGCAGACACCTCTCTGGCTCAGACGGTGAGTTTCACCAATGTAGGTGTTGTTTCACTCACGTGTTTTCTTCTTATCCTCACTTATACTTGCATCGTTATCTCTATATTGAAAATCAGCTCCTCAGAAGGCAGGCGCAGAGCCTTCTCAACCTGCAGTGCCCATCTGACTTCCATCCTGCTCTTCTATGGACCTGTAGTCTTCATTTACCTCCGGCCTGCTTCCAGCCCTTGGCTGGATTCTGTGGTTCCGGTGTTGAATAATATCATTACTCCTTCCCTGAATCCTTTGATATATGCTTTGAGAAACAGGGATGTGAAGTTGGCTCTGAGAAAAGCACTAATCCCAGGAGTACATTCTTGTGGGGCATAAGCTTTCACGTCATTATCTATCCTTACAACTTAGCCTTGTATTTACCTGGGGCAAGTAGTCTCTTATAGTTGGTGTGATTGCTAAGTGGGATTTGGAACAAATAGGTGAAATTGAATAGATTATCATGTGATTTATGTGGACATATTTATAGAATTGTTTGCTCAACAAAATCTTTTACAGTGATTATTATTTTATGTAGGCACTATTCTAAGCACTTCACAAATACTGAAATGTATAATTACAATAATTATCATATTGAGTTGGTAATATTATTGTCCCAATTTACTGAGGAGGATATTAAGGCACTGAGAGTTTAAGACAATTCTCCAGTGTCACAGAGTTAGAAGCTTGCTAAGCTAGGATGTGAACAAAGGATCTTAACCTAGTGCTAACGCTGCCTCTGTATTGTATGAAAAATAGCATAAATATTTACCTCTCCTGGAAACTTCTCTTCAATTAGCATAGAATATCCTCCAACTTGCCAAAAAATCTCCATTCTGTTAAATTTGCTTCATTGATTTCTATTGTTTTGTAGTCTATATTTTAATGAATGACATGTATTTGAGTCTGATGTAAGGAACTTGGTTTCATTTTAGGAGCCAGGTGATATCTATGTATCTATTAACCTATATTAGCATTGAGCTTGCCCTCCCAGTTAAGTATATTCAGTCCTTACGACAGTTTCTTGGACTTTGTAATCAAAATGGCAGATATCCTTTCTTTAAGTCAAAGGCTGAATTTGAATTCCAGAATACCTGAAACCTCAAAGATAATAATAGTTTTTTTCTCATGTAAATAAATAGGTTCGAAGAAAATAGGAAAACTGTAAAAAAGTAAAGTGAATAGAAATCACTCACACATCCTACCACCCAAAGATAGCCACTATTAACACGGGCATTTCTCCCCTCTCTCGTTAGTGACTAAATGGAAACTAGAGATTCTGACTTCCTGTTTAGAATTATTTCATGTATACCACCTATATCTATGTTTATCTATATATGCGTAGAGATTTATACAGTTGTAATCCTGTTTTGTGGGTTATTATCTTGTTTTGAGTGTATTAAGCATTTTCAATCACCACAAGTTTTCAACAGCTTTTTGAGATGTCATTGATATACAAAACAATTCACCCACCTAAAGTGTATAATCCACTAGTTTTTAATATATAAACATGCAACCACCACCACAATTTTGGAACATTTTCATCACCACAAAAAGAAATCCTCACCGTTTAGCTATCACCCCTCTTTTGCCCCATCATGTTCAGCCGCAAACAATCAGTAACCTACTTTCTGTATCTATTGATTTGCCTGTTCTGGACATTTCATATAAATGGGATCATGTGATATGTGGGAGGTTTTTGACTGGCTTCTTTAACTTTGCATAATGTTTTCCAGGTTCATTCAAGTTGTACCATGTTACTTTTTTTTGTTGTTTCCAGTTCTTATCATACGTGGCCTAAATGTTTCCAGTTCCTTTGACTTCCTATCACCATTTATTTTATTTTTTTAAAAGACTTTCTTTTTTTTTGGTGAGGAATATTGTTGCTGAGCTAACATCTATGCCAATCTTCCTCTGTTTTGCATGTGGGACACTACCACAGCCTGGCTTGATGAATGATGTGTAGGTCTGCACCTGAGATCTGAACCCGTGAGCCCTGGACCAGTGAAGTAGTGTGTGTGAACTTAACCACTATGCCACTGGGCTGGCCACTGAAAGACTGTATTTTATTTTATTTTATTTTTTTATTTATTTTAAAATTTTTTTTAAATTTTTATTTTTTTCGGATGTACATCATATTTCAAATTCTGGATACATTACATCATGTTCACCACCCGAACACTAATTATAGTGCATCACCTCACATGTGACCCTAATCACCCCATTTGCCCTTCCGCCTCCCCCCTTCCCCAATGGTAACCACAAGTCCAATCTCCAATGCTATGTGGTTTTTATTTTGTCATTTTTATCTTCTACTTATGAGTGAGATCATATGGTATTTGACTTTCTGCCTCTGACTTATTTCACTCAGCATAATACCCTCAAGGTCCATCCATGTTTTCACAAATGGCCTGATTTCATCATTTCTTATGACTGAGTAGTAGTCCATCGTGTAAAAATACCACATCTTCTTTATCCATTCGCCCCTTGATGGGCACCTAGGTTGCTTCCAAGTCTTGGCTGTTGTGTATAATGCCGCAATGAACATAGGGGTGCAAGTATCTTTATGCCTTTGTGTTTTCAAGTTCTTTGGATAAATACCCAGCATTGGAATACCTGGATCATATGGTAGATCTATCTTTAATGTTCCTAGGATACTCCAAACTGCTTTCCATAATGGCTGCACCAGTTTGCACTGCCACCAGCAGTGAACAAGGGTTTCCTTCTCTCCACACCTTCTCCAACATTTGTTGTTACCTGTCTTCTTAATTACAGCCATTCTGACTGGAGTGAGGTGATGCCTCATTGTAGTTTTGATTTGCATTTCCCTGATAGCTAATGATGTTGAGCATCTTTTCATATGCCTGTTGGCCATCTGTATATCCTCTTTGGAGAAATCTCTGTTCAGATCTTTTGCCCATTTTCTAATTGGATTGTTGGTTTTTGCGTTGTTGAGCTGTATGAGTTCTTTGTATATTTTGGATATTAACCCCTTATCTGATATGTGGTTTGCAAATATCTTCTCCCAATTGTTAGGTTGTCTTTTCGTTTTGTTGATGGTTTCCTTTGCTGTGCAGAAACTTTTTAGTTTGATGTAGTCCCATTTGTTCATTTTTTCTTTTGTTTCCCTTGCCTGGTCAGACATGGGACTTGAAAATATGCTGCTCAGACCAATGTCATAGAGCATACTGCCTATGTTTTCTTCTAGAAGTCTCATGGTTTCGAGTCTTACATTCAAGTCTTTAATCCATTTTGAGTTGATTTTTGTGCATGGTGTAAGGGAATGGTCTACTTTCATTCTTTTGCATGTGGCTGTCCAGTTTTCCCAATACCACTTATTGAAGAGACTCTCCTTTCTCCATCGTATGCTCTTGGCTCCCTTGTCAAATATTAGCTGTCCTTAAATGTGTGGGTTTACTTCTGGGCTCTCAATTTTGTTCCATTGATCTGTGTGTCTGTTTTTGTGCCAGTACCATGTTGTTTTGGTTACTGTGGCTTTGTAGTATAATTTGAAATCGTGGAGTGAGATACCTCCAGCTTTGTTCTTTTTTCTCAGGAATCCTTTGGCTATTCGGGGTCTTTTGTTGTTCCATATAAATTTTAGGATTCTTTGTTCTATTTCTGTAAAAAATGCTGTTGGAACTTTGATAGGGATTGCGTTGAATCTATAGATTGCTTTAGGAAGTATGGACATTTTAACAATGTTAATTCTTCCAATCCAAGAGCGTGGAATATCTTTCCATTTCTTTGTGTCTTCTTCCATTTCTTTCAACAATGTCTTATAGTTTTCAGTGTACAGATCTTTCACCTCTTTCATTAGAACAATAAAAATCACATGATCATCTCAATAGATGCAGAGAAAGCATTTGACAAGATACAGCATCCATTTATGATAAAAACTCTAAATAAAATGGATATAGAAGGAAAATACCTCAACATAATAAAGGCCATATATGACAAACCCACAGCAAATATCATTCTCAATGGAGAAAAACTGAAAGCTATCCCTCTAAGAACAGGAACCAGACAAGGATGCCCACTGTCACCACTCTTATTTAACATAGTATTGGAAGTCCTAGCCAGAGCAATCAGGCAAGAAAAAGAAATAAAAGGGATCCAAATTGGAAAAGAAGAAGTGAAACTATCACTCTTTGCAGATGACATGATTTCATATCTAGAAAACCCCAAAGAGTCCACTAGAAAACTTTTAGAAATAATAAAGGAATACAGTCAAGTTGTGGGATACAAAATCAATGTGCAAAAATCGGCTGCATTTCTATACACTAACAACGAAGTAGCAGAAAGAGAAATTAAGAATACAATCCCATTTACAATTGCAACAAAAAGACTTTATTTTTTAGAGCAGTTTTAGGATTGCAACAAAGTTGAGAGAAAAGTACAGAGATTTTCCATATACTCTCTTCTTCCACACATGCATAGCCACCACCATCATCAACATCACTCACCAAAACGGTACATTTTTACCAAGGGTGAACCTACATTGACAAGTCATAATCATCCAAAGTCCACAGTTTGCCTTAGGGTTTACTCTTGGTGTTGTCCATTCTATGGGCTAACATGCTTCATTTTATGCCTAAATACTATTCAATTGTATTGATATATGACAATTTGCTTATCCATTCATTTGATAGATATTTGAGTTTTTCCATCTTTTGGATGTTGTGAATAGTGCTGTGGTGAACATTAGTGTGTACATTTATGTTTGAACACCTATTTTCAATTCTTCTGTGTCTATACTTAGTATTGGAATTGCTGGGTCATATGGTAATGCTATATTTAACCTTTTTATGAATCACCAAACTATTTTCCATAGTGGCTATACCATTTTTACATTCCCACCAGCAATGTATGAGAGTTCTAATTTCACCACATCCTTGCTAACACTTATCATTATCCATTTTTTGATTATTGTCATGTTAATGATCATGCAGTAATAGCTCATTGTAGTTTTGATTTGCACTTCCCTGATGACTAATGATGTTGAGCATTGTTTCATGCACTGTTGAAGAAAAACTTATACAAATCTTTTGCTCACTTTTTTTTTCTTTTTAAAGATTGGCGCCTGAGCTAATAACTGCTGCCAATCTTTTTTTTTCTGCTTTATCTCTCCCAAATCCCCCCAGGTACATAGTTGTATATCTTATTTGCAGGTCCTTCTAGTTGTGGCATGTGGGATGCCACCTTAACGTGGCCTGATGAACAGTGCCGTGTCCATGCCCAGGATCCAAACCAGCGAAAGCCTGCGCTGCCACAGTGGAGGGTGCAAAAACTTAACCAATCGGCCACGGGGCCAGCCCTGCCCACTTTTAAATCAGTCTGTTTGTCTTTCCATTGTTGAATGTAAGAGTTCTTTATATATTCTTGGATTCTAAACCCTTATCAAATATATGATTTTCTAATATTATCTCCCACTCTGTGAGTAGTCTTTTTACCTTTTGATAGTGCACTTTATGGACAAACGTTTAAAATATTGATGGTGACCTATTTATCTGTGTCTTCATTTGTTGCTTGTGCTTTTGAAGTCGTATCTAAGAAACCATTGCCAAATCCAAGGTCATGAAGGTTTTCCTCTAAGTTTTCTTCTAAGAATTTTACAGTTTTAGTTCTTCTTACATTTAGGTTTTTGATCTATTTTGAGTTAATTTTTGTATATGGTGTGAGATGAGTCCAAATTTATTTCTTTACTCTTGGATTTCCAATTGTACCGAGACCATTTTTTGAAAGACTATTCTTCCGCAGTGAATGGTCTTGACTCCCTTATTGAAAATCAGTTGGACATACAGACACAGATTGGTTTAGCTCTGAAGTCAATTCTGTTTCATTTATCTATATGTCTATCCTGACGCCAGTGCCACACTGTCTTGAATATCATTACTTTGTAGAAAGTTTTGAAATTGAGTGGTGAGTCCCCCTACTTCTACTTCTTTTTAAAGATTGTTTTGGATACTCTGTGAAGTTCCTTTGCAATCCCATATGAACTTAAAAATGAGCTTGTGAATGTTTACAGAGAAGACAACTGAGATTCTCATACAGATTGCATTGAATGTGTAGATCTACCTGGGGAGAATTGCCATCTTAACAATATTAAATCTTCTAATCCATGAACAAGGGATGTTTTTCCATTCATCCAGAACTTTTTTTACAGCAATACTTTGGTTTTCAGTGTACAAGTCTTTCACTTTCTTGGTTAAATTCATTCCTAGGTATTTTATGCTTTTAGATGTTATTAAATGGAATTGTTCTCTTAATATCCTTTGAAGAGTTTCGATTGCCGGTATATAGACGTACAACTGATTTTGTATATTGATCTTGTATCCTGAAATCTTGCTCCTTCATTAGTTCTAATAGGTTTTTACTGGATTCCTTAGGATTTTCTGTATAGATGATCATACCACTGACAAATAGACATAGTTTTACTATTTCTTTCCCATATGGATGCTTTTCTGTTCTTTTTATTTACTTTTAGTTTTTTTTTATTCTTGTCTAATTTCTCTGTCTAGAAATTCTAGCCCAATGTTGAGTAGAACTGCTAAGAGCAAAAATCCTTGTCTTGTTCTGGGACCAGCCCCATTGCTGAGTGGTTAAGTTCGAGCACTCCACTTTGGGGGCCCAGGGTTTCACCAGCTCGGAAAGTGGGCGTGGACATTGCACCATTCATCAGGCCATGCTGAGGCAGCATCCCACATAGCACAACCAGAAAGATGTAGAACTAGAATATACAACTATGTACTGGGGGAGAAGAAGGAAAAGAAAAAAAAAGGAAGATTGGCAACAGTTGTTAGCTCAAGTGCCAATCTTTATTTTTATTTTATTTTATTTTATTTTTTTGAGGAAGATTAGCCCTGAGCTAATTGCTGCCAATCCTCTTCTTCTTGCTGAGGAAGACTGGCCCTGAGCTAACATATGTGCCCATCTTCCTCCACTTTATATGTAGGATGCCTACCACAGTGTGGCTTGCTGAGTGGTGCCATGTCCACACCCGGGATCCAAACTGGTGAACCCTGGGCCATGGAAGTGGAACGTGCTCATTTAACTGCTGCGCCACTGGGCCGGCCCCATCAAGTGCCAATGCTTAAAAAGAAGAAGAATCCTTGTCTTTTTCTTCACTTGGGGGAAAGCGTCTAGGCTTTTATCATTAAGCGTGATGTTGGCTGTGAGCTTATCATGAGTGCCATGTATCATGTTGAGGAGGTTCCATTCTATTCCTGGTTTGTTGAGTGTTTTTATTATGAAAGTGTGTTGGTTTTGTCAAGTGATTTTTCCGTATTGATTGAGATTATCATGTGTTTTTTGTGGTTTTCTTTTTTTTGTGAGGAAGATTGGCCCTGAGCTAACATCTGTTGCCAATCTTCCTTTTTTTCATGTGAGATGCTGCCAAGCATGGCTTGACTAGAGGTGCTCGGTCTACACCTGGGATTCAAACTTGCAAAGCCTGGGCTGCCAAATCAGAGTTTGTGAACTTAACCACTACACCACTGGGCTGACCCCTGTTATTTGACATGGTTTATTACATTAACTGATTTTGAGATGTCAGTACAAACTTGCACACCTGGGATAAATTCCCATTTTGTCTTGGTGTATAATTCTTTTAGTAGGTTGGTGGCTTTTGTTTGGAAATATTTTGCTGATGATTTTTACTTCGTATTCAGAAGAAATATTGACTTATGTTTTGTTTTGTTTTCTTGTAATGTCTTGGTTTTCGGTATCAGAGTAATCCAGGCTTCACAGAATTA
The DNA here is from genome assembly GCF_037783145.1 of Equus przewalskii. Lineage (NCBI taxonomy): Eukaryota > Metazoa > Chordata > Mammalia > Perissodactyla > Equidae > Equus > Equus przewalskii. The sequence goes on from NC_091836.1 coordinate 31,692,970, forward strand.
CCTGGAGGTGTTCCTCCTTCTTCTATTTTTAAAAGTGTTTGTGAAAATTGATATTAATTCTTCCTTAAGTGTTTCACAGAATTTAATAGCGAAACCATGTGGGTTCAGGCTTTGATTTGTGGATAGTTTTTTGATTACTAACTCAAATCTTTATTTCATATTCAGATTGTCTATTTCTTCTTGAGTCAGTTTGGGTAGCTTCTTTATATTTTTCAAAGAATTTGTTCATTTCATTTAAGATATGTAATTTATTTACATACAGTTTTTCACATTATTCCTCTATCATCCTTTTTATTTCTGTAAGGTTGGCAGTAATGTCCCATCCTTTAGTTCTGATTCTGATAATTTGAGTCTCCTCTCTTTTTAATTGGTCCATCCATCTAAAGGTTTGTCAATTTTGTTGATCCTTTCAAAGAACTAGCTATTGGTTTTATGATTCTCTATTATTGCTTTTCTATTTTTTATCACGTTAATTTATATATACTATTTTCTTCCTTTTGCTTGATTTAGATTTACTGTGCTCTTCTTTTTTCAGGGTTTTAAGGCAGAAAGTTAGGTTATTGATTTCAAGACTTTCTTCTTACTGTAGGTATTCAAAGCACGGATTTTTTTCTAAGCACTGTATTAGCAGCATTACATAAGTTTTGGTATGTTGTATCTTTATTTCCTTTCATCTCAAAGTATTTTGTAATTTCCATTTTGATTTCTTTTTTGACTCATTGCTTATTTTTAGTATATTGTTTAACTTTCACATATTTGTGAATTTTCCAAATTTCTTTCTGATGTAGGTTTCTAATTTCATTTCATTGTACTTAGGAACAGTTTGGATATTTCAATTCTTTTATTGAGGTTTGTTTTATGGGCTAGCATATGATCTATCCTGAAGAAAGTTTCATGTGAACTTGAGGAAAACTGCTATTGATGGGTGGAATGTTCTATAGATATATGTTAGGTCTAGTTGGTTTACAGCATTGTTCAACTCATTTATTTCTTTCTTGACCTTCTGTCTAGTTATTTTATCCATTATTGAAACTGAGTATTGTTGAATTGTCTATTTCCCTTTTCATTTCTGCCCTCTTTTGCTTTGTCCATTTTGGTACTGTTGTTAGATATCTATATGTTTTTAATTATTATATCTTCCTGGTATATTGACTCTTTTATCATTATAAAATGTCCCTGTTTATCTCTAGTAACATTTTTTCTAAAGGCAATTTTGTCTTTTAGTCTACCACTTCAGTTTTTCTGTGGTTGTTGTTTGCATGGTGTGTCTTTTTCCACGCTTTTACTTTCATTCTATTTGTATCTTTGAATTTCAAGTGTGTTTCCTATAGACAGTTTGTGGATCACGGGGTTTCACAATCTCTACTTTTTGATTGAATTTTTAATCCATTCACATTTTTGTTAATATCATTAGGGTTGGATTTACAAGTGCAGTTTTATTTTTTGTTTAATTTCATCTCCATTTTTCTTGTTCCATTCTTCCTTTATTTTTTCTTTTTCAGTAATTTCTAAGGTAGTCTTTTCATTTATTTAATGAGTTGTTTTTACTAAAGTTTTTGAGTCATTACCTTTGTGATTGCTCTAGAGCTTACCGTCTTACAACTTAGCTGATCAAAAACAGCTTCTGATTTATACTAACTTAATTCCAGAGTGAAAAACTACTGCTAAACAGCTCTATTCCTTTCCCCCTTTCCATGGTATTATTGTTAGACAAATTTTGGTTGTCTGCATTTCTTTCGGTGGATTTGAATTACCATCTGGAGTCATTACCTTAGCCCACTGCAGCTTTGCTCCCACCCACCTCTTTGTTGCTGTTATAGGCAAATATGTTACATTTCTATATATTGTATGTCCAATAATAAGATCATAGAAATGACAAACATGCATTTATGCTGTCTTTTATAATTACATACTTATCTTTACCAGTTTTTCTTGTGGATTTGGAATACCTTCTGGGGTTACATGTTTTCAGCCTGAAGAACTTCATTTAGTATTTCTTGTGAGGTGCATCTTCTGGAAACAAATCTCCCGACTTTTGTTTTTCTGAGAATGTCTTTATTTCACATCCATTTTTGAAAGATGGCTTTTTCGTATATAGGATCTTGGTTGATTTTTTTCTTCGAGCACTTAAATAATTATCCTGCTGCTTTCTGACTGCCATTGTTTCTCATGAGAAGTCAGCTATTTGTCTTATTGGGTTTCTGTGTAAGTGATGAGAGATTTTTCTCTTGATGCTTTCCACATTTTCTCTCTCTTTTTGGCTTTTGGTATTTTTACTATGATGTCTGTGGATTTTTTGTGCTTATCCTACTTGGAGTTCATTGAGCTTCCTGGGTGCATAGTTTATTGCTTTTCTATAAATTTGGAAAATTTTTACTATTATTTCTTTGAATTTTTCTTAATGCTCCTTTCTCTCTCTCTTCTTCTGGCACTGCTATTAAGTGTAAGTTGATGCACTTGATGGTGTCTCACATTTCTCTGAGGCTCTGTTCCCTTTTCTGCATTTTTTTCTCTATCCTTTGGCTTGCCTACTCTCTATCAACTTATCTTCAAGTTTGCTAATTCTTTCTTCTGCAAGTTACTGTTGAACCATCTAGTAAATTTTTCATTTCAGGTATTTTACTTTTCTACCATGGCTTTTCCATTTGGTTCTTTCTTATGATTTCTACCTATTTATATTCTCTATTTGATTCAATGTTGTCATTGCACTTTCCTTTACTTCTTTAAGCATGGCTTCCTTTGTTCTTTGAACATATTTGTAATGACTATTTTGAAATATTTGCCTATTAAAATCTGAAATTTGATTACTCTCACAGGCAGTTTATTTTCCCTCCTTTTTCTTTTCTAGTATAGGGGTCATGCTTTCTTGTTTCTTTGTATGTCTTATAATTTTTTGTTGAAAACTGAAAATTTTAGATATTATACTTTAGCAATGCTGGGTACTGGTTCCTACTTCTCTCCAGAGCATGTTATTATTTTCTGTTTGTTTAGTGCCTGGCTGAATCATTTTAATGAAGTCTGTTTTTTCCCTCATGGTGTTAAACCTCTGACATTGCTTCCCAGAGTGAGGTACAGCCTTGAGTACGCCCACAGGCATCCTCAGATAACACTGGCGTTGGCAGAGCTCACTTCCATGGTCTCTTTCCCTGACCAACACAGCTCTTGGGCTCCACTAATTTCTGATTGATTGCTTTATTTATTTATTTTTTTTAACAATTTCCTGGGACCTAAATTGCTCTGCAGACTAACTCAATCACTTTTCATGTCCTTTTAGAAGTAGTTCATGAGGTCAGGGTTTGTGATTTGTTTTGACCCCACACAAGTTCCTTTCAGCTGTTTTCCCCCGGGTTGTCTGCTTCCTTCTCCAGACATAATTTCTGAGCCAGCGCTCTGGAACTAGAAGTGGGGACAATAATGTGCTGTTCTCTTTGGACATCCTTACTTTAAAAGCTGAGCATTCAGTGGAAATGGTGAATGGGCAATCTCCTCATATCACTTCATCTTGCCCCTCTTTGTGCGGAACCCTCACCTTATGAGATGGGGCAAGGATAGTCAGGGTCCCAATATTCTCTGTGGTGTTGAACCTGAGGTAAAGTCTCTGCCTCATAAAAGGGATCTTGACAGAAGACAGGAGCCTCTGCATTTGGCCACAGTCACCTGGGACTTAGCCACAGCAACACCTAGCTGGGGACAAGATGAGAAATGCTGACATCCTGTTCATCTCAGAAAGATATGCTGTGCCTTGGAGCTGGGGAGAAAGGGAACCCTATGTTCTTAGCGGCACCCATCTGAAGTAGAGTTTCCATTTCACTAGATTGAATAGGGACTTTCTTTGTTGTTAACGAATTATAGTGCATTTCTTTCTTTTTTTTTTTTGAGAAAGATTAGCCCTGAGCTAACATCTGCTGCCAATCTTCCTCTTTTTGTTGAGGAAGACTGGCCCTGAGCTCACATCTGTGGCCATCTTCTTCTGCTTTATATGTGGGACGCCTGCCACAGCATGGCTTGACAAGTGGTGCCATATCTGCACCTGGGATCTGAACCTGGAAACCCCGGGCTGCTGAAGTGGAACATGTGAACTTACCTGCTGTACCATTGGGCCAGCCCCTATAGTGCATTTTCCTGAATAAATGTTTCTTTTTATTTGGTATATATTCTTAGGACCATTTCCAGAGACTTTAAATAGTTCTTTATTTTGATCCTTACCAGTTTTTCTGGGAGGAGGTCCACAGAGCTCCTCAAGGTGTCATGCTAAAAATCCCCCACACCATAAAATGTTAATGGGCATATTTTTTAAGACTGCATGATATCCCAGTTTATCAATTAATATACTCATCCTAATGATTCCTGCATTATCAAACTTATAATTTGATTCATTTTTCTCCATTAGCATAACCTTACAGTGACCTTCTTGATGGTTAAAGTTTTTCCCACATTTCGTATGTATTTTTATTTGTGGTATTACTGGATTAAAGAATACAAGTTTTTTTATGTGTTTGTTTTATGCCCCCTGCCAAAATACTTTACAGAAATAAAGAAATAACTGTAAATAAATAAATAAATATAAATGATGTTACAGAAATAACCACCACTAGAAATACATTTTCCTTTCATTACAAAAGATACTGTCACAAAATTTGTTAAATTAATAATTTATTCTTAGACTGTTCATTGTTATTACAAATGAGGCTGTATCATTTTATCTGTTTACTTGAACATACTCTTCATTACAAAATTAGTCATCATTCTTTGTTGGCGTTTAATGGAATCTTGGAAATTTTATTATCATCTTCTTGTGTTCCTCTTAAATTTAGAGTATTAACTTCTCACGTGTTACATGTTCACTCATTTTATTATTTATCTTTGTTTCACTGCTATATTTTATGTAGAGAAGTCTTTCTTTTTTGTGTAATCTAATTTATCAATGTTTTTTCTTTTTCATTCTTTTTCCTATTGTATGTAAACATAGAAATTCCTATAACTCCTCTCATAAATATTTAATAGAGTTCTAGCGTTTTTTTAAAAAATAAACTCATTAATATATCTGGAATTTACTTGATTACAAGATGAAATTTAATTTCTCCTTATCTTTATAATAGCCAACCTCTTGTGTTATTATTTAATATTTTAGTGCATTCCTATTGTTAACCTATCTGTGGAATACTAGAGCAAACTAAATAGGCATTGAAATTGGGCTTTTTAGCATATCCTCTGATTTCATTTGCTTAATTTTTATTCAGAGATTAACATCTAATTTACTTATGGATCTGATAGCATGTTTTTGAAATTAAATTTTCAGTCTCATTTGTTACATTTATAAAATAAATCACATAAATCTACTGATTAAATTTTGTGTGCTCTAGAAAAGAGAACACAGAAGGATTATCTGTTTCTTGAAATAATGTATAAAGTCATCTGGCAGTAATGTGCTTTTTGTAAGCAATTCTTGAAAAATGTTTTCCAGTTTTTTCATGACCATTAATCTCTTCAGATTTTCTATTTTTTTTTCTTGAGCTGCTCATGTGATAGAATACTTTTCTAACAAAAATTTTTATTTTATCTAAGTTAGTGACTTTCACATTTTATTTACCTAAATCACCTTGTATCTATGGAATTAGAGATTATAATTTAAAAATGCAGGTTCCTGTGTGTCATCCTCCAGAGATTCTGATTCATGGGGTCTGGAGAGAAGACCAAAAATGTATATTTTTAACAAGCACACTTAGGGGATTAATTTGTATTTTCAAGTTTATCTGAATAACTACATTAACTATTTTCTTTGTATCTTTTATCATATCCCCATTCTGACTGTATTTTTTTGCACTTTTTCCCTTTCTACAAAATTAGATTTGCCAAAAGTTTGCCTTTTATTCAGTTATTTCCTGAAAGGAAAGCTTTTGAATTCATGTATCAATTATCTTGACATTGGTTGTCCCGAGAAAGGTATTTGGTTTCATTTTTGCTATTCACTCCTTCCAATATTGTTGACATTTGTCTTTCATATAACTCATTTCTTTTCTCTTACTTTGTATAAAATTGTAAGTATATTTATGATGTTTTCACCCATATGTTTAATTATAAAGAGTTTTATTACTTTTTAAACTTTGTTTTTTAAAGTATTATTTTACACATTTGTAATTAGAAAATATGGATACTTTGTCTTATATTTTGTAATTGATTAAAGATATTTTTGCATTCTAACATTTGTCAACTATTTATCACATTAGCAATTGTGTAAAAAATTTCTTATTTTCTTCCTTTTAAAAATAATCCTAAGCAAAAACATTTGCTGAATATAAAAGTAACTGTGTTTTTTCAAGCCAAGACTATTTGAAACCTCATGGTATTTATGCATGAATGGGGAGATTTCTACCTTTGGGAATCACCTGGACTTTGACACTACAGAAGTTTCAGCTTCTATTAACCTAAGTCCTTCACATATCAGGCTATTTTCTCTTAGTTGCACCAATGCTCCGATATCACCTGTTTGCATCTGAATGAAACCTTAGGTCCCTATAATCCTACCATGACTCTCATCCTAGTTATTCTTCTTCACCACCATAAGTGCAAGCCCTCCCCTGACTCCACCCATAAGCTCTATGCCTTCCCTTGTTCTCACATACTCACGCTGCTCTACGCTTCCTTCACAACGATAATCCCATGCAGTGATGACTTCTTTTTTAATCCTTCCTATTATCTTCTGCAAAAACTCTTAGGACAAAGACCATTCTACACGTATACCAAATCTTGTTTTATTTTTTATTTTCCTGGGCACAAAAGAAGAGAGTATTTCTGCTTCCTTGATAGTTGTGTTGGAGCCATGTACTGGTTTTTGATGAATGAGATATTGGCTTAAGGGATGCAAACCACTCTCAGGAATAGTTTATGAAAATAAACTTCGTGACCTTCCTCTCCACTCTTCCTGACATGAGGATTCTGGAAGCCATTGAAGGAGTTTCTGATCTCATCTAGGACTTTTTATGATGAAGAAGTAAATGTGTTATGTTTATCCACTGAAATTTTTGGTTTATTTGTTATCATGGCATAGCCCATTTTATATTGATAAATATAAATTTCTTTGTATTTTATTGCAAATAAAGACTTGTACATCCTTATCTTCTTGAGAATGTTATTTACACTCCCTGTCTTAACTGAAAGAAAGTTCTTTCTTTCAAGCAGAATTTGTATTTGTTTCATCTGAAAATTCCACATGTAGCAAAAGCTAGTTGTGTTAGTAAGCAAGTTAATTTTTGCTAGTGCCTCTGACGTTTTAGATAACCTGGAAATACAGATGCTTATGTAGAATGTCTCAACTTTTAAATGTTGCAAATAATTTAATATAAAAAAATTATTGTCCAGAGCCTACTCACAGAGAGTCAAGTTTGAACTTCTTTAGTTCCCCTATTCTTCTGCAAAAACATTTCTCTTGTAAAAGTCCAATCAGCTCTTTTATACTCATCCTTTATGATCAGCTATTTTCATTATCATGCCTAAACATTTACTGAAATCTTTGGTAGTAAGAGACCATTCTTCCTCCAACCCAAGTCTACCTCAATCTTAGGTGATTTTAAAATCTTCAGTGATAAATCATTACTCACCCTAGCCTCAAAGCTCTCATGCATGTGCCATTACTTCTACTTTACTCCAGAATCCCAATCTGGGATCATTCTTTGGAATCTGTCATCTCCCTTACCTGTGCCACTTCTGAACTTTTGAATTTGAATAGTGCACTTTGTATATAAACTCCTTGTCTTCCAGGTACATCAGTCTATTCTCCCACTAGACTTTCTCTTCTACCTCAATGAAATCTCTTGTCCGTAAATACTTTCCCTCTGTTTTCTCCTGGTTTTACCTTCTTCTCTATTCTTCTTTGAATATAGAGCTCCTGTGCTTCTACTTTCTACTGTATTCAGCATAGTTTTCTTGGTGCCTATTCCCATCACCCTCAAAGCCCTCAACATAATGTCATTCTAGAGCATGCTCGTCACTTGCTAGTATAAAGTTATGACAAAAAACATGACCTAAGGTTAAGTGTTCAAATCCCTTCATAGATCAACCTCCAGTCTTTTTGTCTATTCTCATGCACAATCACTCCTTTCACACACTTCAGCCATTTCACAATACTAAAACTCTAAAAGAGTTATTTTATGATATGTGTCTCTATATCTTTCCACAAGCATCCTTCATTTCCACTTTTAAGTTCCCATGTTATGGATATGGTGGGACAATCATATAAGATTTGGAGACCAGAGATTGTACCTTTAAATTCTAGCCTCATCACTCCAAGTGTCAGCTCCATCACCTGTAAAATTAGAATAATATTTCATAGCTTCCTAGTTGCTGTAGGAATTAAGTGGAATAATTTGTACAAAGCATATTATACAATATCAGGACCATGGTAGGCTTTCTAAAAGAGCTAACTTTTTATTATTCCCATTCTTACCAGCATAGCTCAGTTGTCTTCTGAGAAACTCTCCCTAATCCAGATCAGCTGCACTGATTTCTCCTTGTTTGTGCTATCACTGTTTCTAGCATGTAAGTATTGTTCAACTTAAAATAGTGATTTGAAATTTGTTAATGTAACCCCCTCCAGTTCGCATTTACATGAACACTATACAATAGACTCTTTGTGGACAGAGACTGTATCTAAGGTATCTACCACAGTATTTGGAACACAGGGGGAGTAAATGATATTTTTGAAATAAATTGAATTAGTTTTATCTTTACATAAGGATCCAAAAGTGACATCAACATCTGGTGGAGTGAATTGTTTCCTTGGTCTCTTCCCTCTAAGTTGCAACCAGTTGGACATCTATTGACCAGCAAAGGACTTCCTGCACAGCACACCAGAATGTCTGAGAGATCCATGCATCTATATATTCTGATGGTGGGTGGACTGGACTGGAGGTGGTGGAACTAGGGGAGCAGCCACCTCCCTCTCTTCTGTTGGCAGCAATCCAAAATGTGGATGCTCCTGGCAGGGGCAGTGGTGCCCTGACCTCAGGTTTCAAGAACACTGGCATGTACTGGTGATCAGAGCAGACCTGGAATTCAGCATTCTTGGCTTAGCCCTGCCCCCGCCCTTGGTAGTGCCTGGTGATGCACATCACCTTAAGCTTCAGAAAACACAGTGGTACCTACTACCCAATCCCTTCCTCTTCCCCTTCCTCAGCAGTGGCACTGATCTTTCCAGCCCTAGGGACAGCATCCAAAATGTGCATATCCCCTGCAGGGGTGGTAGTGCCTGGGTCTGAGGTTTCAGAATGTGCACTGGCACAGGCCAGTAACCAGAGGCAACAGGAGCAATAATGGCACTTGTGGTTTAACCTCTGCCCCCCACAGCATTAACAGGTGGTGTCCATGACCTGAGGATCCAGGAAAGAAAGCCATGCTGGTGAATCAGACCCCTCACTTTCCCCAGACAGTGATAACTCTGACCCTGGTCTTTCCAGCAGCAAGGGCTGCATCCAAAACACAGATAGCACCAGCAGGGGCTATAGGACCCTGTCCTGAGTTTTTAAAAAGCACACCAGCATGTGCCAGCAAGCAGAGGCTGCAGGGGCAGCAAGAGCACTTGTGGCTTAACTGCTGACCCTCTGCCAGTTGTGGCAGGTGGCACTTGTGACCTGAGGCTTCAGGAACCACAGCAGAACCAGCAAATTAGCCCTTAGTGGCACCTTCACCAACACTGGCTCTACCAGCATCAGGGGCTGCATAACTCCACGCCCTGACAGTGACTGTGACACCCATGAACCCAGCACTCCTGGAAGTGGTTTTTGGCAGCATCCTAAGACAACTTGGGAGCAGCAGCAAAGGTGGTCCACAGACCAGTGGCACTCGAGTCTGGGAGAACCTGCAGAGAGCCCATGGGGGAACACAAGACCCAGATGACCCCAGGAGCAGCATAGGTCCTCACAGGCAGTTGATCCTAGTGGTTACACCTGAGACTGCAGTGACATCATAAGCAGCAAGCCACCAGTGACCTCAGAGGCACAAGCAGCACAAGGAGGGCACTGATAAATGCCTCTGGCAGAGACAGTGGAGGGTGAAAAGTGCAGGCTCTCAAATACAAGTAGAAGCAGCTCACAATCAAAGCAATCAAAGCTTTACCCAAATAACAAAGGTGTTTACTACCATAGGTGCATCAGCTGACCATCAACTCAACAAACACCATGAAGAACTACAGTAACATGGTAAAGCAGAAAGAAAATTACAAGTCTCCAGAAACCAAACTTCAAGTCAAAGAAGATGACAATTTAACTGAGAGAGAATTCAAAATAGTTCTCATGAAGAAACTCAACGTTACAAGAAAACTCAGAAAGACAGTTCAATGAGCTCAGGAATAAAATTAACAAGCAGAAGGACAGAAAGGCAGAAAGCGTTCTTCACCAAAGAGATTGAAGGTCTAAAAAAAACACCATAAATTCTGGAGATGAAAAACACAATTAATGCGATGAGAAATAAAGTAGAAAGCATTTAAAATAGAGCAGAACATACAGAAGAGAAAATTAGAAAGCTAAAAGTTTAAAATCTAGAAATGATTCAGGTGGAAGGGGAGAGAGAACCAAGAATTTAAAAAATGAAGACATTCTACAAGAAATATCTGACTCAATTAGGAAAAGCAATGTAAGGATAATGTGGATCCCAGTAGAAGAGAGGGAGAAAGGAGCAGAGAGCTGATTTAAATAAATGATTTTTGAGAACTTCCCAAACCTGCAGGAGGAACTGGATATACAAGTACACGAAGTTAATAAAACTCCTAATTATCTCAAAGCAAAAAGATCTTCTCCAAGGCATATTATATTGAAACTGTCAAAAGTTAATGACAGAGAAAGAGTATTAAGGGAAGCCAGAGAGAAGAAAACTTACTAAGCATCTTCCATAAGGCTATCAATGGATTTCTCAGCAGAAACTCTACAAGCTAGGAGAATATTCAAAATATTGAATATTTTGAATATTGAATATTTGTGTTCAAAATATTGAAACACAAAAACTATCACCCATGAATACTTTATCTAGCACAATTTACCTTCCCATATGAAAGAGAAATAAAGGCTTTCCTAGACAAATAAAAACGGAAGGAATTCATCACCACTAGACCTGCATTACAAGAAATGTTGAAAGGAGCCCTCCTACCTGAAACAAAAAGGTGAAGTTTACAAAGTTTGAGCAAGGTGATAAATAGAGAGAATCAGAAAATTGCAACTCTATATCAAATTATATGTGAAACAAATGAACACATATATCAAATGATATATGAAACACAAATGAAAATGAAACACAACATACCAAAACTTACGTGATTCAGCAAAAGCAGTACTAAGAGGGAAGCAATATGGGCCTACCTCAAACAACAAGAAGAATCTCAAATATACAATCTAATGCTACACCTACAAGAACTAGGAAAAGAAGAACAAAGACCAAAGTCAGAAGGAGGAAAGGAATAATAAAAATCAGAGTAGAAATAAATGAAACAGAGATTAAAAAGACAATAGAATGGATCAGTGAATCTAAGACTTACTCCTCCGAAAAGATAAATAAAATTGACAAACCCTTGGCCAGACTCAGAAAAAAAGAAAGCTCACGTGAATAATCTCAGAAATGAAAGAAGAGAAACTAAAACAGATACCACAGAAGCATAAAGGATTATAAGAGAATACTATGAGAAGCTATACACCAACAAATTGGATAATCTTGAAGAAATGGACAAATTCTTAGAGCCATACAACCTCCCCAAACTGAATCAAGAAACAGAAAATCTGAATAGATCAATTGCAAGTAAAGATATTGAAATAGTAACTAATACCCTCCCAAAATACAAAAGTCCGGTACCAGATGGCTTCTCTGGTGAATTCTACCAAACATTTCAAGAAGATTTAATACCTATCCTTAACAAACTCTTCCAAAAAATTGAGGAGGATGGAAGGCTACTTAACTCATTTTACAAGGCCAACATTATGCTGATGCTAAATCCAGACAAGGACAACACAACAAGGAAAATTATAGGTCACAATCACTAATGAACATAGATGTAAAAATCCTCAATAAAATATTAGCAAATAGAATACAACAATACATTAAAATGATCATACTCTAGGATCAAGTGGGATTTATTCCAGGATGTAGGGAAAGTTTAACATTTGCAAATCAATCAATGTGACACATCACATAAACAAAATGAAGGATAAAAATCACATGATCATCTCAATAGACACAGAGAACACATTTGACAAGATTCAGTATCAATTTATGATAAAAACTCTGGATAAAATGGGTATAGAAGGAAATTACTTCAACATAATAAAGTCCACATGTGACAAACCCACAGCCAACATCATATTCAATGGTGAAAAAGTGAAGCTATTCCTGTAAGAACAGGAACAGGGCGAGGATGCCAACTCTTGCCACTCTTATTCAGCATAGTATTTCCAGTCCTAGTGAGAGGAATTAGATAAGGAAAATAAATAAAGGAATCCAAACTGGAAAAGAAGAAGTAGAACTGTCACCATTTGTGGATGACATGATTTTGTATATAGAAAACCTTAAAGAATCCACCAAAAAACTATTAAAATAACAAATGAATACAGTAACGTCGCAGGGTACAAAATCAACATATAAAAGTCAGTTTATTTCATTATTAACAGCAAGTAGCAGAAAGAAAAATCAAGAATACAACCCCATTTATAACCATAACAAGAAGAATAAAATACCTAAGATTAATTTAACCAAGGAGGTGAAAGATCTATATGCTGAAAACTATAAGACATCATTGAAAGAAATCGAAAAAGATATGAAGAAATCGAAAGACATTCCATGCTCGTGGGTTGGAAGAATAAGCATAGAGGCCAGCCCCATGGCCTAATGGTTAAGTTCAGTGTGCTCTGCTTCAGCAGTTCAAGTTCAGTTCCTGGGCGCAGACCTACACCACTCATTGGTGGCCATGCTATGGTGGAGACCCAACTACAAAATAGAGGAAGATTTGCACAGATGTTAGCTCAGGGTGAATCTTCTTCAGCAAAAAAAAAAAAAAAAAAAAAAAGAGAGAGAGAATACACATAGTTAAAATGTCCATACTACCTAAGGTAATCTACAGATTCCATGCAATACTAATCAGCATCCCAATGACACTCTTTGCAGAACTAGAACAAAGAATCCTAAAATTCACATGGAAAACCAAAAGACCCAGGATAGCTAAAACAATCCTGATGAAAAAGAACGAAGCTGGAGGCATCAGAATCCCTGACTTAAAATATACTACAAAGCTATAGTAATCAAAACAGCATGGTAGTGGTACAAAAACAGGCACAGATCAATGGAACAGAATTGAGGGCCAAGAAATAAACCCACACACCTATGGACAGCTAATTTTTGACAAGGGAGCCAGGAATATACAGTGGAGAAAGGAAAGTCTCATCAATAAATTGCGTTTGGGTAACTGGACAGCTACAAGTAAAACAATGAAAGTAGACCATTATGTTACATAATACACAAAAATTAACTCAAAATGGATTAAAGATTTGAATGTAAGACCTGAAACGATTAAACTCCTAGAAGAAAACATAGGCAGCAAGTCTTCAACATCAGTCCCAGCATAATCTTTTTGGATGTCATGTGTCCTTAGGCAGGAGAAAAAAAGAAAAAATAAACAAATGGGACTACATCAAACTAAAAAGCTTCTGCACGTCAAAGGAAACCATCAACAAAACAAAAAGACAACCCATCAACTAGGATAAAATATTTTCAAATCGTATATTCAGTAAGGGGTTAACATCAAAATACATAAAGTACTCATACAACTCAATAACAACAACAACAAAAAACTCAATCAAAAATGGACAGAGAACATGAACAGAGATTTTTCCAAAGAAAGTAAATAGATGGCCAATAGGCACATGAAAATATGTTCTGCATCAGTAATTTTTGGGAAAATGTAAATCAATCTATAATGAGATATCACCTCACACTCGTCAGAAAGGCTGTTATTAAAAAGACAAGAAATAAATGTTGGAGAGGATGTGGAGAAAAGGGAACCCTCATACACTGCTTGCGGGAATGCAAATTGGTGCAGCCACTATGGAAAACATTATGGAGATTTATCAAAGAAATAAAAATAGAAGTACCATATAATCCAGCTATTCCACCTCTGGGTACTTATCCAAGAAACATGAAAACACTATTTTGAAAAGATGCATGCATCCCTATGTTCATTGCAGCGTTATTCAATGAACAAGATTTGGAAGCAATGCAAGTGCCCATCAACAAGTGAATCTATAAAGAAGATGTGGTACATATATATATATACACACACACACACACACACACACACAATGGGGTACAACTCAGCCATAAAAAAGACACAATTGTGCCATTTGTGACAATAAGGATGGACTTTGAGAGTATTATGCTAAGCGAATGTCAGACAGAGAAAGACGAATACTGTATGATTTCACTCATATGTGGAAGATAAAAAAACAAATGAGCACATAGATACAGAGAATATATTGGTGGTTACCAGAGAGGAAAGAAGTGGGAGGAGGGCGAAAGGGGAAAAGGGTCACATATGTATGGTAACGGATGGAAACTAGACTTTTGATGGTGAACACGATACAGTCTATACAGAAGCTGAAATATAATGATATACAACTGAAATTCACATAAAGTTAAAACCAATGTGACCTCACCAACAACAAAAAATTTAAAAAGAAGACATGTGCATAATGATCCAACTTTGTTCTATTTTCTCACTTGACATTTTTAGGGTCCAATAATCAGTATTAACATTATCTTTAATAAATTGAATTGCTTAGTGAGTTTAATTACACAACATACATTCACACATTTCTTTCAGTTGACAGACCAAGGTCTTGGATTTTACATGCGATAGTGTAAATAACCAAAACTCTGTCTGGTCACATTCTCCCAATTCCGGGGTTGTGTTTCCAGGGCTAGACTCATCAGTTCCCAAGTATATATTCAGCTCTGTGTCGTAGTTACCATTTGAGGTTTCAGTGAGTTGCTTTTCCCAGTTCCTTAAGCCTAACTCAGATACCCTGGGTGGTGGGGCTACATGCTAAAGAAATTCACTAAATTCCAGGGAGTTTACTTTGATTCGGAAGTAGGGTGGGAGGGAATCATGCAATGTTCTGCAGGAAGAGAAAGGAAATGTGGATCAGAGATCATGGCATAAGAAATGAGCTGTGGATCCCCAGCATACAAGACAGAGAGATGAGTGGTTATCATGAAATAAGGGAAAAGATAAGGAGAAAAAGGGAAATAGGTACAAACAACTCAATCCTTGTATCTAACTGTGTGACTCAATCTTTCAGGATAAACAAAATCAGATTTTGGGACTCTATAAGTCTCCTTCCCTTTCTAGACCCATTAGCTTTGGAAGAAGCTTCCTTTGTTTACTTAAAGATGAACAAACAATCTGAAATGAAGGTAAGCAGAAAGAGTAGAAAGTTCACTCAATTTCATTAAGCCACAGAACGATTAAATTGGTTTCTGAGATTCTAAGACCTGATTTATATATGAAAATAGTTGAAAGGCATCTAGTAAAAAAAAAAATGTTAAGAGGACAAGAACATGGGAAGAAAAGCTGAAGGGCAAATCTAAACCAATTACAGGATGTTTTTCTTATAATCAGCTGCACCACAGTGCAATGAGAGTGGGTGCAGGCTTTCTAGGTCAAGATTTAAGAGCTTGGTATAGATTGGAAAAGCTCGATCTAAACTTATTATCAGTTGATATGGGCAAATAGATGGCTATTGCATCTTCCAAAGTTCCCCAATACACTTACCATGTTTAGAAATTTCTTAAAGACTAACAAAGATATTCATTTTGAAATTAGATTGCAAAATACAAACTTCTGGGATGACTAACCAATGTATATTAAACACAATGATATCCTAGTTGCAGAAAACCCGTGATATTTTTATCTTATCTTTAATTTAACACTTACTAGCTTTGGTCCTTGTAGCATCCTGATCCCCACTTTTACAGTGGCAAGAATACTATCTCTGGAAGTTTGCATTGGTCAGCTACTGGTTGTGATTCACAATTTAGCTCCATTTTTCCTATTTAGAGGATATTCTTTCAAATTCTAAAATAATTTGAAAGTCGCTAGTATATTTTAGTCTTCCAAAGCATATTTTGGTTTCTGATTTTTCATAGATACCTTATGCGAAATCAATAAAGGGTAATTTGGAGACTGCTATCTAGATATCACTTAAAATCACAAAGCCATCCTGACAATTAACATTAATACAAAGAAGAATAATGTATTGGACATGCTTTGTAGTCTTGTGCAATAAATCCAGAGAAGAGGTGAGAGGGCTGGACTATTTCCTCACTGTGACAGGATAAGATACTTCTGTGGTTCTCAGTAAGAGGAAAGGAAAAATGGCTTACTTACTAAGGAAAATCTTGCAGAAATGTTATCAAATATTTAAAGGCACAAAATAATTGTGGTACCGTTTAATTCTACCTGTTTTAGCTTCTCATATGATACTCATTCCTCCAGTCCTGCTTCCCATCTAATAAACTGATTTAAGTTATGTCCCAAGTAGATTATTTACCATGCAGAAAAACTGAATTAAGATACTGAGAGTTAAAAGGTCATTAAAGGTTATCTAGCTCATTTTGCTTCCCCATGGAGGAACCCACTCTACTTCATCTCTTCTCTCATGTCTTTAACTACCTTCTACGAAGCAGGCATTTTAGACCACCAATCTAGTTTGTAGCAGTTAGTATGTTCACATACATGAAAAACTACCTTTTATTTTGGAACAAAATGAGTCAGGATTATGTTTACAAAAAAAAATGAGGTTTAGTTACTTATTCTTTTACTCTGCTTACTTGTTGAAATATCTGACTGCTGAAGATTTTTAAGAAAGTTCTTGCCTGATAGAAACAGTTTCAAGTAAAGACAATAGTTCTATTTTTAATAATTTTTATTTGTATAGGCTTGTCTATTTCTAAGAGACTTAATAATGGTTTCGCAAGGATTACTGGTCTTTTTCAGTTTTACTGAGAATAATTGACATATATCACTGTGTAGGTTTAAGGTGTACAGCATGATGATTTGATTTACACATTATTATGAAATGATTACCACAATAGGTTCAGCTAACATCCACCTTCTCATATAGACACAATAAAAAAGAAAAGAAAGAAGAAAGGAAAAAAAGAAAACATTTTCCTTGTGAGAAGAACGCTTAGGATTTACTATCTTAACAACTTCCCTATATATCATACAGCAGAGTTAGCTATAGCCATCATGTTGTACATTACATCCCTAGGACTTGTTTATCGTATAACTGGAAGTTTCTACGTTTTGACCATCTTCTTCCAATTTCCCCTCCCCCCACTGTCCATCTCTGATAACAAGAAGTCTGATCTCTTTTTCGGTGAATTTGATTTTTTGTTTTGGGTTTTTTTCTTTAGATTTTTAAAAATTCCTCTTAGGAGGATTTCTGATTATAAGTATATCCATCTTATAATGTTATAAACCAATTTACCTCAATAAAAAAAGGGAAAAAAAACCATTAGGTGAAAAGTAATACGAGAACTAAAAGAAAAAAAGAAAAGAATGTCATTTTGTGGCAGTGTGTGTGAGGGAGTGTGTCCCCGTTGGTATTACTGTTCCTTTGGTGGAAGAATGTATTAACAGCAGTGATCTTTCATAGTGGTTTCAGATGAGGAAGTAGGAAAGAGTAGAAATGTCTTTTCCCCAGGAGGTAAAGTGCAACAAGCGCTTAATTAGAAATCAGAAGAATACCAGTTCTAACAGTGGTTCCACTAATAATAATCTCTGTGGCCCTGAACAATACATTTTGCCTCTATTTTCTTGATTTCCAATGTTTATAAAATGAAGAGGTTGGACTACGTCATCTTTGAGGATTCTTTCACAGCTAAAATCTGTGTGCCATCATCGGAACTCTTTTTTAAGAAGGAATCGGTCATTTCTTGGGGGAAAAAAACAAGAAAATGTCCAGAGGTCTCCTAATTTATGATTTTGGCGGGTCAATTTGCAGTAGTAGTATTTTTCCTTTTGAATTCTGCCCTTGAAAATGGCCTCTGAATCAAGATGAAATGTCCCATATTGGCCGGCAGATGGCACTATTAGGCACCGACAAGCTAGATTCATCTCTGCTCTTACTTTGGCAAGAATATGGATTCTGGAACTGAATTGATAGGATAAAGAATGGTTGAAATGATGATTAGAACTGAGAGAGTTCCGTGAGGCTCATGCTTTTCTGATGACACTACTGTGCATGAATCATTTTACTGTCATTTTTACATGTTGGTGCCGCTATATACGCTGTTGTGTGTATTCTACAGGGATAATTTAGGCGAGAAGAGAGAAAGCCCTGATAGAAATATGCCTGGCAAAGGTACAGGACCCCACATTGCCTTTACAGAATGCAGAACTGCTCTGATGCTAATACAGTATCTGTGTTAGCCCGTACATACCCTCCTTGCTGCTCCGCTTAGCTACGAGAGACAGGAATTGGACGTCTTTTTCCTAGAAAAGGGCTTGATCTCCTTTATCAAGAAGCCTCAAGGATTTTAGCCTAGAAATTATGTGATGATAATATAATACCAAGCTTTAATTTCAACAAAAGGGAAAAATAGAGCGGATTTCTGACTGAAATTCTGGCAATAAATTTGACTGAAAGTTTTTTGATGTGAAAGGACAGAGAAAAGCACCTGTTCTTTTGTCTTAGTTCCAGGGGTAGAAACAAAATTGCTTCTACCTTTCCTGCTCATTTTTCTTTTTCTGGTTTCTCATGACACATCCTTTTGGTTCTGTTTTTCCTAAAACATGCCTGCTGTATATCATTCTGTCTTCTCCAAGCCCAAAATACTGAGTAGACTTGGAATTGATAGATGGAAGAAATAACTTAATTACTTCCTCCACCATTTTAATCCTTAGTTGCAAGTAACAACAGATTATTATATTTCTCGTAGTTCACTTATCATTTTTTCCTGCCCATTTCATTTTCCATGTTCAAAGTTTTAAGATTCTCTTTATGCTAACTTGTTAAATTCTAGGAATAGTGTTGAAAATTTTGCCTCTTCTATTAGCAATCTCTAGAAAAAGGAATTTCAGAAAAATGAAAGAGAGAAAAGCTTTCTCATATGGAAATATCCCTGTAAGTGTAGCAATAGTACCATCTTGTATTGTCAAATCCCTTTTGAGAAAATGATAAATGTTTTTACCATTGACAAAACTCTGAGTCTTGAGAAAATGTGTAGTGCTGTACTTTTTGTTTTGATTTTTATAAAATTGCCCTTGTAGGGGCTGGCCCGGTGGCGCAGCGGTTAAGTTCGCCCGTTCTGCTTCTTGGCGGCCCGGGGTTCGTGGATTTGGATCCCGGGTGCAGACATGGCACTGCTTGGCAAAAGCCATACTGTGGTAGGCTTCCCACATAAAAGTAGAGGAAGATAGGCATGGATGTCAGCTCAGGGCCAGTCTTCCTCAGAAAAAGAGGAGGATTGGCAGTAGTTAGCTCAGGGCTAATCTTCCTCAAACAAACAAACAAACAAAATTGCCCTTGTAAATGTTACTCTAACAATGGAAACTTTTGGACGTCTACCTAGACTGGAGAAATTGCTCCGTGTTCTCTAAAATGTAACTTTAACACCTAAAATGTCTGGTTTTCTATTTGGTTGCTTTAGTTGATAATTTGTTTGCTAATTTTTGTGTTTAAATACAAATTTGTATTTTTCTGAAAATATAAATGCTCTAAACGCTTATTATTAAGCAGAGCTGTTTTCTTCTTCTCCCCGTATTTATAAAGGTATAATATAAACCTATTAAAATAGTAATATAGTAATATAATTGTCATCAACATGAAATTTATTATATATATAGTTCTCAATGTTAAACATTATTGGTAACCACCTACTCAGGAATATTTGTTTCACCAGTTTTCTGAGGAATTAAAAAAAGTGCCTGAGATTTTTTTAACATGAGATTACAGATTATTAATTTAGCAAATCAAAAATTTTATATCATAATATCTTATGTTGTCAAAATTCTTTGCAGTAAAATTTGATTTGATTTTTTTATAATGAGGTATCATTGACGTATAACATTGTGTTAGTTTTAGCTGTACAACATAACAACCGATATTTGTATATATTGCAAAATGATCACCACAACAAGTCTAGCTAACACCCATCACCATACTTAGTTACAAAAAATATTTTGCCTGTGATGACACTTTTAAGGTCTATTCTTTAGTAACTTTCAAATATGCAATAGAGTATTATTAACTATAGTCATCATGCTGTACACTACAACCCATGACTTTATTTTATTACTGGAAGTTTGTACCTTTTGCCCTCCTTCACTCATTTTACCCACCCTCTACCACCTTCAACTAGCAACTACCAATCTCTTCTCTGTATCTATGTGCTCAGTTTCTGTTTGTGTTTTTGTTGTTGTTTTATATTCCACATATAAGTGAGATAATACAGTATATGTCTTTCTCAGTCTGGCTTGTTTTACTTACCATAATGTCCTCAAAGTCTGTCTTGTTGCAAATGTCAAAATTTTCTTCTTTTTCGTGGCTAAGTAATACTCCATTGTGTATCTGTATCTATATCTATCTATTTATCTATCTATCCAGCTACCTAGCTATCTATATATCACATTTTCTTTACTGATTCATCATCTGTGGACACTTAGGTTGTTTCCATATCTTGGCTATTGTAAATAATGGTGCAATGAACACAGAGGTGCATATGTTTTTCCAAGTTAATCCTTTTGTTATCTTCCAAAAAATACCCAGAAGTAGAATTGCTAGATCATATAATAGCTCTACTTTTAAATTTTTGAGGAATCTCAATACTGTTTTCTATAGTGGGTGCAACAATTTACATTCCCACAAACAGAACAAGGGTTCCCTTTTCACTACATACTTGCCAACATTTGTTATTTCTTGTCTTTTTGATAATAGTCTAACAGGTGTAATTTGATATTTCATTGTGGTTTTGATTTGCATTTCCCCAATGATTAGTGATGTTGAGCACCTTTTCATGTACCTGTCGCCTATCTGTATGTCTTCTTTAGAAAAATATCTTTTCACATCCTCTGCCCATTTTATAATTGGATTGTGGTTGGTTTGTTTGGGTTTTTTTTTTGCTATTCGTTGTGTAAGTTCTTTATATGTTTTGGTTATTAAGCCCATGACTTGCAAAGGTTTTCTCCCATTTTGTAGGTTGCCTTTTCATTTTGTCTATAGTTTTCCAATGCTGTACAGAAGCTCTTTAACTTGATGTAGTCATACTTGTTTACTTTTGTTTTTGTTAGCTTTGTTTTTGGTGTCAAATCCAAAAAGCAATTATTTTGAATGTGAATTATTAATTACAATATCAGATGAACTTCTTATTTTGCCAGGGCTCTCATGCAAAATTAGGGAATGATTAGAAAAGAACAAGGTTCTGAGACATGGAATGGGGACTAGTGGCGGGATTTGGATGATGTGGTACCTGAATCCGCAACCCCACACTGAATCTCCCTGCCTAGAAAGATCAGCCCCTCCTGCCCTGTTTGATGAGGCTGCTCTTCCCATGCTTGGAGATTCAAAAGACCTCTCCTTCAAAGAGGAAGATAGTTTTCCTCAGTCACACAACCCAAGTGTCCTTTCTCCCTCCTCAATTCACCTGCTCCCCACGTAGGTTTAGTCAGATAAATGTAATTTCTGAAAGAGTTCTACCAAGGAGAAAATCATGTCATTAAAGATTTGGATGAATTGCCAATATGGACATGCTTTCCAGAAGTTCTTCCCTCACTGTGCTGACTTGACACATAATAGTATTCTTACACTGTTTACTTACTGATTGGTTGAGTGACGCTTGGACTAACAGTGACTTATGCTAAATAGAGATATAGGGAGGAGTCTAATGATGTGAGAAATCGGAGTGTGGAAGTGGATTTATCATGCACAACCTGCCCACTCATTCACAAACCATGTGACCTGAAAGGGCCAAGAATTTGTTGTTTATAGAGGCTCTAGGGGTTATAGTGAGGAAGCAAAACATCAGGAGCCAAGAATTTTGGTTGGAATTGATGCAGGTGAAATGAGCTTTGAATTTTTATAATATTTTAAGGATTATAAGTAGTGGGCCATAGCTATCATCCAAAAGGTGGGGAAAGCTATCAGTGTGAGTAGTAAGAGCAACGCAGTAGTAAAGAAGCCAACACCAAAGAATTTTTCCAAACCAGAAAGTCCTTCCTTCTTGATTAATATAACAAAATTCTACCATGTCTCATAAATAGAGGCCAAAATTTATCCACCCTGAGTGTCATTGCCCTTACTCCCTTCCCTGGTTGAGTCAGCTCATTAATTCAATGCCACTTTCAAAAAGGAAAGGCCAGGTGCTCCCTACAGTAATAAGCATGTCCTCTGAATATTCTTCCTAACTTTCTCCAAATGGACCTGTGTTCCTTCCATTGAGTAACTAGTCAAGTAACTTCCACTGAGTAACTATCCAGACTATTTTTAATGTAATGAACTCTGGCTTTGTCAGGTAAATAAATGGAGCACAAAACCAAATCGTATTTGGTAGTATGTCATATTACCCTAAAATTATTTCCTAATTCATGAGTGTTGAGCTGGGATTTACATTCTCAGTAGCTGATGGAATCTTCACATTGGCTTTCTGACCCTAAAGAAACTAGGAACTATGCTGATAGAGAGGGCTATGTGGAAGCCCCAAGTCTCCTCACTTTCAATAAGAGAGTCATAAAAACTTTTGTCTCTTTGGGGAGCTCAAGGAGATTAATACTACTTCAAAGATTTAAAATATTCAAAAGGAAATTTCTATCACATTTCCATTTAGCTTTGCAGTATGAGAGGTGCAGAATGACAGAGAATTGTAGGTTTAATGAAGTAGTGACTAATATCCTAGCTCCTGATCTAGATTTGGTCTTATTAGAATATATCAATAGAACCATTAGCATGGTGATCCCTAACTGATGAATGCTACAATTTATAAAAGTTACCAAATACAAAGTGTCATACTTAAAAATTTCCACACACAAAACATATACATACATGCATACGTGCATATATACATACACACATATACATATATACTTACATACATGCATACGTGCGTAATACACACACATATATAATAATGATAAAAACAAAATGCATGTAACCACAATCCAATTTAAGAATAAAATGTCATAAGAACCACTGAAGTATTCTCTACACTTTTCTCCCATGACACTCTTCTCTCTCTACGAGAGGTAATAACTATCCTGCAATTTCTGTTAACCCTTCCCTTGATTGTTTTTTATCAGTTTACTAGCTAAGCATTCATTCCTGTTTTGAACTAGTATAAGTGGAATCACAACAGTATTCTTACCTTAAATTTATTTTTTTAAAACTTTGACTTTGATGGCTGTAATACACATATTTTTTTTACTTTCTTAGTATCTATAATGAATAAAACACATTTTTCTCTCCCTTCCTTTTGCCTGTTTTGCCTCTCTTCTTTCACATCAAACAGCAATGTGAAAACACAAACATTTTCCAAACAACATTGGAATTATTATCAGTTTTTTGCTGTATTTAAGCAGAGATGCTAAGTATATTTTTATATGCGGTGTGAACTGTGTATGTGCAAAATGTATGTAGGTTTCTGGTAAAGAACGGCTGGACTGAACAGTATACATATTTGTAATTGTATTGATGTTCTAGTGTTTGTACTAACTTTCACATTAACTGGGAGGTAAGGGAACTCTTTGGTCCACATCTCTGCTACTACTTGATATATCCAGATTTTACAAATATTTCTTCAATGTATGAAATTGCATATAATTGTACATTTAATATGCATTTCCATGATTGCTAATGAAGTTAGACATGCTTTCTTTGGTTTTCAAACTTTCTTGTTTTCTCTTTTCTGAGAAATCTGTGATTTTAGCCTATTATGTTCGTTTGTTCTTATTTTACTTATTGATGTATATAATTTTTTCTATATCAAAAATACTAACAATTTTATTTTTCATTTAGACCATATGTGTAACTTACATTTCTTTGTCTTTATAATAGGTTTTAATAATTCAATCATATTAAAATTAGGAATGTCTATTTACTTTTTTTGGTCTCTTTAAAAGAAAAATTCTTTCCTACATCTTGCATTCATATACTCAAAACTAAAATTTTATCACCTGTGTACCAGCTACTGTTGTGGGTCATCTTTTGCCCTCATGGTTTTTGTGTAACAATTATTCTGTTGTGATTTGCGTACTCACGAACTCACAGGATATCATGTTGGTCTACTCTGTTGATAATGTCCTTCTAATAGGATCTGGTGAATGGGAAATAGAAGATATCCCAGGTGCCTTGCAAATTCATTTGTGTACCATATCATGGGAGAAGAACCTATGGAAACAATCTGTCACCTCAGTAACATTTCTGGTAATCTAGTTGTTTTGGGGTGAGTTAGGCTTGTCTACAAAATCTGGTCAAATTTTGATCATGTTCAAGAATGTCAACTTGTAGTGTGCTGAAGATTATTTCATTTTACTCCTGAGGCACCAAATAAATACTTCAAAAGATCTATTTGAGGTACTTACACAGAGGGTAGGACGTGACTTCCCATGACATTCCTATTTTCACGCAAAGGGTTTCTCCAAGGTTTCATTTTCTTGGCACACTGCATGGTGAGATATATCTGGCCTGTCATATGAACACAAAATTATATAATTATTGGCTTTATTCCTCTACTGAACAAAATATTGGCACCAACACAAAGGCAGTAATTTTGCTACTTTGGCCTCTTCCTTTACCAACCAATGAATCTAGGTAATTCCATAAGATGCTTCTGCATATAACTGTATGCAGAGAAAATAATTAATAATAAATGACTACAGCCTAATTTGGCAAGATCAAAATGTGCTTGTGTCTTGCAGAAACAGTGATTTGATTCACCCTGTTTGGTCACTCCAACATGCTGAGTTTTCTGATAAGAAAAAGTGTTGAAGAAGACATAAGTTATTAATGTGAGCTATTACCTCAGATCCATTTGTAAAATAAGTACTGTACCTCCTACATGTATTTTCTACATGGCTTTGGCATGTAAGTACACATTTCACTTTTCTCCCCTCCATTCACTACATTATTGTATACATGATATGTTCATAGTAACTTTATTATTTTGTCTGTTGGTCACGCAATGTTGACTTAGAATTATCTCAGAACCAAAGTGCAATTGACATCACTCAGAGATTCCAGATTTGGATCTGGATGAAATGAATGGTGATATACTGGAATGGCTCCCTCTGTGAAGGGAGTGACATGAGGAAACATGTTGTATTGTATTAGTGCTGACATTGTTTGTGTGTAAATATGAAGGGAAGGATGTGTACAAATGGTATTTTGTCAGTGTGGTGGACTGTCATGGATCTTTATTGGCATACTTATTTATACATTTATTTATCTTGTATTTTACTTAAACACTCTTCCTTTAAGTAGGACTGACTTCTGATATAGAAATATCCCATTCGCTCTAGCAAGTAGGGGACATGGACATGGAATCTAGATTTGCCCATTAAGATATGTGAACCTATACTTTGGGTCTGAAGCAAGGAGTTATAAAAGGCACATAGAGAAGAGAATTAATTCAGATGATGGTAATGTCACTGTTAGCAACACAGAGTTTCTAAAGGCAGGACTGGCAGCATGCCCACAGTGCTTTTTGAGATTTACTCCTGTGGTGATCATGGCACTCTGTGGAGCTGAGAAGTGCTTGGAAACAGCAGTGGGATCCTCATCAGAAATTTATTATGCATGACTTTGCGGTAATTCTGCCTGGCCGTTATGTTTCCTGTTCTTTTTACAAGTTTGGTTCTTTGGCTTTTCCGTGTAACTTGTGCGTGTGAGGGGTACATTTTAACTGAAAAATATGTTTTTGTTTAGCTTGCTTTTTTCACTTAAAATGTAGATTACGTACCTCCTTGCAGGTCAGTAGATCAATATTTAATTCTTTTATTTTTGGTTTCTTTATACATACGCTAATGCATACAATAATAAAGTAATTAGATTATGTCATATATGCCATATTAAACATTTTTTGTCTGTTTTTCAGCACCACTACTCCTCTAACTCAGATTAATAGCCTGATGTTTTTTCCTCTTACTCCTTTCTTTCTGCTCATATTATATATGTTTCCTTTGTTTGTTTTACAAAAATGGCACAATGCTAACCACACTTCTGTGTACTTTGTTCCTGCCCTGCCATTGAAAATATCTTATGAAAACTCCTCCAAGTTAAGTGGTGTGGTTATAATTCAATCTTTTAATAGCTGCTTAGTATTTCATGATGTAGTAGTACCATAAGTTAATCAACCATTTCTCTTTAAGAATATTCACTTGCAACTATAAATTATATATCAACACATATTTGAATAAATAACTTATGTAGTGGTGTTTTTATTTTTTGGAGCTAGGTTCCAGGAGTGGAATTACTGAATTTAAGAGTCTATATATATTTAAGTTCAATCACTATCGTCCGGTTGCTTTCTCAAAGAAGACACTGTAACTATTCACATTTATACCAACAATATGTGAGATGACACTTTTCCCTTAATCCAAGCCAGCAACAGATGTTTTCATTATTTGTCAATTTGATGAGTATGAATTAGTAACTTGTTACATTATTTTGCATTTCACTAACTAGGAATGAGTTTGAGCATCTTTTCAAGCCATTTTAATTTATTCTGCTGGGAATTGCAGATCCATATGCTTTATCCAATTTTCCAATTTGAGAGGGGCTCTCTATTTTTTATTGATTTGTAGGCGCAATTTATTTTGGATCTAATTTCTTTGTCAAATATATGTAATTGCAAGTAATACCTCCCACTCTGAAGCTTGCCTTTTACTTCTTAATGTCATTTTGTAATAAGATAAATGATAAATTTTAGAATAAAAATAGGAATGAAATTTTTAAAAAATACCATTCACACTGGCACCCAAAAAGTCAAGTAAGATGCTCAACTTCATTTTTCATCAGGGCAATACAAATTACACCACCATAAGATATCATTTCACAGCCATTAAAAGGGCTAATAAAAAGACAGGTGATGCCAAATGATGGTCATACATGGAACAATTGGAAATTTCAAGCACTGCTCCTGGGAGAATAAATTGGTACTGTAAAACTTTGTAGCAGCATCTACTGAGTCTGATCATATGCATTCCCTATGATGCAGCAATTCCACTCCTAGAAATGTATGTGTGTATGTATACACGTGTATCCAAATGAAAAGTACGTAATAAATAACATATAGATTTGCCAAAGGGAATTTCATATATATATGTGTATATATATATACACAAAAATGTACTCTAGTTTTTTATAGTACTATTTTTAAAATTTTTGTTGAGGTAACATTGATTTATAAAATTGCTAAATTTCAGATGTACATCATTATATTTCACATACTGTATAGACTATATTGTGTTCCCCACCAAAAGTCTAGTTGCCTGACGGGCCCGATGGCACAGCGGTTAAGTTCGCATGTTCGGCTTCTTGGCGGCCTGGGGTTCACGGGTTCGCATCCCGGGTTCGGACATGGCACCGCTTGGCAAAAAGCCATGCTGTGGTAGGTGTCCCACGTATAAAGTAGAGGAAGATGGGCATGGATATTAGCTCAGGGCCAGTCTTCCTCAGCGAAAAGAGGAGGATTGGTAGCAGTTAGCTCAGGGCTAATCTTCCTCAAAAACAGAAAAAAAGTCTATTTGTCATCCATTGCCATACACTTGTGTCCCTTTACCCCTTTTGCAACCCTTCCATGTAACCACCAATTTGTTCTCTGTTCTATGTGTCTGTTTCTTTATCTTACACACATGAATGGAATCATACAGTATTTGTCTTTCTCTGTCTGACTTATTTCTTTTAGCAAAATACCCTCAAGTTCATCCATGTTGTCATTAATGGCAAGATTTCGTCTATTTTTATGGCTAAGTAGTATTTCATTGCATGTATATACCATATATTCTTTATCCATTCACCCATCGATGGGCACTAAGGTTGTTTCCCAGTCTTGGCTGTTGTGAAGAATATTGCAATGAACCTAGGGGTGCAGCACTAATTTTAATAGGCAAAAATTGGAAATTATTCAAATACTTATCAAAAGTTGAATCAAAAATAAATTATGGTATATTCACACAGTGGATTGGTACACAGTGATGAGAATGTATGATCTGCAACTACCCGTAAAAATGCCCTATGCACTTATAATCTGTGCCCATTTGTTTATGCATGTTTAAATTAAAAATAAAAACTCAAATATCTATTAAATATCTAGATCAGTGTCTCTCAACTGTCATTTGGTCATGTCTGGAGAAAGTGTTTATGTCACAGGTACTGACGAATAGTGCCTGGAGGTCAGGGATGCTGCTAAACATCTCACAGAGAACAGGAAGCCCTGGCAAGACTTGTCTTGCCCAAAATATCAATGGTGCTGAGGTTGAGAAACACTGATCTGGATATAAATGTAAGTAAATATGTGTAAGACCATAGCAATAGAAATTACAAAACATTTTTTGAGAGATTTCTACAAGTTGCTGAAGAAATGGACGATTATAACGTGCTCATGGTTAAAAGATTCAATATTTTAAAGATTTTAATTCTCCTCAAATTGTTTATGGATTCAATGCAATTCTAAATAAAATGTGAGGGTTTTATTCTGTAGATATGGACATATGGATCCTAATGTGTATATTGAAATGGAATGGGCCCCCCAAATGGCCAAGTTAATCTTGAAGAAGTAAAAACTAGGAGATTACAATACTAGATATCAAAAGTAATGATGCAAGTCTTCTCTACACCCAAGTTATCAGATTAAAATCCAAATATTAGCATTTTGAAATTTTAGTATTTTGAGATTTTTCCCCTTTATTTAAATCTTTACTTCATCTGGAATTAATTTTACCTTAGATTTTATATAAAGATGGTATTACATTCAACATAGAGAGTATAGTGGTAATTACTTCATTTACGGAAGTGGTGTTTAGGAAATTATTTAAGTTCCCAACTGTTTTGTTTTCTCTGCTTATAATCTTTATTACATGTGATCAAAGAAAATTAGCTGCAAAATTTATATTTTAAAATGCGATCAACATAGTTCAATATTTTATCTTGCATAGATAGCCTTATTTGTTTGTTTTCTTTAAAATACATTTACCTAAACCAATGAGATAAATAGTATCACAGTTATATCTACAATTTAGCCATAAAAAAGCTTTGGAAATGTAAATGTTTTAGACTGTCTTTAAAAGATGGTGAAAGAGAGAGTGCTGTTGAGATGGAGAGTGCAAACAAGTGATGACTGTTTATGGATTCCGGACAATTTCAAGTTGAGAGTAAACAGTTGTGAGTCTATCTGGTCAGAAAAAAAGGGTATCTGAGTCCTCCTTTCCTCTTAGTTATAAGTATTAGTTCCAGAATGAGATGAACTCTTCTCAGGAGCGTTCAAATAACAAACACAGAGGGAAATAATTACATGTTTCTTAAAAACCTTTCATTAGTCTCTTCCTGTTTTTCTGCTCATCAGGGTCCTGAAGACCCAAGAGTAATCCTCTCCCCTAAGACACTAAATCAAGTCAGGCTCCTACCTATCCAGCCACGTTAGTTTCCATTCCCTGTACTTCAACTAGTTGGGTCCTTGAACAGACATGAACCACTCTTTCTCATCAAAGAATCACAGGTGTATCTGTTCTTTGGATAATAACTTGCAAACTAGAGCCTCGTCATAGCATGTAAAAAGTGAAAAATTGAGAGGAAATAAAACATAGATGAGTTTAACACTGAAATGAATCATATATGGTAAGATGAATTCAAGAAAGGTAGATTTCTCTTATATCCTGTGCTTTCCTTCTTGAACACACATTCAGAGTTAAGATACTTGGAGATTGTTAGACTTCCTTCTAAATTTGGTTATCTAGTCTCCCACTCCATCCATATATACATATAATTAGTAACTGAGGGCCTACAAATAGGGGCTAAGTTGCTACAGCATGGACAAACGAGTCAAACATTGACGCATTTCATTGATACATCTGCCTTAAGTCTCAGGCTACCTTGTAATTCACCTAATGAAAATTTTCATATTTCATCTAATCTGAATGTGAGATTATTCTGGTGATGGGATCACACTGGTATAGGAGAAATTTCAAAGATATGGTTGCTACATTTCTAGAGTTCTGATATTGAAGTAGGTGATTAGGATAATCGTTCTTTGTTATTTATTTTCTTGTTTGAAAAATACAGCTTTAGTATACTGTAAGCCACCTTGCCTGGGGATAGGATAAATTTTATTTGGGTTTTTCTAAGAGCAGAGATCCTTGTTTCTCTCATATTGGTGAGGCAGTTTTGGAGTCTTCTTTCCTAGAACAATTAATATCAATCCTGAACTTGACAGTATTCTGGATTAAAATCAATATCATCATTTCTGCCTCACTTTTCACTGTGTGGAATCCAAACTTTTCTTGACATCAAGCTGACTTATGTCCTTTCCTTTTACATTGATTTCATTGTTTCCTGTCTCAGTTAGTAGGTTTTAAATAAGAACCATATATTTGATGGAATTGTCTCCTCTTATGAGAGCATTGGTTGGATTTATGAGTATGAGGAGCAGAAGGAGAGGGAAGGGATATTTTCTCTAGCAAAGACAATTTCAGAAAATATGTAGATATCTATGTTTGAAGAATGTATGTTAGAAAACCGTCCGTTACCCAATTGGTTGTGGTTCATGCATGTGAACTTTATGTTCTTAGAGCCTCATAAAGGATGTTTTAGTGTAAGAGAAGTGTGAGGTCAGCAGTGTAAGAGGCTTGGTATGTTCTGGATCATATGTGAGATTGCAGGGATCCTCTTATGGAGTTGATGTTCTAATTTGCTCTGATTGAGGTGAAAGAAGTCCTTTTATAAGCAGGTGGTGGTGGTACTGAGGCATCAGTAGCAGTATCAGTACCAGAGATGAATCTTCCTCAAAGATCTAACTTTGAAATTGAGAAGTCTCTATAGCACAAAGAGACTTTTAATTTTATTATTTATTATCAATCTCTTTCTCTCCCTGTCTGTTTCTGTCTCTCCTTCTCTCTGTATATATGGAAATTCTGTAATATAAGGCATAGTATTACAGGATTCATCATCATTTGTGGAGCAGTTAATACATGTCAGACACTGTGTTAAGTACTTTACATGCAGTATCTCACTTAATACTTATAACTTCTTAATTAGGTAGATGCTATTACTCTCATGTTATTTACGAGGACATAAGGGAATGATTTAGGTGTACTTTAGACTTTCAAAATGCTCACTGCTATCAACAATTAAATTCTTGGTTCTTTACGTTTCCCAATGAATTTTGGAGAGAAAATACAGTTTCAAATAGTTCCTAAGATTCCTGCCCCCTGGTGTATGCTCCTTGCTAAATAGCCTCCCTTTGAGTGAAGGTGGGACCTGTGAATATGGTGGGATATGACTCTCTCACTTACATTACGTTGCATTTCCCTTTTGCCCAGCAAACTGGAGAGAGATTCTCCTGCTGGCTTTGAAGAAGGAAGCTGCTATGTTGTCAGATGGTCAGGTGGTTAAGACTTAAGTGTGGCTTCAGATGTTCTCTGGCAACAGCCAGCAAGAAAACAGGGGCTTCAATCCTAAAGCTTCAAGGAAATGTATTTTGCCAAAAGCCTTAATAAACTTAGAAGACGACCCTGAGCCTCAGATGAGATTACAGACCCAGCTTACACCTTGATTTTAACTTGATGAGACTTTGAGCAAAGGACCCAGCTGACCTGACTGAAAAAATTGCACAATAGTAAAACTGAATTGTTTTATGCCATTAAATGTGAGGTAATTTATGATATCAATAGAAATTAATGCCATGGATTTCTCCTACTTCTTTTTGCATATATCTGTGTTTGCCTCTATTGTGTGTGTGTATGTGAGAAAGAGAGAGAGGCGGATGATGAAATCATTCCATCTTACTTATCAAAGAAGCTTTGCAATAGGCAAAGTTGAATATAACTCCAGAATTATCTGTCATGGATGAGGCAGTTGCTACACAGAGAATGGGTTCTCAGTTCTCAATTAAATGCTGGATGTTCTTTATGTTCCTACGCGGAGAGTGACCAAATGTGTTGAAAAATGACAAATGTGAGCCTCGTGACAACATTTGTCCTAATACGGCTTCACCATGTACCAGCGCTGAACACCTGGCTCTTTGGAATCTTCTTGGTGATTTGCATACTCACTGTGGTGGGGAACCTCCTCATCCTGCTGGTGATCATGGTAGATTCCCACCTCCAAACCCCCATGTACTACTTCTTCACCAACCTGTCCTTCATTGACATGTATTTTTCCACAGTCATTGTGCCCAAAATCCTGATGACCTTGGTTTCCCCAGGAGGCAAAGCTATCTCCTCCACATCTGTGTGGCCCAGCTTTACTCCTTCCACCTGCTGGGGAGCACCAAGTGCCTCCTCTACATAGTCATGTCGTATGACTGCTACCTGGCCATCAGTTACCCATTCATGTACAGCAGCATGATGAGTGGGAGAGTGTGTGCCCTCCTGGCCATAAGAACATGGCTCAGTTGCTCTCTGCACGCTGCTGTCCAGACCATACTGACATTCCCTTTTCCCTACTATGGGTTCAACTTCTGTGATGCACCACCCATCCTCAACCTGGCCTGTGCAGACACCTCTGCCAACGAGATGGTGATACTTGTCAACATCGAGGTAGTGGCTTCAGGCTGTTTTCTCCTGATAGTGCTGTCCTACGTGTCCAATGTCTGTTCCATCCTGAAGATCCGCACCTCAGAGAAGAGATGCAGAGGATTTCAGATCTGTGCCTTTCACTGAATTGTGGTCCTTTGTTTCTTTGGCCCTGGTGTTTTCATTTACCTGAGGCCAGGCTCCAAGGATGCTGCGGATGGTGTTGTGACAGTTTTCTACACTGTGCTGACACCCCTTTTAAACCCTGTGGTGTATGCCCTGAAGAACAAGAATGTGAGGAAAGCTCTGCTGAAGATGAAAAGTGAGTCAGTATTCATTCACAGTAAATTAGAAAGGCCGGATATGACTAGGTTCTTCTTTATTTATAATTCAATTAAAAAACCAATATGAATATTATAGTTTCAAGGAGCATTTCAATTACCCAATCATAATGTGTAATGAATATTTAATGAATTTTAATTTCTTTTCCTTGTGCAATGCTTGTAAGGAGCCCTGTTTAAGCAACTATTTAACCGTGATAATCTAAGAGAAACAAAAATGGCCCATTCTCCTCTTTTGGTGTTCTATCAAGTAAATCATCAGAGAAGTGGTTTACTTCTATCTCCTACATACGTATTTTCAAGAATTGCTATCCAATATAATGCTATTGTATTTTATTTTGTGTAATTTAAATAAAGGCTTTATAAAAAGCTATTTCTTTCCCTTTGCAAACTTTCCATATTGAAAAAGTCACTTATAATATTCACAGTACATTATATAATGTAATATCCATATGGTGAAATTTTTAGATTAGAAAATATCACCAAAAATGCTTGATTGTGAAAAAGACTGGTTTTATTAACATTTATGAGCTAATGAAAACTGTGTAACTCCTTAATTTTTTTCACTGTTGCATCCAAGATTTTTGAAAGTAAACATTTGTCTATTTACACTATATTAGTTTATAGTATATTGGTTGCTGATACAGCTATGTAGATTTTCCTTCTATAGTTACAGAGTTCCTGGTCTTTTCTCCAAAATGCAAAGCTTCTATTTTTAGCAATCTTAAAACTATTTTTGTAAGGAAAAAGGGAACAAATAATAAATATATGAAAAATAAACAAACAACCTTAGGACAAATCTATATCACTAAAAAATATTGATTGTATCTCACAATTTTAAAACCAGGTCCTAAGAAGTACTTCCTTTGTAATTAGACTATTTCAGTAATTCACGTTTGTTTGACTTAAAGTATAAAATGGATTATGGACACCATCTGGGGTGGTAAAGAATGGGCTATGAACCTCACAAACAGTCATCCAAATATATACCTATATCGAAAGTGTAAATTAATTTTTCTGAAAATAAATGCTTAACTCAAATGCCACACATATCATGTTAATGCAATAAATGTCAATATCACATAGCATATCAAGAAGAGAAAAGGGGTAGGTAGCTGCTAGGAGTGGAGAATGCTTCTCAAATTCCTCAGAGTTGCAGCAGCTGCCTTCCAGAGATGCTTTAGCAAAGCATCCCTTCTGTGCTAGCTTGGCATATCTTCCTCTAAGTAGGCTATGAAGCTATGCTGGTAAGAGAATCATACTAATTTTGAAAGCATGACCTATATTAACCATGAAATAGTGACCTATGTAAGATGTTGATTATTAGTGTTCATTCCATTAAACCAAGTCTAGTATGGACAATTATATAATCCTCCTCATTTGGCAAAGGAGAAAACTGAGGACATGTTAGACCAAAACTACTTAGCCATTGAGTTCTCTTGGATTCTTTTCACTTCCTTGTAGTCACACTATTTTATTTAACTCACCATAAAAAAATGTTATGGGATATTTACTGAGTATTAAGGCACACGATAAACAATAGAACAGACAAGGTCTCTACCTTCAAGGTGGCTGTGGTCTGCTGAGGGAGAAAAGCAAGTGTAGCATCATCCAGGGTTCATTGTGATAAGTGCACATTGTAATTCAAAGTACAATAATAATATGTATTAAATGAAACCATGTTGAAAGTAATTTAGATTTTTAATGATGACATATAAGGTAAATATCAGTATTTTTTTTTCTTTGCTGAGGAAGATTTACTCTGAGCTAACATCTGTGCCAATCTTCCTCTATTTTGTATGTGGGTCACTGCCACAGCATGGCTCCTACTGAATGGTGTCAGGCTGTGCCCAGGAACCAAACTCGGGCCACAGAAGTGGAGCATGCAAACTTAACCACTAGGCCACAAGGCTGGCCCCAATATCAGTATTTTTTTAATTGAAATTTTATTGAAATAATTGTAGAATAACATAACGTTGTAAGAAATAATACAGAGAGAACCTTTGATACCTTTGCCCAGTTTCTCCCAGTGGTAACAATTTGCAAAACTATAGTACAATATCACAACCAGGATATTGATATTAATAAAATCCACAGGTCTTATTCAGAATTCCCCAGTTTTATTTGTTCATGTGTGCATGCGTGTGTGAAGTAGTACACAATTTTAAGACCTGTGTAGGTTTGTGTATCTACCACTAAAGTCAAGATATTGAACAGTTCCAAGACTATAAAGATCTCTTGTGTGGCGATTTTTTAGCTAATATGAATAGTGACCACTGAATAAAGGTATCCAATATTAGTATTTTAATTGTTATATGGTTAGATAAAACACTTTGAGTTATATTTGATTTTTTTGTTTATTTTTTTTATGAGGAAGATTATCCTTGAGCTAACACGTGTGCCAATCTTCCTGCATTTTGTATGTGTGATGCCACCACAGCATGGCTTGATGAGCTGTGTGTAGGTCCACGCCCAGGATCCAAGCCCACAAACCCCAGGCTACCAAAGTGAAGCACATGAACTTAACCACTATGCCATCAGGCTGGCCCAGGTGTTTACATTTTTTATCTTCTCTTTTTCTTATTTCCACCTATTTATCCATTTAATAACAAACATGAATTAAATGGCTATTGCATGCTATGCACTATGAGTTCAAAGATTGAACAGACATAGACCCTTGTCAAGGAGCTTATAGTCCCAATATAAAAGAAGCATAGATTACATAAGAAAAGGAGTCAGAAAAATTAGAGAATTATGAAGAAACTTGCATAGAACAATAGGAAGACAAATTTTTATCTTGTAAATTTGGAAGAGTTATTGAAAAACAGCAGATATGACAGTAATATGATAGCCTTTATATTCAGAGATATAATTAGTGGGAACATGGAAGACAGATTGGAGGAAGGTAAGCTTTAGGGCAGAAAGATCAACTAAAGAGACTTTTCACCTGCTTATCAGAAAAAAAGAAAAAACACGAAAATCCAGGTTCAGGCAGTAGCAGTAGGAATTGAGAGTGGTGCAATGCCGGGCAAATAACAGCAAATTGTGTGAAGAGGTGAAGTTTATGGAGCAGTTTAGCATGCTTTGGCAGTGAGGATATAGTTCAACAAAATAGAGAACTAATAAGGGTGAGAATGAAGAATCTAATTTTGGAAATGTTTGCGTTAAGTACCTGTGACAGTTTCAGGTAAAATGATCTGGTTGACAGTGTAGCTTAAAAGACAAGGCAGGTAAAGCTTACACTTAAGTAAGCAAGAGGACAGCTCACTAGGTTCTTTCCTTTGTGCTGCCTGTTAAACATCTGTTTCCTAAACATGAAGAAGGAAACTTCTCTTAACGAGTAGCATAAAGAGGAGCCAGATCAGTAGGGTAACCATCACCCTTTCCACATTTCAAAAGTAAGCCCAAGAAAAATAGTCTTTGGGGGATTTATACAAACCTGTTATTGAACATTATAGAATTATTTCTCACAATAATACCCAAAGACCTTTAGAGAGATTGTAAACTTAAAGAGGCCTAGACACACCATTTATAAAAGCAGCTACTTCTCAAGGGCACAGTCCTAGGAGATATCAAGGGATGAAAGAACCAAAACTTTTGCTCTTGCAGTTCCCTAATGCTATTGAACGATTCCCCTACAGAGATCACATACAAATAGCACCAAGGGAGTGTTTGAAGAAGATTAGAAGGAAATGAACTGTCCAAGCACTAATTTGAATAATGAAGGGCTAGCTGGAGGGTTTGGGGGATGAAGGTACAAATAGTAGGCACATAGTGCACATAGTAGCCACAGAAACATACAACCTGTGTCTTTAAAGATAGTGATAAGTATTGTAAATCATAGTAATCTAGAGTGTGAACAGTTGTCATAAGTATTGACATAGAGACCAATGGAGCAGAATGTGGAGTCCAGACCCACACATATCACTCGGTTGATTTTCAATCAAATGTAAATTAAACCATGGTAAGATATTACCACATATAATCAAATGGCTAAAATTTAAAAACTAACAACTTCAAATATGAGTAAGGATGCAGAACAATTGGAACACTTATATATTGCTCTTGGATATATAAAACATTACAACCAGTTTGCAGAACAATGACAGTTTCTTAAAATATTAAACGTACACTTGTAATTTGACTTACCATTAGACTTAGCAATTCTGCTTTTCAATGTTTACCCAAGAGAATTGAAAACATATGTCCACATAAATATT
Source organism: Equus przewalskii (assembly GCF_037783145.1). Classification (NCBI taxonomy): domain Eukaryota; kingdom Metazoa; phylum Chordata; class Mammalia; order Perissodactyla; family Equidae; genus Equus; species Equus przewalskii. The sequence continues at coordinate 31,730,280 of NC_091836.1, forward strand.
TGCAATAAATCTACATAGCATATTTATTAATAATATACCCAAACAAGAATAAACATAAATGTTAAAAAATAGGTGATAAATTGTGACATATTTATACAATGGATCACAATTCAATGAGAAATGAATTATTGATATGCACAAATACAGAGATAAATAAGGAAAAGAAGGATGAGCAAAGGAAGTCAGACACAAAACTCTATATACTATATCATTCTGTTTGTAGGAAACTCCGAAAAGGGCAAATCTCATCTATAGTGAGAGAAAGCGGATCAGTCTGGGTCTCAGGGTGGTGGGGGAATGACTAAAAAGAGACACAAGGTATTCTATTGCGGTAGAGTAAAGATTTTTTATCTTGATTGTGGTGGTAAACAACATTTGTCAAAACACATGAAACTGTGAACCTAATGTATGTATTTTAGTGTATGTAAATTAACATCTATAAAGTTTATTTTTAAAAGGAGGCAAAGAGAAAAGTCAAATCGCAAATTAAAAAAAAAGAAGGAAACTGTTATTTCTACACAGCCACGACAAAGTAGCTGGTATCAGGGTTAACCTCCCTCTGTAAACATTTATGTACAAACAGCATAAATTATAACCCCTCACTATAAAAATTACTAAAGGAAATTCCAAAATGATGCCAGATGGAAATGCAAAAAGAAATAAATAGAACTGGAAAGGGTAAATATACAGGTAAATATAAAAGGCTATTGACTATTTAAACCACCAATAATAATATCCGTGAGGTTTATAACACATTTGGAAATAAAATTTAAAAATATAGGAAGCTGTTACATGAAGTTAAATGATTGTAAGGGTCTTGGATTAATTAGGATATTGCAAATGCACTAATATAATTAAATTATAAAATTAAAATTATATTGAATATCTTAAAAAGATAATAGAATAATGAAAATAGTTAAAATTAAAAAGGAAATAAAATAATGAAAAAATGTGATTAATACATTAAGTACTTTGATAGTACAAACCAAAATGGAAAGGACAGGAATAAAGAAAAAAGAATTTAAGGTATGAATTGAAAACAAATAGGAAAATGTTAAATTTAAACCTAGTTATATCATTAATTATAGGTACAGTAGGCCATAAAAATAAAAATATTACCAGAGAGCCTAAAAAATGCTTGATTATATCTAGTTCATAATATTTATATTATATACAAAGACACACACAAAAATGGAAAGTTATAGAGTGAAAAATGTATACCATAAAAATATCAGGAAAAAACCCCCTGTATGTCTATATTGGTAACAGATAAAGTAGACTTTAAAGTAGGAAGTAAGAGATACAAAAGTCATTTTATAAACATAAAAGGACCAATTTAACAGGAAGATATTAAAATTCCAAATTTGTATGAACTTAGCAAAATAGCTTCAAAATATATGACTCGTGATAATTGCTATTAGTAAATCATTCTTCAATGGAATAATATTTTAACAGCTAATTGATCTTCAGTAATGATGCAGATCAACAAATATTGAAATAAAGAGCAAAGAGTGTGAGAAAATAACTGTCAATAAAAATTGTATACTAAGCAACTATCAAGAATGAGTGTGAAATGATGATTTTGGAGACCTTAAAAACTGAAAATATTTACCACTAATAGGCCCTTAGCAAGCAACTTAAAAAAATATAATGCAATAGTAAAATTTATACAGGAAGGAATATTTGAGATACAAGAAGGAATACAAAGTTAAAAAAATTAAACACGTAAGTCATTAAGAATATCATTACAAATAACGTATCATTAAAAAGAACTGTTGATCTTTCCAAGTCAGGAAATTGTGACTTCTGGTTCCAACTCCAACATGTAAAAATCTTGGAAGCTGTCACTTGAAATTCTACAACAAGAAAAATCTGGACAAATTTAAAAAGAAATGTTTTCTTGGTGCGTCAGAGAATTGAGATCACAGGGCAACTTATCACCCCAAAATCAGAAGAGAAAGGGATGACCAGAGACATAGATGAGAGATCTGCTCACCTAGAGCAGAAGCTGTTGGAGTCATAAAATAATAGGAACCCCTAAATGATAATTTTGACAATTAGCAGAGGCTGAATGTGGACTAACACGACAGTGAGAAACTCCTGAGGGCTGCAATCTTTAGGGAGCCCCAATACTTTCATGAACTTTACCTCTAGGACCCCACCAGTTTCTTATGGTGAAGAGCCAAGAAGATTCTCCTCTTGGCTCTGGTAGGGTTAGGGGAAAAGTAACCATTGTAAAATATACCTAGAGCTTTCTCCATAACAAAGAATTGCTCTCTCTAGGGAAAAAGACTTTGCCAGAGTCTTATCCCAACTGGGAGAAGGGCAATTCTCCCGGTCAAAGGTGTGACCTATGTAGTCTTCCTGCCTTACCTAAAGGGGGAAAAACATGGTCAACAGAGGTGAGAGCTACAGGAAATTAAATTGAGAATGCTGGAGCTGAGGAAGGTAGTAGGGGAAATGCAGCGGGGAATGAAGAAACAACTTGAAGGTCACAGCCCCATAGACACAAGACCACTAAAAAGCACTGGCATTGAATCAGAATATTATAGAATAATTTCCCTCCCTCCAACCTTACAACCACACCCACATAGCTCCATTATAGTAATAGTGGATTATAGCTGTTACAGTTGAAAGACAGACTCTGTTTGAGAAAGAATACTGAAGACTTAAGGATGCCTAAAGTAACCAGGTGGGCGAAAACAGGACACCAGAGGAATCTGAAGCCTCTGACACCTACAGCTACTACAAGCCATAAACACAATCCACCTACTAGCTAGATTGTCATAAATCCTCACACTAAAAGCCTATTTACCTAAGTTTCTATTACCTGATACAATTTACCCAGTTTTCAACAAAAAATTACAAGGTACACTAAAAGGCAAGAATAAATAGTGTGAAGAGATAAAGTACTTATCAGGACCATTCCCAGATATGACACAGATGTTGGAATTAACAGAAAGAGAATTTAGGGGCCGGCCTGGTGGCACAGCGATTAAGTGCCCATGTTCTGCTTTGGTGGCCTGGGGTTCACACGTTTGCATGCCGGGTGCGGACATGGCACCGCTTGGCACAGCATGCTGTGGTAGGCGTCCCGCATTTAAAGTAGAGGAAGATGGGCATGGGTGTTAGCTCAGGGCCAGCCTTCCTCAACAAAAAGAGGAGGATTGGCAGCAGTTAGCTCAGGGCTAATCTTCCTCAAAAAAAAAAAAGAAAACAGAAAGAGAATTTAAAATAACTATGATTAATATGTTAAGAACTCAATGAAAAAATAGATAAGATGAAAGAACAAATGTATAATGTGAGAAGAGATATGGAAACTCTAATATAGAATCAAAAGAAAATGCTAAAAATCAAATAACATTCTAATGAAAATGAAGAATATCTTTATGAGTTCAAGATTTGTCCCACTTGTCAACAGGTCTTGGGTAAGTTTAAAGTCATGCTAGGTAGAAGTGGACATGTAACGGCAAAGAATTCCTTTAGACTACTACCACCATCTTTGAACATAAGAGAAAATATATCAATAACGCTTGTGTTGCACTCTTAGTGCTAAGTAGAATTTAGTGTGGCCTCAGACAGTGATGTTTTATGAATATACAGCAGGCTGCCTACTATAGAATTGCTTTCCATGTTTATTTTTAGATTTTTTGCCATCTATGGTGGCTTGGCATACTTCATTAATGATTTCAAATACTATAATGCCACATTATCAATCATGTGAATATACACCCAGTGGGCATGTTTTAGAGGTGTAATAGAAAGTCTCATAAGTCTTATCCATTCATATTTCACTCCAGGAGAGTCATTGTAGATAATTTATATCTAATGATCTTAAGTGCTATCATTAGGACATCTGACTACTTCAAAACTGCTGCTGTACAAATTTCAATAATATTTTCAAAATTCTGTTATGGCTTTCTACTGCCCCAGCTGACTGTGGATGAATTAGATGACTAGACTGATGGCAAATCTTTAAGGTTTCACAAATGCTCCTTTCCATCTAATCTGCATGCCTTCTAGTCCACTTTCATGGTATGGATATCCAAAATATAGTCATGTGCTGATAATGATGTTTCACTCAACAACAAACCACATATACAATGGTGTTCCCATAAGGTTAGTACTATATAGCCTAGGTGTATAGTAGGCTATATCATCTAGGTTTGTATAAGAGCACTCTATGATGTTCACACAACAACAAAATTGCCTAATAACCCATTTCTCAGAACATATCCACGTTGTTAAGTGACGCATGCCTGCATAAGAATAAAGTTCCTTGAAAACATTTTGTTGATGATAACTTTGAGTAAGGATATGATAATGCCCATTTTGAAAATATCCCCATATTCTGCCAAGGGAGGAGAGACATGCTTTTGTCTTAATTTCACCCACAGTGAGGAAAACAAAGTCACACTGTAAACATTTGAGTTAAGACTTAGTGCAGTCCACCTAATTCTGTTTTGGGGCAGACTCCAAAACACATAAGCTGAAATAATCTTTCTATTATTCATACTCTACATGTTAATTATTATGAGTTATGTGGTTAGAGCATGACTTTGTTACCAGTATATGTAATTTTCTTTATTTTCAGATGGTGATTCACTTCACAACCTAATCTGTGTTAGATGCCGTGTTATTTACCATGGCTCCTCAGATATACTTTATGACACTGTAAAATTCATTTGTTTACTTAGGTATTTCCCACTAGAACACAAATGATGTCTTCATGCTCTCTATCTCCTGTGAGTTAAATATAATAGTCATTTAACTCAAATTGCTGAAAGAATTATTGCATTGATTAATTAATTGAGAAAGCAGGGCTGAATTGATGAACAAGCATCAGCATTGGGATTATTATAAAAGTTACCCTATTTATTGAGTCAGATTCTCCCTGTGTTAGCTTTTTATTTCTTATAATTTAGCTATTTACTTCTGTAATTTAAGACCCTTTTCAACTGCTAGTTAACTCAGAAAACATAGCTTCAAGGAATCAGTCAGACACCTCATACCATTACCAAACAATATTTTAAAACTTCAGGTCAACAGGGGAATGACAGCACTATTAACGAGCTTCAGTGGACAAGTTCAGTACTCCAGAGCCACTATTTTGAGAAGCCCAAGAGAATACATCAAAATGTGGAAGCACATAATGAAAAATTTACCCGAATTTCATCGTTCCCTATGTGGAATGCAAACATCAATGCTGAATTACTTTATTCTTCTTTCATTTTCCCCTTTTGGAAATAGGTAACTTTTAGAGCTAAAAAGGACACAATGAAAGTGTTTGCAAAATAAGGTTCTCCCAGTTATTATTTTATAATACCAGTACCAGATAGCCTGAGATTAAACTCTGACCATGTTCCTCACTAACTGTGTGAATTTTAGCAAGTAACCTAACTTTCCGCAGTGTTCCCAACTTATATAACAATACTTATTTTAAAGGGTTCTTGTAATGATTAGCTTATAAAGTATTTAGCATATCCCATGCTAAATAATGTTTACTGTTTTTGCTTCTGAATTACTCTAGAATAATTTAATTTGATCTAACTTTAATGTTTCATGTATTTTTTAAAGTGAAATTCCTTGAAAACTGGTAAATATGAGAATGCCAAATTTATCAAAATAGTTAATCAGAATGACTACATTGTGAATAATGGTGTTAATCGTTCAGTAACTTATTATGAGTGATTTAGAGAAAGTTATCTTCATGCATCTTCAAAACTACTATGTCACTGGCTAATCATTGAAATCAGTTGTTAAAAAAAATGACTGAGAATCAGGCTATCTGGCTAGTGGACTCAGGGTTGAATTTTTTTTTTTTATTGAGTTATTGATAGGTTACAATCTTGTGAAATTTCAATTGTACATTAATGTTTGTCAGTCATGTTGTAGGTGCACCACTTCACCCTTTGTGCCCACCCCCCACCCCACCTTTCCCCTGGTATCCACTAAACTGTTCTTGGTCCATAGTTTTAAATTCCTCATATGAGTGGAGTCATACACAGATTATCTTTCTCTCGCTGGCTTATTTCACTTAACATAATTCTCTCAAGGTCCATCCATGTTATTGCAAATGGAATGATTTTGTTCTGTTTTGCAGCTGAGTAGTATTCCATTGTATATATGTACCACATCTTCTTTACCCATTCGTCTGTTGATGGGCACTTAGGTTGCTTCCACGTCTTGGCTATTGTAAACAGTGCTGCAATAAACATTGGGGTGCACAGGACTTTTGGGATTGCTGACTTCAGGCTCTTTGGATAAATACCCAGTAGTGGGATGGCTGGATCGTATGGTAGTCCTATTTTTAGTTTTTTGAGGAATCTCCATACTGTTTTCCATAGTGGCTGCACCAGTTTGCATTCCCACCAGCAGTGTATGAGGGTTCCTTTTTCTCCGCAACCTCTCCAACATTTGTTGCTATTAGTTTTAGATATTTTTGTCATTCTAACGGGTGTAAGGTGATATCTTAGTATAGTTTTGATTTGCATTTCCCTGATGATCAGCGATGATGAGCATCTTTTCATGTGCCTATTGGCCATCAGTATATCTTCTTTGGAGAAATGTCTGTTCATGTCTCCAGCCCATTTTTTGATTGGGTTGTTTGATGTTTTGTGGTTGAGTTGCGAGAGTTCTTTATATATTAAGGATATTAAGCCTTTGTCAGATATATGACTTGCAAATATTTTTTCCCAGTTAGTGGGTTGTTTTTTTGTTTCAATCCTGTTTTCATTTGCCTTGAAGAAGCTCTTTAATCTGATGAAGTCCCATTTGTTTATTCTTTCTATTGTGTCCCTTCTCTGAGAAGGCATGGTGTCCGAAAAGATCCTTTTAATACTGATGTCAAAGAGTGTACTGCCTACCTTTTCTTCCAGAAGCCTTATGGTTTCAGGTCTCACCTTTAGGTCTTTAATCCATTTTGAGTTTATTTTGGTGAATGGTGAAAAAGAATGGTCAATTTTCATTCTTTTACATGTGGCTTTCCAGTTTTCCCAGCACCATTTGTTGAAAAGACTTTCTTTTCTCCATTGTATGCCCTCAGCTCCTTTGTCAAAGATAAGCTGTCCATAGATGTGTGGTTTTATTTCTGGGCTTTCAATTTTGTTCCATTGATCTGTGCACCTGTTTTTGTACCAGTACCATGCTGTTTTTATTACTGTAGCTTTGTAGTATGTTTTGAAGTCAGGGATTGTGATGCCTCCCCTTTTGTTCTTTTTTCTCAGGATTGCTTTAGCAATTCAGGGTCTTTTGTTGCCCCATATGAATTTTAGGATTCTTTGTTCTAATTCGGTAAAGAATGTCATTGGGATTCTGATTGGGATGGCGTTGAATCTGTAGATTGCTTTAGGTAGAATGGACATTTTAACTATGTTTATTCTTCCAATCCATGTACATGGAATGTCTTTCCATTTCCTTATGTCGTCATCCAATTCTCTCAGACAGGCCTTGTAATTTTCATTATATAGGTCCTTCACTTCCTTAGTTAAATTTACCCCAAGGTATTTTATTCTTTTTGTTGCGATTGTGAATGGTATTGTATTCTTGAGTTCTTTTTCTGTTGGTTCATTACTGGAGTATAGAAATGCCACTGATTTATGCAAATTGATTTTATACCCTGCAACTTTGCTGTAGTTGTTGATTACTTCTAACAGTTTTCCAATGGATTCTTTGGGGTTTTCTATGTATAAGATCATGTCGTCTGCAAACAGCGAGAGTTTCACTTCTTCCCTCCCTATTTGGCTTCCTTTTATTCCTTTTTCTTGCCTGATTGCTCTGGCCAGGACCTCCAGTACTATGTTAAATAAGAGTGGTGATAGAGGGCATCCTTGTCTTGTTCCTGTTTTCAGGGGGATGGGGTTCAGTTTTTGCCCATTGAGTATGATGTTGGCTATGGGTTTGTCGTATATGGCCTTTATTATGTTGAGGTAGTTTCCTTCTATGCCCATTTTGTTCAGAGTTTTTATCATAAATGGCTGTTGGATCTTGTCAAATGCCTTCTCTGCATCTATTGAGATGATCATGTGGTTTTTATTCCTCAGTTTGTTGATGTGGTGTATCACGTTGATTGATTTGCGGATGTTGAACCATCCCTGTGTCCCTGGTATGAATCCCACCTGATCCTGATGTATGATTCTTTTGATGAATTGCTGAATTCTGGTTGCCAAAATTTTGTTTAGAATTTTTGCATCTATGTTCATCAGTGATATTGGCCTGTAGTTCTCTTTTTTCGTGGTGTCCTTGTCAGGTTTTGGGATCAGTGTGATGTTGGCCTCATAGAATGTGTTAGGAAGTGTTCCATCTTCCCTAATTTTTTGGAATAGCTTGAAAAGGATAGGTGTTAAATCCTCTCTGAAAGTTTGGTAGAATTCCCCAGGAAAGCCATCTGGTCCTGGGGTTTTATTCTTTGGGATGTTTTTGATTGCTGTTTCAGTCTCTTTCCTTGTGATTGGTCTGTTCAAATTGTCTGCCTCTTCTTGAGTGAGCTTTGGGAGATTGTAGGAGTCCAGGAATTTATCCATTTCCTCTAGGTTATCCATTCTGTTGGCATATAGTTTTTTGTAGTATTCTCTTATAATCTGTTGTATTCCTGCAGAGTCTGTTGTTATTTCTCCTCGCTCATTTCTGATTTTGTTTATTAGAGCTTTTTCCCTTTTTTTCTTTGTAAGTCTGGCTAGTTGTTTGTCAATTTTATTTATCTTCTCAAAACACCAGCTCTTTGTCTCATTGATCCTTTCTACTGCCTTTTTCGTTTCAATAGTATTTATTTCTGCTCTGATTTTTATTATTTCTCTCCTTCTGCTGACTTTGGGCTTCATTTGTTCTTTTTTCTCTAGTTCAGTTAGGTGTGCTTTAAGGTTGCTTATTTGGGATTTTCTTGTTTGTTAAGATGTGCCTGTATTGCGATGAATTTTCCTCTTAATATAGCTTTTGCTGTATCCCATATGAGTTGGTATGGCATACTATCATTTTCATTTGTTTCCAGGTATTTTTTTATTTCTTCTTTAATTTCTTCAATGATCCATTGCTTGTTCAGTAGTGTGTTGTTTAGTCTCCACATCTTTGTGCCTTTCTCAGCTTTTTTCTTGTAATTAATTTCTTGTCTTATAGCACTATGATCTGAGAAGATGCTTGTTATTATTTCAATTTTTTTAAATTTGTAGAGGCTTGCCTTGTTTCCCAACATATGGTCTATCCTAGAGAATGTTCCATGTGCGCTTGAGAAGAATGTGTATTCAGCTCCTTCAGGGTGGAGTGATCCATACATGTCTATTAAGTCCAATTGTTTTAGTTTTTCGTTCAGCTCCACTATTTCCTTGTTGATTTTCTGTCTGGATGATCTGTCCATTGATGTGAGTGGGGTGTTGAGGTCCCCTACTATTATTATGTTGTTTTTAACATCTTCCTTTAGGTCTGTTAATAGTTGCTTTATGAATCTTGGTGCTCCTGTGTTGGGTGCATAGATATTTATAAGCGTTATTTCTTCTTGATGAAGTGTCCCTTTGATCATTATATATTGTCCCTCTGTGTCTCTCTTTACCTGTCTTATTTTGAAATCCACTTGGTCTGATATGAGAATTGCAACACCTGCCTTTTTTTCCTTGCTATTTGCTTGAAGTATTGTCCTCCACCCCTTCACCCTGAGTCTGTGTTTGTCCTTGGGGCTGAGGTGTGTTTCCTGGAGGCAACAAATTGTTGGGTCTTGTTCTTTAGTCCATTTTGCCACTCTGTGTCTTTTTATTGGAGAGTTCAATCCGTTCACATTGAGAGTGATTATTGATACATGCGGACTTAATGCTGTCAATCTGTCGCTCATTATCTTGTTTTCCTGTGTTTCTTTTCCTATGTGCTTTAGACTATCCATTTAATACTGCAATTTCTTATGCTGGGTTTATTAGATTTTTCCTTATCTATGATTTGTGACTCTGTTCTGTACTTTATTTTAGTGTCTACCTTGAAGTTTGTATTTAGAATCTCGTGTATAATATAGTCTATTCTCTGGTGGTCTCTTACTTACTCGACCAATACTGATTTAGACCCTTAGATCTTCCCCTCCTAAATCATTATTTTCATTTTTTATTCCAACTCGTCTTATTAATTTGTAGTTAGAGCGCTAAGATCGTCCTTGTTTTGGTAGTTTCCTTATTTTTACCCTAATGCTATAGTTGAATATTTGCTATCCTGTTCTGGTTCTATCCATCGGTCTCCCTAGTCTGTGGATTGTGTCCCCTTTCTCCCTTTTTTCTTTTTTCAAGTATGAGAGCCTTCTTGAGGATTTCTTGTAATGGAGGGCTTTTAGTTACAAATTCCCTTAACTTTTGTTTGTCTGGAAAAGATTTAATTTCTCCCTCATATCTGAAGGAAATTCTTGCTGGATAGAGTATTCTTGGCTGAAGGTTTTTATCCTTTAAAGCTTTGAATATATCACTCCATTCTCTCCTAGCTTGTAGGGTTTCTGTAGAGAAATCCGCTGACAGTCTGATAGGGGCTCCTTTATAGGTTATTCTCTTTTTTTTTGCTTACTTCCCTGAGTATTCTTTCCTTATCATTCCTATTTGCCAACTTTACTATTATGTGCCTTGCGGTGGGTCTTTTTACATTGACAAATCTAGGAGATCTAAAACCCTCCTCTACACACATTTCTCCGTTGATCCCTAGATTTGGGAAGTTCTCTTCAATAATTTCGTTAAGCACACTTTCTGCTCCATTTTCCTTTTCCATATTCTCAGGAATTCCTATGATCCTTATGTTCTTACTCCTCATTGAATCCATTATCTCTCGGAGATTTTCCTCATTTTTTTTAATTCTTAGTTCTCTTTCTTCCTCTGTCTGGCACCCTTCAGCCTGTCTGTCCTTGATTATGCTGATTTGCTCCTCTAGGTTGTCTACACGGGCATTCAGGGAATCCGTATTCTGTTTTATCTGGTCCATTGTGTTTTTCATCTCAAGTAATTCTGTTTGATTCTTCTTTATGATTTCAATCTCTTTTGTGAAGTAACTCCAGAACTCGGCTTGTTTCTCTATCTTTCTCTCTACCTCATTGAGTTTTTTGATTATAGCTGCTGTGAATTCATTATCACTTAGTTTACCTAATTCCAAGTCCTCAGGACTTAATTCTGTGTCTTTATTGTTTTCCTTCTGCTCTGGGGCTTTTATAAATTGCTGGATGGTAGAGGAGCGGTTTTTTCTCATGGTGGAATTCAGTTGCAGTTACAGCCTGTTGCCACTAGATGGGGGTCGAGAGCGGCGTGTTAGCTCTCCGCCTTGGGGCAAGATGGCTGCGCCCACTGGCTTTGTTAGGGGGGAGGGGCTGTTACTCACAGGCACTGGTCTGGGTTCAGATCAGTTCTGTTCTCTGGTCTCCCAAGGCCCTTGATTTATGGGGTCCCCGTGGACGGAAGCTTTCCCCCCGTCAGCGGGTCTCCACTGAATCAGCGGCAGGAGTCCTGGATGATCCCCCGGTCGCGGCCCCTCCCCCGCTCCTTCCCGACCCGCGCCGCATCGATCGCAGACTCCAGGGGAGGGAGCGATGTTCCCTCCTACCGTTCCAGCAGCTCCGAAGGTGTAAAGCTAGGTTTATGATCTCCGCCTTCTTGGTATTGTAGGTCTCTAACGAGCTGGCATTATGTTTATTCTCTGAAATTCAGTTCTTCCAATCTTTTGTTGTATTTTGGAGGGGAGAGAATCCCAGGTCAGCTCACCCCGCCATTTTGCTCCGCCCCTCTCCTCAGGGTTGAATTTTAAAACTTTAATTAAGAATTTAGTTGGGCTGGCCCCATGGCCGAGTGGTTAAGTTCGCATGCTCCACTTTGGCAGCCCCCGGGGTTTCGCCAGTTTGAATCCTGGGCGGGGACGTGGCACCACTCATCAAGCCATGCTGAGGCAGCATCCCACATAGCACAACCAGAAGGACCTACAACTAGAATATACAACTGTGTACTTGGCGGGGCTTTTGGGAGAAGAACAATAAGAAAAAAACATTGGCAACAGATGCTGGCTCTGGTGCTAATCTTTAAAAAAAAATTTAAAAAAATAATTTAGAATAAATCAATATCACCTAGAGCACTTTTATTTCTATTAACCCCTTTAACCCTCATAACAATGTTTTGCGAATGGGTCTCTTACAAATGGAAAATTGAGATACAGTTTATAAAATTGTTCCTAAACTTATTAGAGCCAATATTTGTTTTTGTTTTCATGCAATTATAGCACTTCGTCCATTGCATGTGGATGGCCTCCAGTACGAACTATGCAGCTAGGTATTAGATTTTTTTAGGGTATTTTGTCTTTACCAGGTCTTATTTTTCTAATTTGTAAAAGAACTATTTTGAAATCTCAGGATAACTAGTTACTTAATTATATTTTCACTTTTCTACTTTATAAATAGGACACACCATTGGCCCCGGCCTGCAATGTGGGGTGTCCCTGTTCCACAGCAGGTTGTCTTTTGGTGTACCTGAATTTCCAAAACTCTAAGATGGAGGGAGAAGGAGCCATCTGAGCAGCAGGACCACCACCACCATCTGTTAAAAGGATCTAGTATAGAATGGGTCTGTGCTAAATATGGGCATCTGGTCAGGTAAGACAGGAATTCAAGGTCAGAATATGTGATGGAGACTAGCATGATCTGCTCATAACTTCATCCTGATTTGACTCACCAGACCTGAGAAACTGCAGGGCTCTTGTAAGGTGGTTATTGTTCCTGGTTACTGAAAGGAATGCGTCAGAGCCACAGCTTGTCCTGGAAGACCTGGCTAGAGAGATAGCAAGCTGTTGGGAAGAAGTTTAGAACTCTGTCAATGTGGGAGCAATTAACAGGGTCAAGATGTGCTGGGGAAGAGGGGTTGTCACCTTGAAACTCACACATACACATACACACACACACGCACACACATACACAGAGTCACCAAAATAACTGACAAGGCAGTTGTACAGCTGCAGCCATGAGTAGATGACCTCTGAAATTTGTTGCTATCCTTGAACAGTATCCCCATGATTCCCAAGTTTGTGTGCATAAGACAAGAACAAAAAAACCATATTATCAATTCTCTGAATATAAACAACTCAATCCTCTGTTTCTCAGATCCATTTAGAATATTTATATTTTTAAAAAAGATAAAAACAATGTTATATGTCAGTTGTATGTAAATAAAACTGTAAAAAAAGGTAAAATAAATCTATTTACAGGGAAATGAGTTGATGGATCAAAATTTAAGAATATTCATTGTAACTTGTAATTTGTAATCTGTAAAAAAAATTAACTTTTCTTTGAAATTCCACAGGAAATTCCGTGACAAAACTATTCCTGAGTAGGTGTTTCTGGTAACATTTTACACTGAAAACTAAACATGTAATAAATTATATGTTGATGACCAAACAATATTAATATTTTTAGGAATGTCTACATTGAACTTTTATTTACTTTGAGAATATGCTACTTTGTCTTTCAGCTTCAACAGAGCTTTCTTCACTTCCTTGTTCCTCAGGGTGTACACCACAGGGTTTAGAAGGGGTGTCAGCACAGTGTAGAAAACTGCCACAACCCCATCCACAGCATTCTTGGAGCCTGGCCTCAGGTAAATGAAAACACAGGGAACAAAGAAACAAAGGACCACAATGCAGTGGGAAGCGCAGGTCTGAAAGGCTCTGTGTCTCCCCTCTGAGGTGCGGATCTTCAGGATGGAACAGACAATGGACACATAGGACAGCACTATCAGGAGAAAGCAGCCCAAGGCCACTACCCCGATGTTGACAAAGATTACCATCTCATTGGCAGAAGTGTCTGCACAGGCCAGTTTCAGGATGGGTGGTGCATCACAAAAGTAGTGCTGGATTTGGTTGGGCCCACAGTAGAGCAAATGGAATGTCAATGTAGTCTGGACAGCAGAATGCAGAGAGCCGCTGAGCCATGTGCTTATGGTCAGGAAGGCACACATTCTCCCATTCATCATGCTGCTGTACCTGAGTGGGTAACTGATGGCCAGGTAGCGGTCATAGGACATGACTGTGTAGAGGAAACACTCGGTGCTCCCCAGGAAGTGGAAAGAGTAGAGCTGGGCCACACAACTGGGGAAAGAGATAGCCTTGCCTCCTGGGGACACCAAGGTCATCAGCATTTTGGGCACAGTAACCGTGGAGAACCACATGTCAATGAAAGATAGGTTGGTCAGGAAGTAGTACATGGGGGTGTGGAGGTGGGAATCCAGTGTGATCACCAGCAGGATGAGAAAGTTCCCCATCACAGTGAACATATAAATGGCCAAGAAGATCCCAAAGAGAGGGATATCCAGCGCTGGTGCATGGGGAAGGCCCATGAGGATGAACCTTGTCACGAGGCTCATGTTTGTCATTTCTCCACACCATTGGTCTCTCTCCCTGTGTGAATATAGGGAACACCCAGCATCTAAAGTGAGAACTGAGATCCCATTTTCTATGTACCAACTGCATCATTCATGGTAGATAATTCTAGAGTTATACTCAACTTTGCCTATTACAAATCTTCTTTGCTAAAGGTGATGGAATGATTTCATCGTCTGTTTCTTTCTCTCTCTATACACACACACACAAATAGAGGCACATACAGATATATGTAAAAGGAAGCAGGAGAAATTCATTGCATTCATTTCTATTGGTGTATGATAAATTACCACAAATTTATCAGTGTTAAACGATTTAAATTTACTCTTGTACAATTTTTCGAGTCAGATCAGCTGGATCCTCTGCTCAAAGTCTCACCAAATTGAAATCAAGCTGTCAGCTGGGTCTGTAATCTCATCTGAGACTCTAGTCTCATCTGAGGCTCAAGATCCTCTTCCAAGCTTATTGAGGTTAGTGGAAAACATTTCCTTGCAGCTTTAGGACTGAGGTCTCTGGTTTCTTGTTGACTGTTGTCAGGGAGCATGGCTATCAGCTTCTAGAATCCACCCTTAAGTCCTAGCCACCTGACCATCTGATAACATGGCAGCTTCCTGCTTCAAAGCGAGAAGAAGTCATCTCTTTCTAGTTTTCTGTGACAAAATGTAATGTAAAATAACATAATCAACAGGGTGATATCCCACCACATTCACAGGCCCAACTCACACTCAAGGGGAGATGATTTAACAAGATGTGTACACCGTGGGCCAGGAATCTTGGGGGGCTATTTGAAAATATTTTCTCTCCAAAGTTCACTGGGAAAATTAAAGAATCAAGAATTCAATTTTTGATATCAAAGAGCACTTCAAAAGTACAGTATATCTAAATAATTCTCTTGTGTCTTCAAATAGAACTTGGCAGCAATCACATCACCTACCTCACTGAGAAGTTATAAGTAAGACACTGCATGTAAACTACTTAGCACAGCGCCTAGGATGTAATAACTGCTCAATAAATGGTAACAAATCATTTAACACTGTGCCTTGTATTAGAGAGTTGCCATATACATATATATATAGTATATATATATAAAGACAGAGAGAGAGAGAAAGATGGATATAAATAAAATCTCTTTGTGCTTTGGAGACATCAATTTCAAAGGTATATCTTTGAAGAAGATTTCGTCTCTGGTACTAGTATGATGTCTCACTACCACCACCACCTGCTTATAAAGGGACTTCTCCCACTTCAATCAAATAAGATTAGAAATCTCAACTCTATAATAGGATCCCTGCAATCTTCCATAGGATCCAGAAACTGCCAAGCCTCTTATACTGCTAGCCTCCTACTCCTCTTACACTAGAACATCCGTAATGAGTCTTTAAGAACATAAAGTTCATGTATGTTCTCCCAACCACAATCCAGTGGGGAGGGGCTGGTTTTCAGACATATATCCTTCTATCCTAGATATATAAATATTTTCTAATATTAGCTTTGTTAGAGAAAATATCTCTCCCCTCATCTTCTGGTCCTCATACTTATAAATCCAAGCAATTCCCTCATAAGAGGAGACAATTCCATCAAATACATGGTTCTTATTTAAAACCTACTACCTGAGACAGGAAAAATGAAACCAATGTAAAAGAAAACGACCTATGTTAGCTTGATGTAAAGAAAAATTGGGATTCTGTGCAACTGAAAATGAGGCAGAAATAATGTTATTGATTTAATCTAAAATACTGTCGAGTTCAGGATGGTTATTAATTGTTCTATGAAATAAGACTATGAAACGGACTCATCAATGTGAGAGAAACAAGAATCTCTGCTCTTCGGAAAGCCCAGACAAAATGTATCCTATCTCCAGGGAATGTGGCTTAGGCTATATTAAAACTATATTTTTCAGATAAGAAAATAAATAACAAAGGATTATCCTAACTACCTACTTGGATATCAGAACTCAAGAAGTGGAACAAATGTATCTCTGAAAGTTCTGCTGCACCAGCAGGATCCCATTACAGCATAATCTCACAAGCAGATTAGATGAAATATGAAAATTTTCATCAGGTGAATTACAAGGTAATCTGAGACTTAAGGCAGGAGTATCAGTCAGAGGTGTCAATGTTTGACTTGTTTGTCCACGCTGTAGCAGCTTAGTTCCTATTTGTAGGCCATCAATCACTAATAGTATGTATATATGGAAGGAGAGAGACTAGATAACCAAATTTAGAAAGAAGTCTAACAATCCCCAAGTATCTCAGCTCTGAATGGAAGTTTAAGAAGGAAAGCAGAGGGAACTAAGAGAAATCTACCTTTAGGAGAACTCACCTTACAATATGTGATTCATTTCAGTGTTAAACTCATTTGTGGGTTTTTCCCCCTCAATATTTATTTTCTACATGCTTTGATGAGGCACCAGTTTGCAAATTATTACTCAAGGAACAGATACATCTGTGATTCCTTGCTGACAAAGAGTTTCATGTCTCCTCAAGGATCCAACTAGTTGAAGTACAGGGAATGGAAACTAACATGGCTGGATGGGTAGGAGCCTAACTTGATTTAGTGTCTCAGGGGAGAGGATTACTCTTGGGTCTTCAGGTCCCTGGATGAGCAGAAAAACAACAGGAAGAGTCTAATGAAAGGTTTTTAATAATCATGCATGTATTTCCCTATGTGTTTGTTATTTGAACCATCTTGAAAAGAGTTCATGTCTTTCTGGAAGTAATATTTACACCTAACAGAGAAGGAGGACTTGGTTACCCTTTTCCCTCACGAGTGATGCAGATAGACTCACAACTGCTTACTTTCAGCTTAAAATTGTCCAGAATCCGTAAAAGGTCAACACCTGTTTGCACTCTCCATCTCAATAGCACTCTCTCTTTCATCTTTTAAAGATTGTTTAATACCTTTAAATTTCCAAACATTTTTTATACCTGAATTATAGATGTAACTGTGGTAGTCTGTATGACATTGGTTTAGGTAACTGTATTTTAATGAAAACAAACAAACAAAAGAGGCTAATTATAAAAAATAATGCATTTAATTAAATTGATTGTATTTTAAAATATAAATTTTGTGGCTAATTTTCTTTGATCATATGTAATAAAGCTAGATTTTAAGAATCAGATTATAAGTAGAGAAAACAAAACAGTTGGGAACTTGAACCAATTTCCTATACACAACTTCAGTTAATGAAGTAATTACCAGTATACTCTCTGATTATAAAGAATAAAATAACATCATTATATCATATCTAAAGTAAAATTAGTTCCAGATGAAGTACAGATTTAAATAAAGAGGAAAAAACTGAAAGCACTAAAATATTATGTAAGTATAACCTGGTAACCTTGGGTGTAGGGAAAACCTTCATAACAACTTTTGATGTCAGGTATTGTGAATCTTCAAGTTTTTGTTTCTTCAAGATTATCTGGCCATTTAGAGGGTGCATTCCATTTCGATATTCACTTTAGGGTCCATGTATCCATATACACAGAGTAAATGTTGGAATTTTATTTAGAATTGCATTGGATCTATAAACAATTTGAGGAGAATTAGAATCTTTAAAATATTGAGTTTCAATCCATGAGCACATTATAATACTCCATTTATTCGACAGCACTTATATATTCCTCAAAAATATTTTGTAATTTATTCTGTTGTGGTGTTATACCTCTTTACTTACATTTGTATCCAGATCAGGGTTTCTCTACCTCAGCACTATTGACATTAGAGGCAAGACAAGTCTTGTGGGGGGCTTCCTGTGCTTTGTGAGATGTTTGGCAGCCTGACCTCTAGCCACTAGATGGCAGTACCTGTGACAATCAACAATTTCTCCAGACATTTCCAAATCATAGTTGAGACCTACTGACCTAGATACTTAATAGATACTTAGTTTTTTATTTTGAGCCTAAATATGCATGAACAAACAAGCATAAATTATAAGTGCATAAGCCACTTTTACGTGTAGTTGTAGATTATACATTCTCATTGCTATATAGTAATCCACCGTGTGTGAATATCCCACAATTTATTTTTCATTCAATTGTTAATAGGCATTTGAATAATTTCCAAATAGTGCTGCAAAAAACTAAAATACATGTTTTGTTTATAGATACATATGCCATATATTATATGTATATATACATATATATGGAATTTTCTTCAGCCAATCTATATATTGTATATTATATGCCTTTCTTTTGGATACACCTTTGGATTTATATATGCACACATATGTACATTTCTCTCAGATATATACCTAGGAGTAGAATTGCTGTGTCATGGGAAATGCATATGATCAGCTTCAGTAGATACTGCCACACGGTTTTACAGGACTAATTTATTCTCCCAGGAACAGTGCTTGAAATTTCCAGTTGTTCCACGTATGACCATCATTTGGCGTCATCTGCCTTTTTAATTTTAGCCCTTTTAATGGGTGTGAATTGATATCTTACTGTGGTGTCATTTGTATTGTCCTGATGAAAAATGAAGTTGAACATCTTTTAATTACTTAACGGTTTGGGTGCTAATGTGAATGTTATCTTTAAAAAATTTCATTCTTATTTTTTATTCTTTAAATTTATCATTTCTGTTTTCACAAAGCAACAGTAAGAAGTAAGAGGAAAGCTGCAGAGTGGGAGATAATATTTGCAATGCACGTATATTTGACTCAGAAGTTAAAAATAAATTATGCCTACAAACCAATAAAAAATAGAAAGCCCCTCTCAAATGAAAAAATTGGACATAGAATATGGATCATCGCTACACAGAAGACTAATTAAAAAAACTTGAAAAGATGTTTAAGCTCATTACTAGCTAGTGAAATGAAAAATAATATAATAAGTTGCTAATTCATACTCATCTAATTGACAAATAGTGAAAACATATTGCTGGCTTGGGTAAAGGGAAAAACGTCATCTCACATATTGCTGGTATAAATGTGAATAGTTACAATGCCTTCTTTGGGAAAGCACTTCCAAAATAGTTATTGAATTTAGGAGTTAAATTCAATAACTCCACTCCAGAAATCTATTTCGTAAAAATAAAAGCACCACCACATAAGTATTTATTCAAGCCTGTGTGTTGATACATAATCTATAGTTGCAAAACCACTGGAAACCAAGTGAATATTCCTAAAGAGAAGTGTTTGAATAAGTCATGGTATTGCTGCATCATGAAATGTTAAGGAGCTATTAAAAGACTGAATTATAACCATACCAGTTAACTTGGAGGGGTTTTCTTGAGATATTTTCAGTGAGGGGATGGGTGGGAACACGATGCACAGAAGCGTGGTTAGCATTGTGCCATTTTTGTAAAGCAAACTAAGAAAATTTGTTATCTTATGTGAGCACAGAAGAAGTAGTAGAAGGAAAATAAATTATGTTGTTAATCTGAGGTTGAGGAGTGGTGGTGATGAAAACAGACAATAAAATTTTAGAAATAATAAAATAATAATATGGCATATATGATATAATCTAATTTCTTTATAATTACAATCATCATTGTATGCACAAAGAAACCAGAAAACAAAAGAATTGGATAATGATCTCCTCACCTGCAGGGAGGTCCATAGTATATATTTTAAGTGAAAAAAGCAAGCTAAACAAAAAAGTATATACCAATTAAAAGATACTCTTACATTTACACACAACACAAGAAACAACTCAGAAAAACCAAAGAATTAAACTTGTAAGAGAAACAGGAAACATGAAGGCCAGGCAGAACTATTGCAAAATCATGCCTAATAAATATCTGGTGAGGGTCCCACTACTGTTTCCATTCACTGCTTAGCTCCACAGAGTGCCCATGATCACCACAGGCATAAATCACTAAACACACTGCTGGCATGCTGACAGCTCTGCCTTTCAAAACTCTGTGTTGCTAATGCTGTCACTCCCATCATCTAAATTAATTCTTTCCTGTATGTGCCCTGTATTGCCCCTTGCTTCAGATTCAAAGTCTAGGTTGATATATCTTATTGGTCAAGCCTAGATCCCATGCACGTGTTCCTTATTTGTTAGCGAGAGTAGGAAAGCATCTGGTATTTTTATAGAAGAAAGCAGTCTCACTTACAGCAAAAGAGTTTAAAAGATACACAGCCAAAATATATGAATAAAGAAGTACACCAATAAAGACCCATGACAGTCCACCACATTGAATGCACACCATTTGTATAAATCTTTTCCCTCATATTTACACACACATAATGTCAGCACCTAATAAAATGCAACTTTATTCCTTATGTCACTCCCTTCACAGAGGGAGCCATTACAATATATCACCATTCGTTTCATCCAGATCCAAATCTGGAATCTCTGAGTGATGTCAATTGCACTTCTGGTTCTGAGGTAATTCTAACTTAACGTTGTGTGATCTAAGGACAAAATAATAAAGTTATCATGAACACATCGTATCTATAATAATAGAGTGAATGGAGGGGAGAAAATTAAGACATGTAAATACATACATGACAAAGCAAAGTAGAAAATACATATAGGAGGTACAATACTTATTTTGCAAGTGGTTATGAAGTAATAGCTCACATTAATGACTTCTGCTTTTTCTTATCAGGAAACTCAGCATGTTGATGCTGCCAAATAGGGTGAATCAAACCGTTATTTGTGCCAGACACAAGCACGTTTTGATATTTCCAATTTAGGTTGCAGTTATTTACAATTACTTTTTACCTCTGGATATAGTTATATGCAGAGGCAACCCCTGGAATTACCTAGATTCACTGTCTGGATAAGGAAGAGGGCAAAGTAGTGAAATTATTACCTTATGTGTTGTACAAATATTTTTTCTTCAGTAGAGGGATAAAAGCCAGTAATTCCACAATTTGTGTTCATGTAACAGGATGGATATTTCTTGTGGTACAGTGTGCCCAGAAAATGAAACCTTGGAGAATCCCTTCATGGAAAACAGGAACTCCATGGGAAGTCACGTCCTTCCTTCTATGTAAATACCTCATATAGATCCTTTGAACTACTTATTTGGTGCTTCAAGAGGAAATGAAACAAAAGAACCTTCAGCATGGTATAAGCTGACATTTTTGAACATTATCAAAACTTTACCATATTTTGTGGACTAACCTAGTTCACCCCAAGGCAGCTAGATTTCCAGAAATGTCACTGAGGTGACAGTCCGTTTTCATAGTTTTTTCCCCAATGATATGTTACACATATGAATTTTCAAGGCATCTGGAATATCTTCTATTTCCCACCCACCACATCCTATTAACATGATACTACCAAATTTTTCAACCATCATTAGATTCTGTGAGTGGAAATATCACCACAGATTAAATTGTTACACAAAAACCATAAGGGCAAAACTTGACCCAAAACAGTAGCTGGCACACAGGTGATAAAAGGTTGGTTTTGAGTATATGAATGCAGAATGCATGAAAGGATTTTTCTTTAAAAGACACAAAAAACAGTAAATAGAAATTCTTAATTTTAATACAGTTGAATTATCAAAAGATATTATAAAGACAGAGAAGAGTTAAACACTGAGATAAGATATTTATCACTTAACCTAAACAGAAAATAAAAATATTAGTATTTGTAATGTGGAAAAAGCTATATACATCCAAAAGCAAAATAAAAACAAATGAAAGTAACAGGCAAAAGTCACATACAGACTTTTCAGAGAAGAGAAAACAAGAAAGGTTGAAAGCCAAAGAAAGCATGCTCAACTTCATTAGTAATCATGGAAATGCATATTAAATCTACAATAAGATGTGACTTCATACTTTCAAGAAAAAAATTGTAAAATCTGAATATACCAAGTACTAGTAAAGATGTGTGCCACAGAACGCTCTTACCTCCTAGTTAGTGTGAAAATTGTACAAACACTAGAACATCAATACAAATACAAATATGTAAAAATCATTAGGTCAGCAGTTCTTTTCCAGGAACCTACATAAATTTTGCACAGACATAGTTCACCCCATATATAAAAATATGCTTAACAGCTCTGCTTAGATATAGCAGAAAACAACAACTCAAATGTTGTTTGGAAAATGTTTTCACATTGTTGTTCAATGTGAAAGAAGAGAGGTAAATGAGAAAAATGACTTCTATTCAAAAAGTAGAAACTAAGAAAGTCAAAAAAAGTGAGTAAATTACAGCCATCAAAAATCAATGTTTCAAAAATACAAACTTTAGGTAAGAATACTGCTGTGTGATTCCGTTTATATTAGTTCAAAGCAGGAATGAACACTTAGCTGGTAAACGTATAAAAGGAAATCAAGGGAAAAGTTAACAGGTATTTCAGGGTAGGTATTATCTCATAGGGAGAGAAGAGGATGTCGTGGGAGAAAAGCACAGAGGACGCTGCAGTGGTTCCTATGTAATTTTATTCTTAACGTGGATTGTCCTTACATTTATTCATCTTATCATGATTACATATGTGTATGTATCTATGCTTGCATTCATGTGTGTATGTATATATGGATATATGTATATGTGTGTGTTTTGTATGTGGAAAATTTTATGTATGACAGTTTGTATTTGGAAACTTTTACAATTAAAAGCATTTATCAGTTGGAGATCACTATGAAAATGATTCTACTGACATATCCTAATAAGACCACATCTAGATCAGGAGCTATGATATTAATCACTACTTCATTAAAGCCACGATTCTCTGTCATTCTGCACCTGTCAAACTGCGGAGTTAAATGGGCTAGTGATAGAAATTTCCACCCTGAATCTTTCAAATCTTCGAGAGTGGAATTAATCTTCGGGAATCTCCCAAAAGACATGAAAGTTTTTATGACTCTTTTATTGAAAATGGGGAGACCTGGGGCTTCCACATAGCACTTACTATCAGCATATTTCCTAGTTTCTTTAGGGTCAGAAAGCCAATGTGGAGATTCCCTTAATTGCTGAGAACATAAATCCTAACTCCACACTCATGAACTGGGAAATAATTTTAGGATAATGTGACATTCTACCAAGGTGGACTTCATTCAGGGCTCCATTTATCACCAAACAAAGCCAGTGTTCATTACATTACAAGTGGTCTGGATATTTTCCTTGACTAGTTACTCAGTGGAAGGAACACTGACTCACCCAGGGAAGTGGGTAAGGGCAATGATACTCATGGTGGCTCAATTTTGGCCTCTATTTTTGAGATGTGGTAGAATTTTGTCATATTATTCAAGAAGGAAGGACTTCCTGGTTTGGAAAAATTCTTACTGGTTGGCCTATTTACTACCACATTGCTCTTCCTACCCACTCTGATAACTTTCCCACCTCATGTCTGATAGTTAAACCCCATCGCTTATAGGCTTTAAAATATTGTTAAGTTAAAAGCTCATTTCAACTGCATCAATTCCAACCAATATTCTTGGCTGCTTATGTTTTGCTTCCTCCATGTAATTCTTAGAGCT
The DNA here is from genome assembly GCF_037783145.1 of Equus przewalskii. Lineage (NCBI taxonomy): Eukaryota > Metazoa > Chordata > Mammalia > Perissodactyla > Equidae > Equus > Equus przewalskii. Next base: position 31,754,029 of record NC_091836.1, read on the forward strand.
TTGGTCAAAAGAATAAATTCTTGGCCCTTTCAGGCAGAGGGTTTGTGCATGAGTGGATAGGTTGCACAAGTTAAATTCACTTCCACATTCCAATTTGTCAAGTCATTAGATTCCTCCCTATATCTTTATTTAGCATAAGCCACTGCTGAGTCCAAGCATCAGTCAACCAATCAGTAAGTTAACAGTATAAGACTACTATTATCTGGTCACATAGCAGAATGAATGCAGAACTCCTGACAAGCATGTTCCTCTCGATAATTTATCCAAATCTTTATTGCTATCAATAAACTGTCTTTTCTCCCTGGAAAACACTTTTAGAAATGATTTTCATCTGATAAAACTAATGTGGGGAGCAAGGGAGGAGGGAGGAATGACACGAGCTGTGTGACTGAGGAAATCTATCTTCCTCTTTGAATGAGAGGCCATTTGAATCCCAAAGCATGGAAAGAACAGCCTCATCAGACAGGGCAGGAGGGTCTGATTTTTCTGGGTACAGAAATTCAGTGTGGGGTTGGGAATTCAGGCACTGCATCATCCAAATCTTGCCAATTGTCCCCATTCCACTTCTTAGAGCTCTGATCTTTTCTATTTATTCCCTAATTTTCATGAGGACTCTGGCAAAATAAGAAGTTTATCTGATATTGTAATTAATAATACATATTCAAAATATGTGTTTATTGGATTTGACATTGAAAATAAAGGCAAACAAAAGGAAAGATAAACGAGTGGGACTGGATTAAACTAAAGAGTTTCTGCACAGCATAGGAAACAAAGTGAAAAAGCAACCTATAAAATATGAGAAAACATTTGCAAATCATGGGCTTTATATCCAAAATAAATAAAGAACTTATGCAACTCAATAGCAAAGAAAAAGCACAACCCCATTAAAAAATGGGCAGAGGATGTGAAAAAATATCTTTCTAAAGAAGACATATGGATGGCCGACAGGCATATGAAAATGTCCTCGCTATTAGTAATCATCAGGAAAATTCAAACCAAAACCACAGTGAGATATCACCTCACACCTGTTAGATAGACTATTATAAAAAAGACAAGAAATACGTGCTGATGAGAATGTGGAGAAAAAGGAACCCTTGTGCACTGTTGGTGGGAATGTAAATTGCTGCAGCCACCATGGAAAACAGTATGATATTCCTAAAATATTAAAAATATTCATGAAATATTAAAAATAGAACTATTATATGATCTAGCAATTC